>NW_020954591.1:32042925-32157268 GCF_900497805.2 Vombatus ursinus | reverse complement strand
ACACACACACACACACACACACACACACACACACACACACACACACAAAACCAGAGGCACCAGGTGCTCACAAACACATGGTGACCCACTGAAGAAATGTGGCTTGTTGCTATTCCCCAGCCTAGCAGTTTACAGCAATCTTTTCCTCACTCCCTATCAGGAAGGAATAGAAATAGAGAGATAAGTAGTCATATCTTGTATTCACAATCATTTCCACCTCCACATATCCTTATTCATCAGTTCTTCCAAGTCTGAAGCCAATTAGAAAACTTAATGACATTAGTTCCAGATATTCAGTTACTTATGGATAGGGGGAAAAAAAAGTCTTTTAAGATTTCATATTAGACTAGAACTCTGCAGGAAATATCCACATATTCTGTATAACTTAGCAGGAAGGGCAAATCAGAGCATCTTCTAAGTACTGGATCCTCATTTGCCAGCTCCCCTTTATATTATTATTATTACTATTATTATTCTTAGTAGTAGTAGTAGTAGTAGTAGTAGTAGTAGTGATGGTGGTGGTAGTGGTGATAGTAATAGTAGTAGTAGTAGTAGTAGTAGTAGTAGCAGTGATGGTAGTGGTAGTGAGGGTAGTAATAGTAGTAGTAGTAGTAGTAGTAGTAGTAACAGTGATGGTAGTAGTAGTAATAGTAGTAGTAGTAGTAGTAGCAGTGATGGTGGTGGTAGTGGTGGTAGTAACAGTAGTAGTAGTAGTAACAGTGATGATGGTGGTAGTGGTGGTAGTAATAGTAGTAGTAGTAGTAATAGTAGTAGTAGTAGTAGTGATGGTGGTGGTAGTGGTAGTAGTAATAGTAGTAGTAGTAATAGTACTAGTGGTGGTGGTAGCAATCATCTTCATCTTCATCACGATTTCAATGATGCTTTAAACTTTGCATTTGTTCGTCACAACAGTCTAATGCAGGTCTCCCTCCTATAGTTAGTTCCTGAGCTGATCTTCTTGATGGGAAGTAGGGATTCTAAGAAGTTGAGGCAATATGGGAGAGGATTCTAGTCACGAAGGCTGGCCTATACAAAAGCCGAGAGATCAGATCTAGAATGTTTCATGTGAGAAGCAGCAAATAAGTTTTTTTTGACTGAATTAAGAGATGAAGGGGAGTACTGTGTAAGTCAGGAAAGGTAGGTCACAGTCAAACTGAAAGGCTTTAGGTGCCAAACTCAAAAGCTTGTATTTTATCCCAGGGACAATAAGGAACCTCTGGAGGGTTTTTGTCTTTTCTTTTTTGGAGACAATTGGGGTTAAGTGACTTGCCCAAGGTCTATCCCATCTGGGAGCTTTTCAAGTAAAAAACTGACATTGTTAGACCTGTGATTTAGGAATACAGAGACAACAACTCTGACAGCTTTTGATGCAAGGAGTGGAAAAAGCCCTATTGTTTGTAGTCAGTGTCCCTGGGTTCAAATACTGTTTCTGACTTTTAATAGTTGTGTGGCTTATCAAATCACTTAATTTTTCTAAACCTCAAATTTCCTCATCTGTAAAATGGCAATAAGATTACTTCCAGAATCTTCCTTATAAGTCTGTTGTGAACCTTTAAGCACCTGAATAAATGGGGGATATAATTATTATGTCTTTGGAAGATAGGCTTCTGGTCTATGGATGTTGTTTCCTTTATATGTTACTGACAGCTTCTCATTATGTTGTCAAGTACTTAATATGATAATTTTTAAAATTATCTTTTTATAAAAAAATCTGTATACTAAGTTATTCATCTATGCCCCAGAGCCATCAAACAATAGGGAAAAGAGGACTGAATTTAAACCTGGAAGACCTAAATTCAGATCTCCCCACTATACATTAGTGTGTGAAAGGCACTTCACTTCTGAGTCTCAGTTTCTTCACTGGTAAAATAAGGACAATAATACGTGCACTAGTGACCTCACAAAGTTTTTTGTGAGGTGGAATACCTTTGTAAACTGTAAAGTCACAGTAACTGTAAACTGTAAAACTGCAAATTGCAATACATATATAAGCTTATAGAGTATATTATGTGTTACACATAAAGACATCATACAAACACATTATAATACATATATGTAAATATATTACATTTTAGAAAGTTTTACAGCTATATGTGTATGAGTTATTGTCATTATTATCAGGGTAAGAAAAGTCACATGGTATAGTAGAAAAATCCCTTGACTAGGCTTCAGGAGACCTGGGTTGTTGATGAAAAAAGATCTGACACTAATTTGCTGTATTACCTTGGGCAAGTCTATTTATGTCTCAGGCCTCAGGGACTTCATTTTTGAAATGAGAAAGATGGATCAGAATATCCCAGACCTTCTTCATAAATCTATAAATCCTTGAATAGTCTCGATGTTCTTTTTTTTCATGTCTATGTATAATACAGATGTGATCATGCTACCTGCTCAGGAAATTCCAGTGGCTTCCTTGTAGGACCTTTGTAAGATTACTTGTAGGATTAAATACAAACTCTTCTGTTTTACTTTAAATGATACTTCATAATCTAATCTGGTTCAAATAGGACCAGATTGTTTGTCTTACTAGGTGGTGCTTCCCTTCATGCACTCTTTGGTCATTCCCCGCCTCCCCAATGGTCATCTTGTTTTTCACGTGTGACATCCCATCTCTGGTTTCTATACTTTTGTACAGGTAATTCATTCCCTTTGCATCTCTTATTTCTCAATATGCCCGGCTTATTTCAAAACTAAGTTCAAATGTCACTTTCTATGCAATGTCTTTCCTGATCTCCCCTTCCCCGCCACTTCCATAGCTACTAATTCCTGCCTTCCTCCACACACATGAGTAGGCACACACACACACAAACACACACACACATCTTGTATCTCTTTTGTATATGTTTCTTCTATACATATCAGGAGGGGGCATTATAAATGTCTCTCCCTATACAATCTGAGTTACACAAAGGGAAGACATATTTCATTTTTGCATTTGTATATTCCCAGCACATAGCACAGTGTCTAGCATGTAGAATGTCTTTTACAAACTCTTGTGCTTGATTGATGGATGAATTGATTAATTATCTTCCCATCTAGACTATGAGCTCCACAGGTGAAAAGAACATTTATTTTTCACTCACTTTTTTAATAACCCCCATAACATTTATCCTAGTGTTAGGTATAGTGTGCACTAAGGAAAAAAAAAGTTTGTTAATTGTTTAATTGATGACATTCATCTTAGTTAACTCTTTCATATATTACCAATCCCCTGTATATTGCAAGTTCCTTAAGGACAGCGGCTGTGTGTGTATATCTGTGTGTGGGGTGGGGGGGTGTGGGTGTGGGTGTACCCAGCACCTAGCACTTAAAATTTGTTTTCTGAATTGAATTACCTTCTTTATGTGGGGGGCAGGGAACCTTAATCACATTCTACATGCTTTTTAAAAAATGCTGTTTGGTCGTACATCTTGCTTCTCTCAAGGGAACTGCTAGATGTTCCTTTTCCTACTGAGGAAAGAGCTCCCCATGCCCGTTCACAATACCCCCAGGATGTCTGGGTTTCTGTATCGATTGCTGTCATATTTCTGCGGAAGCACATTGGGAACTGGTACCAATTACTGTCAGAGCATCTGGGCATCTATCCAGAAATTAAACACAACTGGAAAAACATTAGCATCTTCCAGGGATACAATTGACTTGATGAAATTAAGAAAACTGCCTGGGAGTTGATGATTAAATAAGGCCTTGAGGAGTCTGCCGAGAAGCCCATGTAGAGAGAGAAGTCTGGAAGGGGATAACCTGAGCAGTAACCCCTCATCCGGACCTCTGAAACCCAACTCAAAGGTCACCCCCTTGGGGAAACCTTTATTGAGTCAGATCAGTATACTTGGATTGCCCTTATTACATTATTTCATATCCTCTTACTACATAGATATTACTTTATGAGCCTTCTGAAGTACTATTCACCTCAACATGATCCACCTTCCCTGCTGAATTTTAAACTCAGGGGCTGGATTGATGATGTTTCTAGATTTTTTGTGCCATTTTCCTAGGACAGGACAATGCAGGGCTCACTCAGTAAAAATTCTTGCCCTTTAAACCAGTGTTTGTCAAACTTCTTGATCATGTAACCCAATAATAAAAACTATTTTCAGCGTGAATCCCTAATGTGCATATGTTTACTGATTTATAATTTATAAAAAGTACCACTGTATGACACTAAAACTTACCCCCAAAATGGGTATCAAAAAAGAATGAGATCAAGACGAAAGCATTTGATTCTAAAATCAACAGGGAGCCATTGGAGTTTATAGAGCAGGGGAGGTATTTTAGAAAAATAACTGGCAGCTATTAAAGGATGGATTGGGCAGAGGAGAAACTTGAATAGTGAGTATAAATTAGTAGTGCCCCCAAAATGGCAGTAGTATTCCCCAGAAAGGGAAATTCTCTCAATAGCACTTGCTCAGATGCTACTTTATGTAAATCAGTAGATGATTTCTGAGGTCTTTTTCAACAATCAGGGCTGGTGGAAAGATCTTAAGGTATATGTTAACACCCAATCAAAAGGTAGGGAAATGGGTTATATCCCATCCTTGAGTGTTAGCCAATTATCCAGTGTGACCATACCTAACTTTATCCTTCACCACTTCTCACTCAACCCTTCTTCAGGAATTCCAGCCCTGATTGTTGAATTTCCCTCCCAATCCCTGTCCCTCTCATCACTTCATAACTGGGGCATGGCCCCTTAGAGTCCACTCAATTTACCTATGAGGAAACCAGGCCCTAGAGCATAGGTGACTTGCCTAAAGACAACCTAGCTAATGAATGGGAGAACCTTGGATCATATGAGTCTTTAGTCTTATACTCCTTCCACACTAGGTTGGCCCTGAGCAGCAAACCTCTAGAAGTGCCTAGGAGCAATGACTACTCTCTGGGTGACCAGGTTGGACCCAGAAGGAGAAGCAAATGCAGATTAGGGCATTCTCAGGTCTCTTTGTTCCAATGGAGTGGGGAATGTGCCTCCTCTTTAAGCACTGCTTAGCTTAGCAACTTGACTCAGGCATGACAGTGGATTAACCTAAACACAAAAACAAAAACAATAACAAAAAACAAAACAAAAAACAAAAAACAAAAAAAAAGCCCCAGCCTTTCCAAGAAAAAAGACAACCAGAGAAAGGACCTGCCTGGGCTTCACGTCTAGCCTCTCTCTCTGCTAATCACATTTCCACCCTCCTATGTGTAGGCAGAGATCCACATTGCAGGGAAGTCAGAATAGCAGGGTCAATAGATGCTGTGCCAATCTAAAATCAGAATTTTTTCCCCTTCAGTCTGTAAGCTGGAGCTGGTTACCTGGGGAACCAGATTTATCTCTGTGTCCTTAATACAGTACATCTCAATGAGGGCACTTTTAATAACCAATTGATGTGTAATTGCCTGTATAAATTATGTATCTCTTGTCCAGCTCCAGCACAGAGTGAATTATGGAGAATTCCTCCTTTCAGGCCTCTTATGGGGTTGGCATGACTCAGTGTCAGGGTCCTTCAGAGGGTTGTCAGGGGGACAGGATCCACTTATTTCATTCCCCTCAGGAATCCTTTGAAAAGGAAATGGAAAAGTGAAGAGTCTTCGGAGTCTGTATGGCCTAGTGTCAGACAAAGCATTACTCTTCTTATATAAGCAATATGGCAATGGCATACTAGAGAAATTGTACAACTTCCCTGAGCCTTGGGTTTTCCATAGACCATTAAGGGAATGATTACTTTTGAGTGGTGGTGGATGACCTTGTAGGATCTTTACCATCTTCCACATCCTTCTCATCTCTGAACATTTGTTACTAAGCCACTAAATGTACATAGGGTGTGCCTATACACAGCCTGGAGGCCCAACTGCTTCCTACTCCGAGTTTATGATCTAAAAATAGACTATTTTTACAGGCATCACTTAGGTAGGAAAGATTCTAATAACAGCTTTGTTAGTAATAAGTGTGAGCATATATCCAAGGATATGTCTCATGACCTTTTCAAACCTTAGCTTACTCTTCTGTAAAATTGGTGTAGCTAGACCAGATGACTTAGAAAATGCTTCCAGCTCTCACATTCTGTTGGTCTGTGATTCTGCAAGTTTCAAATGGACTTTAATGGACAAATGGACTTTAAGGAGGCAGAGCCCTAATGGGTAAGTATATCAGAGGCAGCTTGGTGACTCAGTGGATAGAGTGCTGGGCCTGGAGTCGGGAAGATCTGAGTTCAAATTAGGCCTCAGACATTCTCTAGCAGTGTGAGCTTGGGCAAACCACTCAACCTCTGTTTGCCTTAATCCACTGGAGAAGGAAATGGCTGAACACTCAAAGGTTTTTTGCCAAGAAAATGCTGTACAGAGTCACAAAGAGTCAGATAGGATGGAATGACTGAACAGCACAACAACAAGTACATTGAGAAGGGTAGGAAAGCAAGCATAGATGCTAACAATTGAAGGTCCACGTCTAACAATGTTGACTATAATGACGATGATGTTATATAGTACCATTACATTCTCTTTGACCAAGACTCCCTACCCCCTCATATCAGTTCATGTCACTTCCATCCATCAAGTATCTCACTCTTATTTTTTTTTTAAATTTTTTTTTGGGGTGAGGCAATGGGAATTAAGTGACTTGCCCAAAGTCACACAGCCAGTAAGTGTTAAATGTCTAAGGCTGGATTTGAACTCAGGTCCTCCTGATTGCAAGGCCAGAGCTCTATTCACTGCACCACCTAGCTGTCCCCCATCCCACTCTTTCTCAAGCTTCCATTCTTGTATCTAGAACTCCTGTTCTATTATTGATAATATGTCCTTCAGTATGGAAAATGCCCTGCCTATGGAAAATGCTTTGCATGTATTTTGTATTTTGAGAAGCAGCATGGCATAATGAATATGGAGATGGCCTGGCTCAGAACGAGGAAGATATAGGTTCAAATCTTGCCTCTGACATATATTAACCTTGTATTTTTCACAAAGTCATTTAGTATCTCAGTGCTCTATGAAATTCCTTATGACAATATCTTACAAAGATGGTGCTAGCTTGAATTGGTAGAGAGAGTCTTCACATCTGCAGAGTTCTCTTTAATAATGTCCAGTCTGTATCCCTGTTCTATGTACTTCGTACTTACATACATACATAGAAATACATGTATTATATACATATATATCTTTATTGGTTCATTCATATGTATTTATTTATTTGTAAATTGATTTTTCATCCATTCATTTATGTTGTCCTTCTCATCCAGTAGAATATAAGGTTCTTGAATGCAGGGACTGATTTATTTTGTCTTTATAGCTCTGGTACTTAGCATAGTATGTAATAGGAACATAATGTTGTTTGTTCTTCATTTTCAGAGGATCAATGACATTACAGATAACATCTTGACTTGTGCATGAACTGGGTTAAAGTGAGACAGAGTTGCACAGAGGCCTCAGCCTCACTATCTCTTTCTGAGACTTTGAGGTCCAGTGGCAGGACAAAAGTCAAGAAGACTGGCAATGGTCCAGGATTGAATGGATGCCTTTGGTGTCTTCAATACCTGACCAAGCTCTAAGCACTCCACAGCACCTCATTCAGCCACCTTCATGACTGTTGAAACAAATTGTTCTCATTCACCCATTTCACCAAGAAAAATCTTCACATGCTTGGGGTAGACAATTCTCTACCTCACTGACAGGTTTGAAGCCTGTCAATTATCCTTAACGTGGTTTAGCCCATTTGCTGAGACAACTTATAGGGGTATGGCTACTGAGCATGCTATGGCTTCTTGGAGCCACAGTAAATATTTCAATTCCCCCCCAATTAAATTTTAAAAAAATTTTAAGCTTTTTTTAAGTTTTAAGTCCCAAATTCTATCCCTCCCTCCCTTCTTTTCCTCTCCTCTTTCAAAACTCCATGAAGTCCTATTTTTAAAAATTATTTTTCTGAACCTCATTCCAAATCTTTTAAGCAAGGCACTATCCGTGAAAATTCAAATCATTAACAAGTGATCATTTGCTATATTGTGTCTTAATATATTATATATATTTTTTAACTTTTTAAAAATATCATTTATTTTAACATTCTTTTATTTTTGAACTTTGAGTTCCAAGTTGTCTTCCTCCCTTTCACTCCTACCCCCACCCACCAAGAAGGCAAGCAAAATGATATCAATTATAAATGTGAAATCATGTAAAACATTTTCATAGTAGCTATATTGCAAAAGAAAACAGAAAAAATGAAGAAAATATACTTCAGTTTGCACTCAGAGTTCATCAGTTCTCTCTCTGGAGGGGGATAGCATTTTTTTTTCATAATGAGTTCTTTGAAATTGTCTTGGATCACTGTATTGATAAGAGTGGCTAATTGATACGCATTACAACATTACTCTTACTGTGCACAATGATCTCCTGGTTCCTCATATTTTACTTTGCATCATTTCATATGGATCTTGCCATGTTTTTCTGAAATCCTTGTCCTCATCATTTCTTATAGCACAAACCTGTCAGTGAGGTAGGGGGTTGTCTACCCTAAGCATGTGAAGATTTTTCTTGGTGAAATAGATGAATGAAAACAATTTGTTTCAAGTCATGAAGGTGGCTGAATGAGGTGCTGTGGAGTGCTTAGAGCTTGGTCAGGTATTGAAGACACCAAGGGCATACATCAGAATCATATGCCACAACTTGTTTAACCATTTCCCAATTGATGAGTGACCCCTTGATTTCCAATTCTTTGCCAGCACAAAAAGAGCTATACATTTGTACATATAGGTTATTTTCTTTTTTCCTTGATTTCTTTGGGATACAGATCTAGTAGTAGTATTGCTGGGTCAAAGGGTTTGCTGAGTTTTATAGCCCTTTGGGTAGAGTTCCACATTTTGTCATTATTCCACCAATGGTTAATAAGTATACCTATTTTTCCTCATGCCCTCCAGAATTTGACATTTCTAATAGCTGTAAGGTGGTACCTGAAAGTTGTTTTAATTTTGACCATTTATCAATTGGGGAGTGACTTATATTTTTTATAAATTTGATTTAGTTATGCTTACCATAACTGAGTGTTTCACTCCATCCCATTTTCTTCTGTTTGTTATTCCTTCTTTCTCTTTTTTATCTTGTCCTTCCTCAAAAGTCTGATGTGCTTCTAGCCACTGCCTCCCTTAATCTTCTATTCTTTTATCAGCCCCACCTCCCATATCTCTTATCCCCTTTCCCTTCTATTTCCCTATTGAGTAAGATAGATTTTTATATGTAACTGAGTGTGTGTATGTGTAGGTGTGTATATGTGTGTGTGTCTGTATACAAGCTGTGTGTATATGTATTTGTGTATACACACACACACACACACACATATATATATATATATGGACACCCATACATATACACACATATCTATGTGTTTATACATATATACACTTATGTGTGTATATATACACACACACAGACACAGTTCCCTCGTCAAACCAGTTTCAATGAGAATGAGGTTCAAGCATTGCTCACCACTACCCATTTTCTCCACCACTGTAAAAACTCTTCCTTGTGCACCTCTTTTATATGAGACAATTTTCCCCACTCTACCTCTCATTTTTCCCTTCTGCCAGTGCATCCCTCTTTCTCATCCCTTCATTTTTTTTGGAGATCATTCCAACATAATTGACTCACACCCATGCCTTCTGTATATTTAAACTTCTTTTAACAGCCCTAATAATGACAAAGTTCTTGGGTATTACATAGATTATATTCCCATATAGGGAATGTAAAAAAAAAATGACCTTATTGTGTCCCTTATGATTTCTGTTTAATGTTTATCTTTATATGATTCTCTTAAGCCTTGTGTTTGAATTTCAAATTTTTTTATATTCAATTCTTCTGTCTTCATCACAAATGCTCAAAAGTTTTCAGTTTCATTAATACTGATTTTTACCACCTGAAAGATTATACTCAGTTTTGCTGGGTAGGTGATTCTTGGTTGTAATCTTAGCTCTTTTGCTTTTCTGAATATTATATTCAAGTCCTTCACTTCATTAACATAAAAGTTGCTAAATCTTGTGTGATCGTGTCTGTGGCTCTATGATATTTGAATTGTTTCTTTCTGCCTGCTTGCAATATGTTCTCTTTTAGCTGGGAGCTCTGGAATTTGGCTATAATATTCCTGGGAATTTTCATTTTGGGATCTCATTCAGGAGGTGATCAGTAGATTCTTTCAATTTCTATTTTACTTTCTGGATTTAAGATATTAGGAGCAGTTTCCTTTTGTATTTTTTTTTTGAAATATGATGTCTAGGCTCTTTATTTGCTTTTTCAGGTGATCTAATAATTCTTAAATTATCTCTTCTTAGCCTAATTTCCAGGTCAGTTGTTTTTTTCTGATGATATCTTAAATTGTCTTCTTTTATTTCATTCTTCTGACTTATTATTATTATTTCTTAATGTCTTATGGATTTCATTAGCTTCCACTTGTGCAATTCTATTTTTCAAGAAATTATTTTCTTCAGTGAATTTTTATACTTCTTTTTCTATTTGGCCAAATATTTTTTTAAGGAGTTCATTTCTTCAGTGAATTTTTGTGCCTCTTTCACCATTAGGCCAATTTTGTTTTTTAAGGTATCATTTTCTTCAGCATTTTTTGTTCCTTTTTTTCCTTTTAAATTTATTTATTTATTTTTAGTTTCAACATTCACTTCCATAAGTTTTTGAGTTTTAAATTTTCTCCTCCTCCCTCTCCTCCTTCCTTTCCAAGATAGTGTGCAATCTGATAAAGGCTCTACATATACATTCCTATTAAAAATATTTTCACAATTGTCATGTTGTAAAGAAGAATTAGAACCCATAGGAGGAACCATGAGAAAGAAGAAACAAAACAAAACAGAAGAAAAAAGAGCAAATAGTATGCTTCAATCTTCATTCAGTCTCCATAGTTCTTTCTCTGGATGTGGATAGCATTTTCCATCATGAGTCTTTTGGAGATGTCTTAGATCCTTTCATTGCTAAGAAGAGCTAAGTCTATCAAAGTTAGTCATTGCACAATGTGGCTGTTACTGTGTACAATATTCTCCTGGTTCTGCTCACTTTACTCAGCAAAAGTCCATACAATTCTTTCCAGGTTTTTCTGAAGTCCTCTTGCTTATCATTTCTTATAGCACAATATTATTCCATTACATTCATATACCACAACTTGTTCAGCCATTCCCCAATAGACGGGCATCCCCTCAATTTCCAATTCTTTGCCACCACAGAAAGAGCCGCTATGAATATTTTTGTACATGTGGGTCCTTTTCCCATTTTTATGGTCTTTTTGGGATACAGCTCTAGAAGTGGTATTGCTGGGCATGCACATTTTTATAGCCCTTTGGGCATAGTTCCAAATTGCTCTCCAAAATGGTTGGATCAGTTTACAACTCCACCAACAATGCATTAGTGTTCCAATTTTCCCACATCTTCTTCAACAATGATCATTTTTTTCTGTTTTGTCATGTTAGCCAATCTGATAAGTATGATGTGGTACCTCAGAATCATTTTGATTTGCATTTCTCTAATCAATAGTGATTTAGAGCATTTTTTTATATGACTATAGATCTAATTTTTTCACCTGAAAACTGCCTGTTCATATCCTTTGACCATTTATCAGTTGGGCAATGACTTATATTCTTATAAATTTGATGTAGTTCTCTATATATTTTAGAAATAAGGTGTTTATCAGAGACACTGGTTGTAAAAATGCTTTCTCAATTTTTGCTTTCTTCCTAATCTTGATTGCATTGGCTTTGTTTGCGCAAAAATTTTTTCGATTAATGTATTCAAAATTATCCATTTTGCATTTAATAATGTTCTCTATCTATTCTTTGGTCATAAATTCTTCCCTTCTCATTTCATTTAAATTTACTGTAGACATTATACAATATTTAGGAATCTACCTTCTGAAACAAACCCAGGAACACAATTACAAAACACTTTTCATGCAAATAAAGTCAGATCTAAATAATTGGAAAAACATCAGTTGCTCATGGGTAGGCTGAGTTAATATAATAAAAAATGACAATTCTACCTAAACTAATTTACTTATTCAGTACCATACCAATGAAACTACCAAAAAATTATTTTATAGAGCTAGAAAAAATAATGAGAAGATTCATTTGGAAGAACAAAAGGTCCAGATTATCAATGGAACTAATGAAATGAAATGCAGGGGAAGGTGGCCTAGCCATTCCAGATCTCAAGTTGTATTATAAAGCAGTATTCATCAAAATTGCTTGGTACTGGCTAAGAAATAGAGTGGTGGATCAGTGGAATAGGTTAAATATACAAGACACAGTAGTCAATGACTATAGTAATCTATTATTCGATAAACCCAAAGACCCCAGCTTCTAGGATAAGAATCCACTCTTTGAAAAAAACTGCTGGAAAAACTGGAAAATAGTATGGCAGAAACTAGGTATAGACCAAAATCTTACACCATATACCAAAATAAAGTCAAAATGGGTTCATGATTTAGATATAAAGGCTGATACTATAAGCAAACTAGGAGGGCAAGGAATAGTTTACCTATCAGATTTATGGAGAACAGAAGAATTCATGACCAAACAGGAGATAGAGAACATTACGAAAAGCAAAATGGATAATTTTGATTACATTAAATTGAAAAGTTTTTGTACAAACAAAGCCAATGAAACTAAGATTAGAAGGAAGGTAGAAAATTGGGAAAGAATTTTTACAAGCAATTTCTCTGATAAGGACCTCATTTCTAAAATATATAGAGAATTAAGTCAAATTTATAAGAATACAAGCCATTCCCCAATTGATAAATGGTCAAAGGATATGAAGAGACAGTTCTTAGATGAAGAAATTAAAGCCATCTATAGTCATATGAAAAAATGCTCTAAATCACTATTGATTAGAGAAATGCAAATCAAAACAACTCTGAGGTACCACATCACACCTATCAGATTGACCAACATGACAAAACAGGAAAATGATGAATGTTGGAGAAGATGTGGGAAAACTGGAACACTAATGCATTGTTGGTGGAGTTGTGAAATGATCCAACTATTTTGGAGAGCAATTTGGAACTATGCCCAAAGGACTATAAAAATGTGCATACCCTTTGACCCAGCAATAGCACTTCTCGGGCTATATCCCAAAGAGATCATACAAATGGGAAAATGTACAAAAATATTCATAGCAGCTCTTTTTGTGGTGGCAAAGAACTGGAAATTGAGGGGATGCCCATCAATTGGGGAATGGCTGAGCAAGTTGTGGTATATGAATGTGATGGAATACTATTGTGCTATAAGAAATGATGAACAGGCTGACTTCAGAAAATCCTGGAAAGACTTGTATGGTCTGATGCTGAGTGAAGTGAGCAGAACCAAGAGAACATTGTACATAATAACAGCCACATTGTGTGATGATTAATATTGATAAATTTAACCCTTCCTGGCAGTACAAGGATCTAAGACATCTCCAGAGGCCTTGTGATGGAAAATGCTATCCACATCCAAAGAAAGAACTATGGAAATTGAATTGCTATTTTTTTTCTTCTCTTCTGTTGAGTTTTGTTTCCTTTTTCTGATGATTCCCATTAGAACCATCAGATTACTATAGTTATTCACTATAATGACTTGTGTAGCTAACCTATATACAAAATGAATATTTTGGGGGTTGAGGCAATTGGGATTAAGTGACTTGCCCAGGGTCACACAACTAGTGAGTACCAGGTGTCTGAGGTCAGATTTGAACTCAAGTCCTCCTGACTCGAGAGCCAGTGATCTATCCACTGTGCCACCTAACAGCCTTGTTCCTCTTTTATCAAGTTGTAAATTCTTTTTTATTATCATTTTCTTGCATCAGTCTCATTTCTTTTACCACCTTTTCCTCTATCACTCTTATCTCTTACTCTTCCAGGATTTCTTGTTGAGTTTGGGTTCAATTACCACTTTTCTTTGATACTTTTCTTGTGATTGTTTTCAAACTATTGTCTCCTTCTGAGTTTATTTATTGGTCTTTTTAACCATCATAGTAGCTTTTTAATTGTCAGATTCTTTTATTGTTGTGTGGTTGTTTGCTTATGTTTCCAGCTTATTTCTTGACTTTGAAATTTATATTAAAGTTGGATTTTGCTCACCTTGGTGTGGGAAGGCACTGTTCTAAACTTCAGGCTTTTTCAAGCTACTATTTTCAGGAGTCTGGAGCTCTTTAAGTTTTGGGTGCATACAATGAGGTGTGATCCTGGAAGAGTTGTGGTCACTGTTCTCCTGGTGTGTGCTCTGGTCTGTACTGAGGAGTGGCCCCTTCTCCTTTGTAGCTGCAAATGCTAGCACTCCTCTTGGCCCTGAAACTGCCACCCAGGCCTCTTCTCCATTGTGACCAACCACAAGTTCTCCTTTATGACCTGGAATATGACCCAGAACTGAATATGGGCAATAGAGTTGCCAATTAGTGCCAGTTGCACCCAGTGCCAACAAACAGAACCGGGAAATCTATTTTTTTTTTTACCAATTGTCTGACTCCCTTACCATCTCTGGACTGAGAGCTCCCAAAGCTGCTGCTGCCAATGCTGTTGCTGCCACTGCATGCATGTACTCCAGGCAGGTCTCTACCCCATTGTCATAGACCTCTCCTTCTGACCTCTTAAGTTTTTTTAGGTTGGCAAAATGTCTCACTTTGACTTTTAGTTACCTCTGCCACTCCAAAATTTCATGTGAGGTATTATTTTAAAGTTTTTGAGGGGAATATTGAGAGAGTTCATTTGGGTTGCTGCTACTAATCTACCATCGTGGCTCTGCCTCCTTTAATGCATTATTAATCTAATCTTATCCCTGCTCAAATGAAAAGCAAACTCAATATTGGCTTAGATCTTGATTATAGCCATTCTAGCTATTTTCACCTGTGTTTTACACCAATTAGGGGGTATTTTAGTGTTGACAAACATAATCCAGTTGGATATCCCCTCCCCCTTTTCTTCTAGCCACATCTTAAATTGAAATGGAAATCTGACTGCCTTCTTCAATGAGGAATTCTATCACTGCATGGAGGGATTTTGAGTAAGAAGTTTCCATTATCACAGTAACTTACTGAGACCTTCTCTCTTAACCTTGCTGCCCTGGGTAAAATGAGGGTCATGTGGAGTCGTAAAGTGAGTGAATATGTTTGAATAATAGTTGTGACAATGGGCTTGGGAGGGTCCTTAGCAACCTGAATACAGAGCAAAGTGACTTATTTAGGAGCTAGTAAATCATTTGGGATGATATAAGAGCTGAGCTGAAGTTTCCCTCCCCAATCATCCTGAACTAATTAATTACATCCTTCTACTGTACCTGTATTACCTTAGGTCTTTGAGGGCCAAGAATAGAAATCATATAAAAGTACTATACAAGAGGCTGTTCTTAAGTGTAAATTTTTTCTCCTTTGCTTCCCTTTTCTCCCTTATACTGTCTGAGTTGATGATTGTCACAAATCTCCCAAAGTACTGATTTCCAGGGGGAAAGTGAGATCACCCCCATTCAGAAAGGCTTAGAGAACCTTCCTTATCTCCTTGACCACAGTCCACAGACACTAGGAATCCTTGATCACTATAATTTGGTAATGCTAAGAAATGGAAGCTGCCAAGCATTTTCCTGAAATTTCTCCATTTCCACAATTTTCAAGTTTGTTTGACTGAATCCTGGGAGGCTACCCTTAAATAAGGGGGTGGGGGAGAGCCAGGATGCTAGCAAAGTTACTGGTAAGCAGCAGAATCACCATAGTTAGTTTGCCAGCAGCTTAGGTTCTGGCATAACTCTGGTATGAGCTGTCTGTCCTGTAAGATGCATGGTGAATGGACCTAAGGCAAGGGGCACAGAATCACAGTCACAGAATTTAGAGTGAGAAATAACTTCAGAAGCCATAAATTCAACTGATGAACAAGAATATTCCCCACAATTTAAACAGCCAATGATAATCCAGCCTCTGCTTGAAGACCTTCAATAAAAGCACACCCAACTCCTCTGCATGAGCCCATTCCTTTTTTTTTTTTTTTTGGAAAAGTTCTGCTTGTTTAAGAAAGTTTTTTTCCTTCTGAAGTAAAGTCTAAAATTGTCATCTTTTTCCCATTGGTCCTTGTTCTATATTCTGGGGCCAAATAATATAAGTCTAACCCCTCTTCCAAAAGCCAGACTCCCAAATCCCTGAAGATAACTATCATATCCGTATTGAGTCTTCTCTAGCTTTGATAGGTCTAGTTCTTAGTTTGTATGAAGATATACATTCCTTATATGATAGTGACTCAAACATCTTCACCATCCTGGTTGCCTCGCCTTAGACATTCTCTAATTTATCATTTTAAGATTATTACTTCTTTTAAAATATAGTACCCAGGACTAAACAGGATAATCCAGATCTTGTCTGACCACAGCATAGTACACATTTTAATAGTATTTAATTTTTCCCCAAGTATACATAAAGACAATTATAGCATAATTTTTACAAACTTTTAAGTTCCAAATTTCTCTCCCTTCCTCCCTCCCTTCATTTACCTCATCTCTTCCTGAAATGGTAAGCCTCTTATTCATGGAATATATGTCTATTTTTATGTAGCCAGGGTAGTATTAACTTTTTAACTGTCGTATCAGACTGTTCACTCATAAAGAGATTTCAATCCGCTGATCTTTGTTGTTGTTGTTGTTGTTTTCATACAGCCTGACTTCTAACCATGACTTTCCCAAAACTGTAGTTGCAAGGTTGATTTTTTTCATGCAAATGAAAGAGTTTATATTTGTTCCTATTTCATTTCATCTTATTCAATTTAGCTCAATGCTAGAACTTTATGGATCCTTATCCGGTCATTCTGTGAGGTTTTTTTTTTTTTTATCCCTCCCAGCTTAATGTCTTCAGCAAACTTGGTGAGCATACCATCCACAGATGGTCATTATCTAAGACACCATCCATAGATAGTATTTATCCAAATCATTGATAAAATTATTAAACAACACAGAGCCAAACACAAATCTGTGGGACACTTCACTTGGGACTTGCTGCCAAGTTGGCATTGAATCTTTAATAATCATTCTTTGAGTATGACATTCAACCGTCTCTAAATACATCTAAATTTATGTTTTTCTAGTCCATCCTCTCCATATTTTCTAGAGGAAGAGTATATGATACTTTATAAATACTTTGCTAAAAATCTAAGTAAACTCTATGTACAATATTCCTCTGTTCTATTAGATATTAATACATTTTCTAACAGGAAATAAGGTGTCTGGCATGGCATATTCTTAACAAAATGATGCTAACACTTTGTGATCACCTCTTCCTTTTCTGTAGCTCAAGAACCATCTTTTTAATAACTTATTATATAGTTTTTTCCAGAAATCAAAGTCAGGTTCACTGGCCCATCCCAATCTTCTGGTATCTCTCCTATTCGCCATGATCTTTCAAACATCCTGGACAGAGGCTAATTAATTCTATATGCCAGTTCTTTCTTTATCCAACATAATTCATCTGAGCCTGGTGACTTGAATTAATCCAAGACAATTATGTCCTTTCTTATTATGTCCTTACTTATTTTGGATATCAAGCCTCAACTTCCCATTTGTATTCTGTCATAGCCTACTCATTGTCCATGGTAGAGAAAACAAATGCAATATAAAAATTTATCAACTCTGCTTTCTCTTTGTTGACAGTTATCGCCATTCCATCCACTCAAGGCAGTGACTCTATCTGTTCTTTGAACATTTTCTTTCTCCTAATGTCAAGAAAAAAAATAAATTTTCTGTTATTCTTGACTTCTTTCAACAGCGTGGTTCATTCTAAGATTGAGCGTTCCTGATATTATTTTTGCAAAACCATGCCAGGAATTTATGTTCCTTCTTTTATTCTTGCTTGCATCTTCTACATATTATTTTTTTAAAAGTAAATTGGTTAATGAGAGCCCTTTATATCCACATGATGCACTTCAGACAACTCCTTTCATTTTCTTGTTCATCAGAAATTTCCCTTTGTGTCTTTTGAATTTTATTCTTGAGAATTGGCTATTTCTTCTGGTCTGACTTCCTCTGAAGAATTTTTCTCCATGGGATCTTCCATATCCTTTCCCTGAAGTCTTTGAAATTTACTTTCTCTAAATCTAAGACACATGACACACTATACATCCTTTCTCCTCCTCCACCGTAAACTACAGTAGGTGAAGTGGTCAGTTCTCAAAGTTCATATCACATTTACACCAGTAACCAACTCCTTACTGTTAGTGAAACTCCTAACTAGTATAGTTATATTTTTTTCCTTTTTAGTTCCTTCATCCTTTGAAAGAGGCAACATGTTGCAATGGAATTACTTTTAGACCTAAAGTCACAGGACTGGGGTACAAAGTTCATCTCTACCCATATATCAGTGTGACCTTGGACAAGTCAATTAAAATCTCTGGAGCTGTTTTCTTGCCTATAAAATGAGAGTGTTGAAACTAGATAACTTCTAAGGCCCCTTTGAACTCTAAATCTATGATCCAATATGAATGAAATTTTCATTAAGGTAAGTCAAGAAATTATTAACTACTATGCTTTTGGCAGAGAGTAAGCTCTAACAAGCATATAGATAACTGAAGTCTCCTATCACTATAATATATATTTCTACCAGGTCTGTGATCTGTTTCCGAAATACTTCATTTTTTGTATTTTTCATATATCCCATATTTTAAAGGAAATTTAGAGAAAATTGAGTCCAATACCTCATACCTCACCTTGATGGGTTGTGGGATAGCTTAGATGTAAAAAGATGGTGGGGGAAGAATTAACGGAACTAGAAAATCAATGTGAGGAGATCCTTACTTCATATTTGTAAAAATAAGCATCATCTTAAAGAGTATGGTGCCCAATGGTACCTTTCCCCCCAAATACATACACTTTTATTTAATTAATTTTCAGCAATCATCTAAACTCTTTGCTTCAGCAAGGTTCTGTGTCCGAAGGCCTTGGTAGAAAGATTGCTACAGAAGATTGCCACTAGGAGTTACTAGTTTGTTTGTTTGTTTTTTTCCTTTGTATACAAACCAGAAAAAAAATAACTAGGGCATCTTTTGGAATCTTCAGTCCAAAGGTACTATATACACACTATTATTATTGTTATCAGTCATTGAGAAAGAAAATATTTCATTGGGAAAAAAAAAGAATGTGGTCATTAAAGGACCTAAATCTGTTGACAAATTTTCCAAGTTTTAAAGACACCACTACCATACTCCCCGAATTCTTATAGCTCTGGTACTTTCCATCTGTCAGTAAGAATGGCTCTTCCCAATCATTTTTTTTAAATTGTCCTGTTGTCGTGAAGCTTTGCGCTTATACCAAGTGATAGCTTGGCAGGAAGCATACGTTTCTCGCTCAAGTTCCTGAACATGACAGCTGTGCTTCTCTCACACAACTTGGGAAAATGTTCCCAGTCTTAATCAACTGGCACAAAGCAGCAGCGAGGCTAAATACAGCTCATGTCACGGAGCATCCATAAATGTGTCAATTTCTCTCCTCTTCCAGCTCTTCTATTCTATGCTATTTCCTCCCCCTTCCTTTCAGTGGAATTCATGTCACTTTTCTTCCTTTCTTTTTTTTTTTCAATCTGGTACCTTCTCTCATAGCTCACGTCCCAGGGTGGCCTCTTCTTTACACTGTTGTTGCTCACAGTTGAGCTAGAAAGACCTCAACTGTTCCTTTATCTGAGGGCAGATATCTGTATCTCAGGATAACTCTCTACTTTCCCTGGGATATGACATGGGACTGTCCCTTTGGGAAGGAACCCTGGTCCATGACAACACAACAATAATCTAAAAGTTCTTTCTCTCTCTAAATGCTTACTTTCATCTTAATGGGCTCTTTTCTAGCAACAGAGCCAGGGTTCCCACAAGTACCAAGTGTGTATGATTTGCCACCCAACTGGTGCTCTTCTGGGGCTTAACATCTTGGGTACTTTATTTATGGGAGAAAATAATGTCACTGATATTTAACAAAAAGCCGTCATGGTTTATTGGGTAATGGCTCAACCTCTGAGTCAAGAAAGTTGGAATCTTACCTCTGAAACAAACAATGTAACCATTGGCAAATCACTGAAGACCTGAAAGATCATGACTACCTTATATTTAATGTATTATAATATAATGTATTATATTATATTATGTATATGTATATGTATATAATGTATTGTAATAACTGATTTTCTCAAGTGGAGGGATTTTACAAAGCAGGAGTTCTCCATCCTAGTGAAGTCATAGATCAAGACCATCACGCCCACAAAACAAAGAAACAAGCAAGCAAACAAACAAACAAAAAAAAAACCTACTTGCAGCTTCTATGAAATGTGATGCCAGAAGTACTTCTTTGGAATTTAGATGAAAGGAAGGGGAGTGCAGAACTTCGAACCTCCTGGTAATTTGCTCAGAAAACAGAACAAGCTCAAGAGAATTGTTAGTTCCCCCAGAGGTTAGTAATGACCTCACTGACTGCCAAGTCTCCTTCTAGGTGCTTCTAGACATAAAGGAACTCAAGTTCTTGGGAGAAATTCATTACAATATAATCATCTATACCTATAGAAAGATCACAAATCTAGCCCTAAAAAGAGAGCAAATCTACTCCAACCTTCTCATTTTATATATAATTATATAACTATAATAATAACTAATGTTACTAATGTCTACTATGAGCCAGGCACTGTACAATTATCTTATTTGATTCTCACAATGACTCTGAGAAGTGTTATCTCTATTTTACAGATGAGGAAACTGAGGCAACTAGAGATTATTTGCCAGAGTCATGCAACTAGTAAGTGTCTGAGGCTGGATTTGAACTTAGGTCTTTCTGACCTCGGGCCCAGTGCTCTATGCAATAAGCTATCTAGTTGCCTCGAAATGAAACGTTTGAGGAAACTGAGATGAAGAGAGGGGAAGTGATTTGCACAAGATCACACGTATTTTAAGTGATAGAGCTTGGTATTCAAACTAGCTTCAGATCCAGTTTAATTTGGATGGTACCTTGCTGTATTTGTCAACAATATCACTATAATTGTACTCATCATCCAGTGGTATTTCATAAGGGTACATAGAAAAGTTTCATATGGGTCCCAGGGCTCAGAAGTGTAAAGATTCAAATTATATCTAGCTAATGATGATGAGAAACACTCATTTAAAATGGTGGAATCAACTCCCTCAATTCCCATACCTTTGAGCCCTCCACAATTTCTATTTAAACCTTAAGATATAACATAAACAGGGCAAGAATGGGTATGTGCACCATTAAGCCAGTGGTTGGTATAGAAGGTGATTAGAAGATGAACTATACAGATACAAATGAGTTTGGTATAGTGGAAAGAGTACCTACATGCAGGAGTGGTCAGCACCTTGGTCAATACAACATATTGAACAGAGCTTGAAATTAATAAATTTTTTAGGGGTTGGATTAAACACTGATTGAACCTCTGCTTCTAACAGTTAGCAGCTGTGTGATCATAGACAATTCACTCTTTCTGAATCTGTGTTTTCTAATTTATAAAATGGCGGTAAGAAATAAAATAGTATGTGTAAAGCACTTTGCAAACCCTTATAGAAGAGGTAGGTTGTTGTAGTAGATAAAGGGATAACTGTAGTAAAGAAGTCCTAAATTCCCCTGAATCACAATATCTGAATGGTCATTGGAAACTCATTTAACATCTCAATGCCCTAATAAACTTTATAGGACTTTAAATTATAGTTAAGTTGCAAATCTACATTGGTGAAGTGAGTTTCTGTACTGGGAGTTTACTACACCAAGAAAAATAAAAGTTGGGGACAAAAGTTCTACATAACCATGTACTCTTACTATACTAAATTTTGTAGAAATTGGATATAAAGTCTTTCTTTTCTTTAGACATAAAGTGGGTTAGGGGCTGAGGTGGGGATTAGAGAAGGTGGTAAAATAGAGTGAGTTACAGGATGGAAATCTTTAAGGATCAATGGGCAAGTTCACAATTATACTCAATAGATGATATCTTCATTATAAGTCAGAGAAAATTGTAGGTGGAATTGTGTTCTTCAACAAATTAAGCCATGGGCATTTTTGTGGGAAGGTAAAATTAGATTTTGCTGATTTCAATATGACAAATAATAGAGGGTGAATGAAGTAAGAATGTTAGCTTGGCATCTGTCCTTACAGTCATTAAAACATGATGGCTGTTGAAAAGCTTAGAATTACCTCATTCCAGGTCCTTTACAACTGAAAATAGACCTGAGTGCTTTTAATTTTTTTTCCTGAATTTTTCTGTTATAAGGAATCAGCAGATCCTCAATCAGTTATTCAATCAATCTTTTAAAAGTAAATGAAATTTAGAAGAAAAATAATCAAAGAGCCCATCATCAGAGTTCTGAAAATCAACCCGAGACTGTGCAGATGAATTAAGCCTGAAAATAACCACAAAGTTAATTCTAATTTAAATATAAATCTGAGCCCCAGATTTAATCCTAACCTACTAATTTCCCTTTGGCAACTTATTATTTTTTTCCAGAATATACATTTGTCCAGGAACTAAGGATGTTGGCCAAAGAGGCAGCATCACACTGTGAGAGTTGGCAAATGATAAGCTAGATTAGATGTGGGGCAGAGTTAAGATAGCACATCAGAGGCAGCCACCAAGCTGAACTCTCCCAAAGTTCTGCTCCAAATAACTTTAAAACAACTTCTCAAATCAAATTTTGGAGCATCAGAGCTAATGAGAGGTCAGAATAAGAATTTTTTCCATCCTAGGACAACTTAGGAGGTCCACAGAAGAAGTTCGTAACACCAGGGTGGGCACAGGCCTGAATCATTGCAGCAGCACCATCTGTGGGGATTGGAGGTGGCTATGATAGTGGTGACTGCAGCAACAGCCTTGAGAACTGAAAGGGGAAGGGGGTCAAATTACTGGTCTGAAACAGATTGCAGGGAACTCATTGCTGGAACTGTGTGCAGCTATAACTGATTGGCAACTTTCTTCCCCAGATGTAGTTCCACATTTCCAATGCAGGGAGGAGCACTAGCACTTGTGGCTTCAGGAGAACAGGGGGCCTGGTCACAGTTGCAGGCACAAAAAGAATGCTAACACTTGTAGCTATAGGACAACAGGGTAAAGACCGAAGTGCAGACCAGGAGAATAGTGACCACACCTCTCCCAGGATCACACAACTTTGGAAGTACTGAAAACTTGTGGATCCATAGAACTAGCTCTGGAAAAAAAAAACAGTGTGAAAAAGTCTGATGCTTGGCACAGTACTTCCCCCCTTCCCCAGGTGAGCAATGCCCAACTTCAACATAACATTCAAAGTCACGAAATAGGCTGGGGAAATGAGCAAACAATAAAAAGGAACTTGACCAAAAAACCTACTCTATTGGCAGGGAAGACCAAAACAAAAACTCAAAATAAGATAATAATGTGAAAACATCTACAAGCAATATATCCAAGAAATTTGTTAATTAGACCCAAGCCCAACAAAAATTCCTGGAAAAAAATAAAGAAAGAAATAAGAATGATAAAAGAAAAGTTGTGAAAAGAAAGAAGAGTACTGCAAGAAGAGTATGAAAAGAAAATTAACAGCTTGATAAAAGAGGCACAAACAATAGTGAAGGAGAGAACATAAAAAAAACAGAAATGGCTAAATGGAAAAGGAAGTACAAAAGCTCATTGAAGAAAACAATTCCTTTAAAAATAGAATTGGGAAATTTGAAGCTAATAACTCCATGAGACATCAAGAAACAACAAAACATAGTCAAAGTTACAAAAAAAGGCAATGTGGAAGATTGCACTGGAAAAATAACTGACCTGAAAAATAGATCAATCAGAGATAATTTAGGAATTATTGAACTACTTGAAAGCCATGATCAAAAAAGAACACAGATATAATATTTCAAATAATAATAAAATAAAACTGCATTGATATCTTAGATTCAGAGGTTAAAATAGAAAATGAAAGAATCTACTGATCATTTCCTAAAAGAGATCCCAAAATGAAAACTTCCAGGAATATTATAGTTAATTTCCAGAGCTCCCAGGTCAAAGAGAAAATATTGCAAGCAACCAGAAAAAGAAAAATAATTTGAATATTGTAACACCACAGGAAGGATCACCCAAGATTTAGTGGCTTCCACATTAAAACAGCGGAAGGCTTAGAATATGATATTCTGGAAGGCAAAGGAGCTAGGATTAAAACCAAGAATGACCCACTCAGCAAAACTGAGTGTTCTTGTTTAGGAGAAAAAGGATATTTAATGAAATAAAGGACTTCCAAGCATTCCGGATTGGAAAAAATGGAGCCAAATAGGGAAACAAATATTTTTAATTTTTGGAATAAAATGCTCATTTCCAAAACATAATATAATGATAATGATGATGATGATGATTGCACATGTAATTGCAGATCTACTACATACAACTTGCCATTGTTTTAAATGTACAACAAAGTTATCACGTAAATTTCTTTTTTTTTCTTCCCTTCATCCACTCCTCACCCTAGAGATTCAAGAGAATCATAAAAAAGTAAACATGAACAAGCAATCATGATGGACTCAATAAAATTAAACTGTTTACATTTCTATATAGGAAGATGATACATGTAACTCCTAAGAACTTTATCATTATTTGGGCAATTAGAATGAATCTACATAAACAGGGGGCATGGGTGTGAATCAATTATATTGGGATGATCTCCGAAGAAAAGTGTGAGAAAGAATGTTACATGTGGAGAAAAGGGAAAGGAAAAGTAGAATAGTGAAAAAAAAGTCTCATATTAAAGAGGTGCACAAAGAAGAGCTTTTACAATGGAGAGGGAAATGGGGGATGGGCAATGCTTGAACTTCACTCATCAGAATTGGAAGAATACACACACACACACACACATACACAAATACACATACACACACACACACACACACACACAACAGGAACCAGGCAAAAAGGGAAAATCCAGGAAAAGGGGATGACTAACTATGTAAAATGATGGGGGACATTCAAAGAAGATAGAGGCAGAGCAAAGACTATCAATCATATCAGTTAATGGCCAATTAGTAACTTGGGAAAGATCAGTTTCAATGGAAATGATAGCCAAATTTTTAGTTTAAGTTTAAGTTGTATAATAAAGAAACAATGATATTTTAGTGTAATGTTTGGATTGGCCATTTACTTGAAGGGATCTAGTATGGGTTTGAAATAGAGTTTTTCAAGAATATTGGGGAGCTTTGGGAACTCATATACATAGAAATTAATAATACCTGAAATCATAAAAATGCATGATATCATCAAGGAATGGAATGCACATAGAAAAGACACATTTTAACTTTATTTTTAAATTAATTTTTATATATATTTTGAGTTTTTAATTATTTCCCTCCTTTCTACTCCTCTTCTACCCATTAAGAAGGCAAAAAATACAATTAACATTATGCATAGGAAGGCATGCAAAACATATTTCCATATTAGCCATGTTGTGTGGGGGGAAGCAAGAAAAATTAAGAAAGTGAAATAAAATGTTTCAATCTGCACTCAGAGTTTATCAGTTCTCTCTCTGAAAGTAGGTAGTATTTTTCTTCATGAGTCCTTTGGCATTATCAGGGATCATTGTATTCAACAGAATGACTAAGTCTTTTCACAGTTAATTGTCATTACAATATTGCTGTTGCTATGTACAATGTGTCCTAGCTCTAAACTCACTTTACTTTGTGTCAGCTTATATAAGTCTTCCCAGGCTTCTGGGAAATTTTCCCCTTTATCATTTTTTTTGATTGAGTCTTTTATTTTTCCCCAATTACACATAAAAACAATTTTGATGTTCTTTTTTTTTGTTACAAATTTTGAGTTCCAAATTCTCTCCCTCCCTTCTATCTTCCATTTAGAAGTCAAGCAACCTGGCATAGGTTATACATGTGTAGTCATGCAAAACTTCCAAGTAAGTCATGCTGTGAGAGAAATCACAGACTAAAAAACTCCACAAAAAATAAAGAAAGTAAAGAAAAAGTACCTTCTATCTGCATTCAGGCTCCACCTGTTCTATCTCTGGATGGACAGCCCCTTTCATCATAAATCCTTCAGAACTATCTTGGATCATTGTATTGCTGAGAATAGCTAAGTTATTCACAATAGATATCATATAGTATTGCTGTTACTATGTACAATGTTCACCTGGTTCTGCTCATTTCACTTTGTATCAGTTTATGTAAGTCTTTCCATGTTTTTCTGAGAGAATCTTGCTCGTCCTTTTGTATAGCACAATAGTATTCCATCAAAATTATATACTACAACTTGTTCAGCCATTCCCCAATTGATGACATCCCCTCAATTCTGACTCTTTGGCACCACAAAAACTTGCTATAAATATTTTTGCATATATAGGTATTTTTCCTTTTTTATCTCTTTGGGGATATGGAACCAGTAGAGATATTGCTTGGTCAAATGTTATGCACAATTTTATAGCCTATTGGGCATAGTTCCAATTTGCTCCCCAGAATGGTTGGATCACTTCACAACTCCACCAACAGTGCCTTTCTGTGCCTGTTTTTCCATATCCCCTCCAACATTTATCATTTTCCTTTTCTGTCATATGTAGCAAAACTGACAAATATATAGTGGTAGCTCTGAGTTGTTTGTTTGCATTTATCTAATCAATAACAATTTAGAATAATTATATATGACTATAGATAGCTTTGATTACTTTGTCTAAAAATTGCCTGTTCATACCCTTTGATCATTTATCAATTCAGAAATGGTTCTTATTTCTACAAATTTGACTCAGTTTTCTATATATTTGAGAAATGAGGTCCTTATCAGAGAGAGCTGTGTTTTTTTTTCCTCACAGTACTGTTTATTGTGTATTTCTTTCCACCCTCTTTTCCTCTGGTTTATTCTACTCTCTCTCTCCTTTCACCCTATCCATTCTCGAAAATGTTTTCCTTATGACTTTTATCTCCTCCAATCCACTCTCCCTTCTATGAGCCTCCCCCCCCCAACACACACTCATTCTTTTATCCTCTTCTGCTCCTACTTTCCTGTATGGTAAGATAGATTTTTACAACCAAGTGAGTGTATATATCATTCCCTTTTCAAGCCAGTTTTGATGAGTAGGATTCACATGCCCTATACACCCTAATTTCCTCATCTTTCCCTCTACTGTAAATCTCTTTTGGGCCTTTTTAATGTCAGATAATTTACCTCATTCTACCTCTTTCTTTTTTCCTGATCCCAGAATATTCTTCTTCCTCACCCCTTAATTTAACTTTTTTTTAATAATCATTCCATCATGTTCCACTCACACCCATGATCTCTGTCTATGTTTATTCCTTCTATCATCCCTAATAAAGAAAAAAAAATTAGGAGTTATCATTTTCCCACGTGAAAATGTAAACAGTTTAACCTTATTGAATCCTTTATCATTTTTCTTTCCTACTTACCTTTTTATGCTTCTCTTGAGTCTTGTATTTGAAAGTCAAATTTTCTATTTAGTTTTTTTTTATCAGGAATACTTGAAAGTCCTCTATTTCCTTGAATATTCATTTTTTCCTATGAAGTATTATACTGAGTTTTGTTGGGTAAGGTGATTTTTGGTTGCAACCCAACCTCTTTTGCCCTCTGGAATATCATATTCCAAGTCCTCTAATCCTTTAATGTAGCAACTCTTAAATCTTGTATTGTCCTGACTGTAGTTCCATGATATTTGAATTGTTTCTTTTTGGTTGCTTGTGATATTTTGTCCTTGACAGAGAAGCTCTGGAATTTGGTTATAATACTCCTGGGAGTTTTCATTTTGGAGTCTCTTTCATGAGTCTCTTTTCAGTTTCTTTCAGATTCTTTCCATTTCTAGTTTACCCTTTGGTTCTAGAATGTCAGGGCAGTTTTCCTTGATAATTTATTTAAAAAAAATATTTCGAACTCAAACACCAGAACACAGATACAGAATAAAGAAAAGAGAAAAAAATCATTAATTTAAATTTAAATATTGGAACCTAAATACAAAGTAAGAAAGGAAAAAAAAACATGTCATGTGCATAGAAGAACATAAAAGAGAATTCAAAATATGTAATGATAAATTTTCATTTCAAGAAAGCCTGTGTGATAAATACTACATGTTGTGTTGAGAGCTATCCATCTTTCTTCACTTCCTTGTAAATTTTCTTTTGTTTTCTGCTATACACTTTTTACTTTGTCCTTTTTTTGCCCTTCCCCCCCAAAGGCTACAATTAAGTGCAGATATATTTCTATATAGATATAGATACATACATACACAATACATATATAATACATATGTAGACATATACCTATGTAGACATATACTTTCCCTAATAAATTCTACTCCTGATCTTTGTTTTTATGTTTGTGCATTTCTCTTGTTTCCTATTCTTCCTGACTCCTCTACTTTGCTTCTACCTGCTGGCTTGCCCTCCAATTACTTAGCCTACCACCCTGCAATGAACCCTCTCCTAACCTCCCATTCCCATAAATCTAAACACCCTTCTATAGTCCCCTATAACCTATTCCCTCATCCTCCATCTACAGCTCTCCCCCTTATCTTCCCATTCCCATTTATCTAAATACCCTTCTAAATCCCCCTTTGACCTATTCCCTCATCCTACCCTTTAGAGAACCCTCCCTTGTCCTCTCCCCACTCCCTATACCCTTGCTATTTTATTTCTTCTGAATTAAGAAGACTTTTATACAAACATATATATATATATATATGAAGTAGGTTACCAGAACTATCAGCTCTCCTCCCCCATGTAATTCCTTTGTACCTATTCTTCCTCTTGAATCTCATTTTTAACTGTTCCTAAATGGTTTTACTGTTAAAAATCATATCATACTCAGGTCTACCTCAATCTTTCTTCCAAACTATCCAATTACTAATGACAATCTAGACATGTTTTATATTTTACATATATAAAAAGTAAATGGCCTATCCCTATTGAATCCCTGTAATCAGTCTTTGGTATGTACTTTATGTTTCTCTTGGCTCTTGTATGTCAAATCTTCTAGTAAGTTCAGTATTTTTTTTTAAACAAAGTCTTGAAAATCTGACAGTTGATCAAATGTCCATTTTTTTTTTCATTCAAGATTATGCTCAACTTTGCTTGATATGATATTTTTGGTCAGAGCCCCAATTCTTTTGCTCTTCTATATATAATATTCCAAAACCTGTGGTCCTTTAGTGTTTCTGCAGCTAGGTCTTATGTGATTCTAATTGTGGCACCATCATGTTTAAATTTTTTTTTCTCGTTGCTTTTAATGTTTTATCCTTGAGCTGGAGGTTTCAGAATTTGATTATGATATTGTTATGAGTTTTCCTTATAGGATCTCTTTCAAGTGGTGATTGATGGATTTTTCTATTTCTACTCTTCTCCCCCCCCCCCACCCCTTTGTTCTAATGCTTCAGGACTATTTTCTTTAATTATTTCTCGTATTATTGTATCAAGATTCTTTTTTTTTATCATAGCTTTCAGGTAGTCTGATTATTCTTATGTTTTCTATTCTTGATCTGTTCTCAAGATCAGCTGTTTTTTTTTCTTGCAAGATATTTTGCTTTCTCTCCTATTTTTCATTCTTCATATTTTGTTTAATTATCTACTGATATCTTATAACTTAGATGGCTTCCCCTTGCCCAACTCTAATTTTCAAGGTGTCATTTTCATCCTTAGGATTCTGGAACTCTTTTTAATTTTTTTTTTAGTTTTTCCTCCATCTCTCTCATTTGATTTAAAAGTCTTTTTTAAAATTCTTCTATGAATTCTTTTTGGGCAGGTGACCATTTGACATTACTCTTTGGAGTAGAAAGGGGTTTCTTTGTTCAATTTCCTCCTCTGAAGATGAATGCCGTTCTTGTCTATTCCCATAATAACTTTCTATGGTTGGATTCTTTCTCCTTTGCCTGTATATTTTTTATATTAATAGCTTAATTTTTGTAATCACCTATATCCTTGGGCTATGGGTGCCTCTTGGTGGTGCCTCTTGCCCCAGATCTTCAGTTCTCCCCTCTAGCCTGGAGCCAAAGACAAACCTCCAGCCTCCTGTAAATGCCCACAGCCAGGGGCATTCTGCCCAACTGCTTCTGCACTCACCAGGCATGTGTTGGTTCCTTCTTGCCCCCAGTGTTCTCCACAGCACAGCTGGGTCTGGCTCCTTGTCAGCAGAGGTCAACTTGATCTTCCCTAACTCAGATATCCAACTCCCCTCACAATCCTGTGGGTAAAAGTTCCTGTGGCTGGGACCAAGGCAGCCTCCCAAACCAACTAATCCCAGGGCTTGTCTCTTGTTAACATGGACCATAGCCTGGGGGTATTTACTCTTCACAGGGACCAAACCTCATCCTGGGACTTTTCTTCTAATCATCTTGAATTGCCCCAAGAAGATGCCAGATGTGCCCCTGTTTTTATTTATTTTTACCTGCACTTTTCTTCTCCCGAAGGTGCTATTTTATCTCTTTTGTGGAGGAAAATCTTGAGAGTTTGAAATTTTCTGACCTACTCTGCCATCTTCCCAGAATCCTCGTGATAACTTCTTGGAAGATGATGTCTAGATTCTTTTTTTTTATCATGGCTTTTAAGTACTCCAAAAATTCTTAAATTATCTCTCCTGGGTCTATTTTCCAGATCAGTTGTTTTTCCAATGAGATATTTCACATTTTCTTCTATTTTTAAATTTATTTTATTTTATTGGGTTTTTTTTTGATGTCTCATAAAGTCATTAGCTTCCACTTGCCCAATTCTAATTTCTAAGGAGGTATTTTTTTCAGTGAGCTTTTGTACTTCCTTTTCTATTTGCCCAATTTTGCTTTTTAAAGAGTTCTTCTCTTTAGTGAATTTTTGTATATCTTTTTCCCTTTGGCCAATTCTACTTTTTAAGGCATTCTTCTCTTCATTAGATTTTTGTGCCTTTTACCATTTGGCCAACCCTTTTATTTTTTTTTTTTAGTAAGGTATCATTTTCTTCAGTATTTTTGTGCCTCCTTTACCGAGCTGATGACTCTTTTTTTTTCCATGGTTTTCTTGCATCAATCTTTCTCTTTCCAATTTTTCCTCTATCTCTCTTACTTGATTTTTAAAACCAGCTTTGAGCTCTTCTATGGTCTGGGGCCAATTCACTTTTTTTTTTTTTGAGGCTTTGAATATAGTAGTTTTGATTCTGTTGTCTTCTTCTGAGTTTGCATTTTAATCTCCCCTGTCACCATAGTATCTTCTATTGTCAAGAGCTTTTATTTTTCTCATTTTTTTTAGCCTATTTCTTTACTTTTAATTCTAAACTAAAGTGAGACTCTGCTTCTGGAATGGAGGATTCACTATCCCAAGCTTTAAGTTTTTTATGCAGCTGTTTTCAGAGATAATTCTGGGCACCTGTAAGTTTTCAGTTCTTCCAAGGTAGTATGATCTAGGGAGAGGTGTGTTTACTATTCTCCTTTACTGTGCACTGGTTTGTGAGAGACCACAAGCATTCTTTTCCATCTGTGACCAGAGACCCAGTTCACCATGTGGCTGAAAGCTCTGATGTGCTAGTGCTCCTCCTCACCCTGTGACTAAAATCCAGGACTGCAACCCAGATCCAAGTATGGGCAATGCAACAGAATCCTGCCCCAGGTGCCAGAGAAGGGACCCCTGTAATCTCCGTCTGACCAGTTGTTCAACCCCCTTACTGTCTGTGGGCTGAGAAATCCAGAAACCACCACTGTTTCCACTGATTCAATTGCCCCTATGGCCTGCTACTAGTTTTGTGGGGCCTGGTCTGGGTGAAACTGTGCTTTGCTCTCACCTTGATACAACAGATCTTTCTTGCCAACCTTCTAAGTTGTCTTGCACTGGAAAATTGTTTCATTCCATCCTTTTGTGGGTCCTACCACTCTAGAATTTGTTTTGAGATATTATTTAAAGGTGTTTGGGCGAGAACTCAGGAAAGTCCCTACCCTGTCTCTGCCATCTTGGCTCTACACTTCCCCTTCATGATTTCCTACAACATAATAGTAGCCCATCATAATCATATACCACAGTTGTTCAGCCATTTCAGCCCCTCGGTTTTCAATTCTTTGCCACCACAAAAAGGCTAAAATAATTTTGAACATATGGGTCCATTTCCATTTCCTTTTATCTCTTTAGGATATGGCCCTGGTAGGGCTATTATTGGGTCAAACACTATGCACAGTTTGATAACCCTTTGGGCATAGTTTCAAATTTTTCTGCAGAAAGGTTGGACCATTACCTAACTCTACCAATGGTGCATTAGTGTCCCTATTCTTCTATATTCCTCCAGCCATTTAGCAATTCTTGAGAGATTTGAGAAATCCAAGCTTAAAGAAATTGGAGAAGGATAGAAAAAAAATATTTTAAGGCTAGCAAAGAACTCTCCTTACAGAAGACTCTATGAGGAAATGATGTATATGTGTGTCCAGATCTGAATCTGTGACTTTGTTGGTATAAGGAACTCCCAGTGAAGAAACATTCTCCTAATAAAGACAGTCAACTGCTCTTCATTTATTGTTTTAAAGTTTTCAGATCATTAAAAGGTTAATTGTCAGGGATTACACAACCAAAATGAATCAAAGGTAGCATTTGAACCAAGTCTTCCTGATTCTGAGGCTGACACTCTATAAACTGACAAATTACCTGCCCAATTACAAATATTAATTTGACAATTTTGCAGATAAGGAAATGAGACTCAGGGAGATTAGATAATTTGCCTTTGGAAAGCACAGTCACTAAATATCTCAGGTGGGATTTTAACCTAAATCTGATTTTAAGTCTAGCAATTTACTTATTATTCAACATTGCCTCTCAAGAATTGAGAAGATGACTAAAATGAAGTGATAGTCAAAAGTGTCAAATATTACTGAGAGGTCCAGGGTAATTAGGACTGGAAAAATGCCATTGAATTTGGGGATAAGTGGATCATTAGTGATCTTAGAGAGAGCTGTGTCAGTGGAGTGGTGGTCATTTAAACCAGACAACAAGGAGTTAAAAATCGAAGTCAGGAAATAGAGAAAGCAAATGAAGTGCTTTTTAAGGCTGAGACAAGAAGCCAGAATATATGTGTATACACACACACACACACACACACACACACATATATATGTATATATATATTATATATACACATATATTTATAAACACATACACATACATATATGCTTGTGTGCATATGTAGGCACATGTACATATGTGTGTACAAATATATACACATATATGTGTGTATATATAATTTCTATACATTTAAGAAATTTTATATGTGTGTGTATATACATGCACACACATACACAAACACATATATGTTAGCATGGGCATTCACAGCAGTGATAACTCTAGTTTGGATAGCATGCACTGGTAGTGAACCGAAGCAATTCTGTATTTTCCTTTAGTAGCATTTAGCCATCAGGAGTAGGAATAGAGAAGAGAGAGTAGGAGATACCCAGTGTTGAGGGTGAGAAAAGAAGAAATAGAAGAAATTCAAGAGGGTAATTACAAAAGGAGATGAGGTTTTGGCTTGGTTTGGGGCATGTGTGTGTGTGTGTGTGTGTGTGTGTGTCTGTGTGTGTGTGTGTAATCATTGAAATTACAAAATCCCAATGAAACCTTTTACAGAATCATATAGCATTTCAAAAGTTGAAAGGAGATCACAGTCTAGTCCAAAGTGTATTTGAATGGTAATTCCTTCCTATAGGGTACTTAATGACTGCTCATCCAGTATCCTCTTGCAGATCTCTGCTAAAGGACATCTCATCTAAGGTACTCTTTTCCATTTTAAGATAAGTCCATTTATTCAAAATACTTCCTTTACATGGAGCCTATATCTCTTTCTCTACACCTTCTATTCATTACTTCTAGTTCTATCCTCAAGGGTCAAGAAGTTCAAGTCAAAATTTTCTCCCACAAGTCAGCCCTTCAAAAATGTAAATATAAGTATTGTGTCCCTACAGGGACAAGTCTTCTTGTTCCTAGGCCAGCTAAATATCTCCAGTTCCTTGAATCAATGCTCACGTGAGAATCTCCCTTGACACCTTGGTTATCCTCCTCAGGACACTGATATAGGTATAAGGCACAAAAGGAAAAAGAGTATGGGCCAGGAGTCTGGGAAATTACAAAGGCAACTCTGAAAGGACACCTAAAGGCATTCCAGAGCTCCAGAGGGACTCTAAAAGAATGAGAATGATGTAGTCTTGCAAAAAGACAGAAAAGACATTCCACACCCAACTACCTAGCTATAAACTGGATTCCCCCTTCATAACCTAACCTTGTCCGAAGAATCAGTGGGAAAGGGTGGTCTAAATTGAAATACCATGTCCAAATTGGCCTCATTTCTATGGCATGGTCTTGGTATTTCAAAGACAAATGAATCTCTGTGTCTAACTAATTTTCTCTCTACTCAAAATATTGTTAAACATTTTTTGATACACAGAAGTTAAACTGGGGGGAGGTCTCTTTTTAATTGGCTTAAAGTACCTTTTCATTTTAAAAGAAGGGAAAGAAGGAAACAATTTAAGATGGGGCAGAGAAGACAAAAACAGTGTATCCTGGAAACTCCCAAGTTCATGCTTTTATTGTGTGTTCAGTGCCTTGGCCATGGAGTACAATTCACCTTTCCATTTAAATGGACAAAGACAATGCAAATTTGTTCTCGATAACAAGGATGCTGATATTAAATCTAGAAAGGGAAAATGGTACTAAGAGCTGAATTTGGGGCTTAACTCTGTGACATTTTTTTTTTTGGTGGAATTGATCAGCTCAAACCGAGAGCTCATAACTGCGAAAATGACACAGTCTGCTCTTGCCTTGTTCTCTATTTTAATGGTGCCAGGGCCCACTCTGACACTAATTTTATAGATGCCATTCTCTCTGATTGCCTAACAGAAGCCAGCATTCTTCCTTTGCTTCCCTGTGAGTGAAGCAGCTGCAGGATAGAGACCGTTTAACATTAATCATTGTAGCTTCCCAGAGAGCCTAGCACACATGAAACAGACCTTCCTCTGAATGGAGATAAAGGATTAGGGAAAGAAAATGTTAAAACATGACTGTTCTCCTTGACTTACAAGCCTTGGCAGATGCCCTGCTCTGCTGCTCTCATATAATCTTCCATTTTGGGGGGGGGGGGGGTTTCTCTAGGGGCATAATGTTCCTTGTATGTTTTCTTACAATTGTTCCCTGAAGCACTTGTCTCCTTTCTGTCTCCCTATTAATTGTTGTTTCCATAATATTCATGTCAGCAAAATGATTAGAATGGGATCCATCTGAAATCAATTCCCTCATTGAATGGCAAGTTCTTGATGTGTGGTTGTAATGATTTTTAATTAAATTCATCAGTAGAGGGCATTTATTTCTGGCATCAAACCATTTTGCACCTAGCTTTCCTTTATCCAATGAGTCATGTTCCTACAACTAGTATTCCCAAGCAGATGTTAAAAACAACAACTTGGTACAAGGGAGCTTCACCAAGACAGTAACAGGATTTGAAAGTATGAATGACATGGTATTAGAAAACAGAAAATCAGAGAGGTTAGAAAAGTTTTCAAGGCAACTTGAGTTTGATAAGCAAGTAGAAACTATTTAGAATGTTAGTATTTTATAGTGGGAAAAAATTTTAGTTATTATCTAGTACAATTGCTTCAATTTATAAAACATGAAATCAAAATCTAGAGTGGGGAGTTTCCAAAGAACCTCAAAAAGCAACTTAGCCTTTTCATGGTAACATGTACACTTACTGTTATTTTAGTAATTTTACATGTGTCATGGAACAAGGGAAGAGTATGAGGGCAGACTGAACAGTAGTGGAAATATTACCTCTCAGTTACATTGTATATATCCTTTATATTCATAGGTATATGCATGTTGCCACCTTCATTAGAATGTTAGCTACATGTTATTAAGTCAGGAAATGATTTTTTTTTTTACTTTCTTTGGGTCTTTACTTCTTAGCACAGTGCATGGCACTTTGGCATTTTTCAGTTGCTCAATCATGTGTGACTCTTAATGACGCTAGGGACCATAGCACACCAGGCCGACAATCCATAGAGTTGTTCTGGCAAAGATACTAGAATAGTTTGCCATTTCCTTCTCCAGTAGATCACCTTGTGTCAGAATTCTTCATTGTGACCTGTCCATCTTAGGTAACCCTGCACAGCATACCCATAGTTTCATTGAGTTACTCAAGCTCTACTGCATGACAAGACAGTGGCCTGGGAGCATCACCTAGTAAGTGCTTAATAAATGTTTGTTGTTGTTGATGATGATGATGATGATGTTGCCTATTATTTATATAATGCATAGTGTGATGGAGTTGGGACTAAATTTTGCTTTTAAGAAGTTAACAGTGCAATGATAAACAGGTAACTTGACCAATCTTAGTATAAATAACACCAAATCTGTAAAATAAAGATACTATGGGGGCGGAGCCAAGATGGCAGAGTAAAAGAAGGGACTCACTTGAGCTCTCCCCCAAACCCCACCAAATACCTGTAAAAAATGACTCTAAACAAATCCTAGAGCAGTAGAACCCACAAAAAGACAGAGAGAAACAAATTTCCAGCCCAAGACAACCTGGATGGTTGATAGGAAAGGTCTGCTGAGCTGGGCTGAGAGAGAAGCATAGTTCAGCATGGGTTGTGCAGGCCAAAACACACCTGTAGTAGACTTCAAGAGATTGAATCACGGGCAGTCATGGCAGTTTCCAGACATCTCAACTCACAAATGCCAAAGCCAACTTAAAAGGTCAGTGGGAAATGTCTGACAGACCTGGGTGAGAGAGGAGCAAAGTCTGGCCCCAGCCCTGGTACAACCCCAGGGTGGCGGTGGCAGCAGCTGCTTCCAGAGGTCTTGGTCTACAAACATTGCGGGGATTGAGCATCTGATCAGAGAGGGATTGTAGGGATCTCTTTGCTGGTGCTGAGGCAGGATTCTCTTGCTTTGCCTGTGCTTGGATCTGGGTCACAGTCCTGGGTGGTGGTCCTGAGATGAAGAGGAGCACTGTCATGATAGAGCTTGTGGTGGTGGTGGAGAGAGAATCCTCACAAATCCAAGGTAGAAAAAAGTGCAAGTGGTCACTCATAGACCAGAACACAGGCCAGGAAAGGAGTAAATACCTCTCCTTTGATCATACCATCTTGGAAGAACTAAAAATTTACAGATCCTTAGAAGTATCTCTAAAAACAGCTGCATAAACCCCCTGAAGCTTGAGACAGTACATCCTCCACACCGGAAGCAGAGCCCTACCTTAACAACGTGGTAAAAAGCCAAGTAATTGCTGGGAACATGAGCAAACAATATAAAAAAAACCTCCAGACTATAGAATCTTATTTTGGTGACAAAGAAGATAAAAACATACAAAGAAGATAACAAAGTCAAAGCTCCTACATCCAAAGCCTTCAAGAAAAAATATCAATTGGTCTCAGGCCATGGAGGAGCTCAAAAAGGATTTTGAAAAGCAAGTAAGAGAACTACAGGAAAAGTGGGAAGAGAAATAACAGTGATGCAAGAAAATCATGAAAAACAAGTCAACAGCTTGCTAAAGGAGGCCAAAAAAAAAAATACTGAAGAAAATAACACCTTAAAATAGACTAACCCAAATGGCAAAAGAGGTCCAAAAAGTCAATGAAGGGAAGAATACCTTAGAAAGCAAAATTGGCCAAATGGAAGAAGAATCCAAAAGCTCACTGAAGAAAATAATTTCTTAAAAATTAGAATGGAACAAATGGAAGCTAATGACTCTTTGAGAAATCAAGAAATGATAAAACAAAACCAAAAGAATGGAAAAAAAATAGAAGACAATGTGAAAAATCTCATTGGAAAAACAACTGACCTGGAAAATAGATCCAGGAGAAATCATTTAAAAATTATTGGACTACCTGAAAGCCATGATCAAGAAAACAGCCTAGAATAATAGGATAATCTAGAATAATCTTTCAAGAAATTATCAAGGAAAACTGCCCTGATATTCTAGAACCAGAGGGTAAAGTGGAAATGGAAAGAATCCACTGATCACCTCCTGAAAGAGATCCCCAAAGGAAAACTCCTCAGAATATTGTAGCCAAATTCCAGAGTTCCCAGGTCAAGGAGAAAATATTGCAAGCAGCCAGAAAGAAAGAATTCAAGTATTGTAGAAACACAATCAGGATAACACAAGATTTAGCAGTTTCTACATAAATAAGTAAATAATATAAAAATTAAAAAATTAAAAATGAAGATCATATGTCCATAGTGGGTTATTATAATATTAAATGAGATAATATATGGAAAGTATCTTAAAACATTAAAGTGTTATATAAATTATTGCTATTATTTCATTCTCACCTCTTTCCTTTGAGCACAGATAGAAATTCTCCTATAACAAATTGCTGAGTATTTTTTATTTAATAAATATTATTACTAAGATTATTGAAGAGGTAGATAAAATAATTGCTTTTGCAGTTGAATAAGAATATTAGGTATATTTCATCTTTTGTAGGTTCACTGAACACACTCTCAGTATAATTCTCATTGCAGATGGGACAAGATAGATGCTATATCTCTCATACTGTTCTCACATAATTCTGATCTCCTCTGACATCTGCATTTGGTAAACTTTTCATTCCATCTAGCTTGGAGATCTTAAATATTTTGTATAGTCTCATTAAAATATTATTCTTTTGTTTTTATGTATCAATGCCATGTCTGAATAATTGTGGGCAACAATTTGTCTGTGGTAATAGTCCACTTCCATCTCAGTTTATAGGTTGAATTCTTAAGTATTTCTAGGTCTGTATTTATGTTATAGTAATTTGCAATCTCTCATTCAATGAAAGTTGACCAAATTTTTAAGTGTAATTCTAGCTTAACAGTTATGTTTTACCAGGTATTCAGTAGGTAATGTCAGCCTTAAAGAATTTGATCTAAAAAAGACAAACAAAATTAGGTTGAGTCCATATTTTTAATTTCTCTCAGGCTGGTAATACACATGCATTACATGGTTGTTGCAGTTCAGAACTGAGTCCCCCTAGGGGAGCCAGTCCAGAACTGGCTCCATTTAGGGGTTGGGGGTACAGAGTTATATGCACTTTGAAGAGTAGGTGATCCTGAGGGCTGTCAATCAAATGTGCTTGGTCAACACACTGGGAGGTGGGCTATTTTAAAATGAGGATCTGGGACATGTGACCTAAGTCAGTTAATCTTGGTTAAAGAGACATCAATTTCCATATCACCTGTCTTGACAATAGGGAAGAATCAACCTTTTCCCAGACATGTCTGGGCAACAGAATGAATAGGAATAGACCCATTTAGATTAGATCTTAAGTTTCTTTGGAAGAAGAAACTGAACTTTGGAAGAAAGGGGGTAGGAGGGGGAAGCTCTGAGACTCTAAGATAATGATTACTAAAAAAAAAAAACACAACAACAAAAAAAAACTTAATTTTTAGCATTGTACAGTGATGGATTATAAAGTTTCTGGCTTTTCTTGTAAAATCTACAATTATTATTAAGAACAGGATCCTTAGAATAACTCATTGTCAATGTCTGATATCAAATGACATATTCCTGAAACATTCTAGTAAACTCTTCCTTTTCCACAAACAAATCCATGTAATTAAATCACGTTTGATGCTTCTTTGTCAAAATATTTTTGGTTGATTTAATGTAGATGTCACCCACAGAGGGTTTTTAAATTTCATTCTTGTATCCTAGCAATTTAACAGGCTCTGTCTTCAGATGAAAGCCCATTTCATTTACTCTTGTCATTTTCCACCAGTGATTCTGCTTGGTTTTAAATTCAGGGACATTATGCCTCCCTCGGGATAAGCTGATCACCTGAAATCTCATCATTATACAGATAGACTCAACTTTCAATACTCAATAACTTCTCAGCACCTTTTTGCCTCCCTCCTCTGATTGGAGGGTTGGGGGACAAAGCAATAGACTCCTCCCAAAGCCTTCTTTTATGGAGGGCTCAGAATTTTCTTGTAATATCATTTTCCATCATTGGCTCTGCTTAAATTCAACTCCATGAACATAATGCCCTTATGTGGCATACCTCCTGCTCCTCTCCCATTCCTTTCAGCTTCCTTTTGTATATTGTCTTCCCTTCATTAGACTGGAAGCTCCTTGAGGGCAGAGATTGTCTTTCTTATTTGTATTCCCATTGTTTAGCTCAGAGCCTGGTATTTGGTGGGTGTTAAATAAACATTTATTGAATTGAATTATATTAGATAAATCTAATGGCATATCTTTTTTTTAAATCAGTCTATTAATTTTGCTCATTGAAATGTCTACTTATAGATAATAATAGTAATAGTACTATTACTACTAATGATAATAATAATAAACATTTCTGTGGTGTACCTAATCTAGTCCTTAGAGGAATTCTAACTGACTTTTACCTACAGGTATTATAGAAATTTGAGTAATTCTTTACTGTCTCTTGGTGGCAGTAGGATAACAGTAGGCTAATAATACTTCATCACTTCACATCAATTTCCAAAGAAGATAAATTACCCATAATCATATAGGATCTAAAATTGCCAAATATTTATTCTTTGAGTAATTTATTATTTATTATCTGAATCATTTATTAAGTATGTGATAGGTAAAGAGCACTGTGGGAGGTACATAAGGAGATACAAAAAGAAATTGGACATAGACCTTGCTCTTGAGGAAATTTTAATCTAATATGGGAAGTAAGACATGAAAGCATTCACAGTTATTAAAGATGATGTTCTACTTATAAGAGTACTTGCTTTATTTACATTAGCACCAATAGGTATGGCTGAAATAGCTACTCAGAGTACATTATCTGTATGGCTCCAAGACTTGAGCTATTCCAACTTATTACTAAGTGTGCATACATACCACTGCCTTGCCAAACCTAAAATGCTTCAGCCCAGGCTTATTCTTGTCTAGTCTAAGGGTAAGGAAATTGACAATAATAATGTATAATTAATCAAAAGGTTCAGCCCATCACATTAGAACTCTTGTCTATTCCCCAACATTGACCAACTTGAAATTATCATTTACTAACAGAAAGAGGGTAGGAAGTTTGGAACATCAGTACTACTTCTGGGCAAAGTCTGAAATCTCAACTTCCCCAGACTCTTTATTGCAATGAAAATCAAATCAATAATGTTGGCTTTAAAACTCATGAGGAACAGGAAACTGGGCTTTCCTAGTGAGGACTGAAATTTAAATTTTCCCACCCATTTTTAGCACCTTATTTTTCAAAGGCCTTTCTGATGATGTAGCACCCTTCAAACATTTTTTTTTAAATCTCAAAGGTAAAGAGTGTTAGTATGTTTGGCCTATTAACTTCCTATTGTCTGTTTGGACTCATGACCATCACTCATAATTATTCATGCACTTTTCTTTGTTTTTCTACACTTAAAAATGTTTTATTTTTTCCAATTACATGTAAATAAAGTTTTCAACAGTCACTTTTACAAGATTTTGAGTTCCAAATTTTTTCTCCCTCCTTCCTTCCCTCCCCTCCCCTCTACCCAAGATGTCAAGCAATGTGATATAGGCAATATATGTACTATCATATTAAACATATGTCATTACATATTACATAGTTTGTTCACATCAGTCATGTTGTGAAAGAAGAATCAGAACAAAAAGGAAAAACCATGAGAAAGAAAAAAAAAGAGAGAGAGAAAATAACATGCTTCAATCTGTATTCAGACTCCATAGTTCTTTCTCTGGGTGTGGATAGCATTTTCCATCATGTGTCTTTTGGAATTGTCTTAAATCATCATATGGCTGAGAAGAGGGAAGTCTATTAAAGTTGATCATGGGTTTTTCTATGTCCTAGCATGTAATTACAAAAACAAACAAACAAACAAAAAAAACTACTGGATAATTAAAAATCTGGCCAATAGAGTACCTGAAGTCAAGTGCTTTCTTGAAGTCTCTACTCAGGAGCTTATTTTTCTTGGATCTTCCTCTGGAATCTTCAGGCATCTTTTCTGAAACAGCACAACAGCTTTTTTCAAATGCCCCTCCTCATAGTTTCATGTTAGTATTACCTTAGGCTAAATATTTATGTTACTTTCCTGAGGCTATTCAATTCCATAATGCCTATCCTTTCAGCATCTTCAAGATGAAAATAATTCATAGGGTTAATAATGCTTATGTAAACCTTTTAACAAGCTGCCCCCAACCAAGATATCATACAGAGACAAATATAATTAAAAACAGAGGCAATTTAGCATAATGGACAAGGAGCTGGCCATAATCTGAGATCAAATCCCACTTTTTACATATACTGGCTATGTGACCCGGGGCATGTCCCTTATGCTCTCAGTGCTCTAGACAACATTTTTATGACTATAAGTTGAAAAGAAGGTGATGACCTACATTGGCAGAGGAAATTCCCTATACCATTGAAATCACAGATCCAGGTTCTATCCAGTTCCTTTCTTGAAAACAAAATATGTGCATAAATAGAGTATAAGTTGTTATAATAGATGAGGAAAAGTCACTTATTGCTGAGAGGCTCAAGGAAGATTTCTTGGAAGAAGTGGTATTTTAGATGAGCCTTGAAAAAAAAAGTTTATATGAAGATAGAGCTTGGAAAGGATAGTCTTGAAGGAAAAGTCACATGAGTAAAGTCATAGAAATAAGAAATTATGGATTGGGGGCTTGGATGGCAAATATTCCATCAAATTTTACTAGAGCATAGGGTATATGGCAATGAGATTGTAAGAAAAACGTGGAAACAGGTTGCAGTAAAAATTTAGGATTTTGGATTCCAGAAGGAAAAAAAAAAGTTTGGACTTCAGTAAAGAATAGGAGGCACTTTAACTCTTTCATAAGCATTTGTCTCTTCAACTAGTTTATTAATGTTTTGAGAGGAGGTGACTATGTGTGTTATGTGTGATTTAGTAGCAATAGCATTGGATGTATTTCCAGAGGACCAACACCCCACACATGGCTCTTATACTTAATAACTATATGACCTTGCGCTAATCATTTACCCTCTCTGGGCTTCAGTTACCTTACCATAAAATAAGGTTGAAGGTGGAATAGATGATCACTAAAGTACCTTTGCATTCCCAGCCCTGTAACAGACTTTCTTATATTCTCTCTTACTAATAAACACAATATTCACTATATACAGTAGTAGGAGCTCAAGCAATACTTCTTAGATTAATTAGCTGCCCTATAGTTAGTGAGGAGTTTCAGTAAACCCATGGGGGAAAGACCCTGGAAAGCTCTGGACCAGGAAAGGGAAGAATGGTGTATGTGACCCAAGAGACTGGTTTCTTGGCCCCTCCTTTCTTATGTTTAAAGCTTCTTCCTTTTGGAGAATGTATGTGTCTGCTCAAGAGGAACCGACTAGAGGTAGTATCTGTATTCTTCTGGTTTTGTTTTCATTTGGGGAATTAACCACAAATCCCTATGGAAGTTTCCATTCCCACCTCCCCACACACATATCTTGCTGGAAGTTTTAGTAATGACTGATCAAAATTAACTTTTGTCTTTCTTGTATTTTTTTTTATTTTAAACTTAAATACAAAATGAGAAAAGGAAAAAAAAATACTATGTCCACAGCAGACCATAAGAGAAGATTCAATATAGAACAAAAAATGATGATTTCATGTTTGCAAAGCTGCCTAGCTTTTCTTTGCTTCTTTGTTGGTTTTCTTTTTTCCTTGTAGTGTACTTTTTTCTTTATTTTTCCCCTCCCTCACCTTCCCCACTCTAAAGAAGGTTACAATTAAGTGTGGAGATGTATATATATATATATATATATATATATATATATATATATATATATATATACCTGTATGTGTGTGTATATATACCTACCTATGTGTGTGTGTGTGTATGTATGTGTGTATGCCTACCTATAGATACATAGGTATCCATAAAATATATATATACACACATATACACTCATACACATATATGTGAGACTGTATTGTGCTTGTTTTCTCCTATCATCTGTTTCTCTGAAGGTGGATAGCATCTTCCTTCATAAGTCCAAGTCTTTCCATGTTTTTTAACCAGCTCATCATTTCCTACACTACAGCAATATTCCAACCAAATCACATCCTATCTGAAAGATTGTCTATAAAAGTTTTTCTCCAATTTTCTGGATTTTTTCATTCTTGGCTACATAGGTTTTATTTATACAAGAAAATTTTAATTTAAAATAATCAAAATTATCCTTTTTACTCTTTAAGAATGCTCTCACATTATTATATAGTTTAAAGTCTGATACTGCTGAATCTATTTGTTTTACATCTTTTCCCCTGATTTCTTTAAAGTTCCTGACTTTTTGTTTTTCCAAATGAACTTTGTTATTTTTTCCAACTCAGGAATTTTTTTTGGAAATTTAATTGGGATGACATTGAATAAATAGATTAGTTACATAAAATTGTCATTTAAAAATTATATTGGTTTTACCTACTCATAAACAATAAATATTACTTCAATTATTTAGATCTGAGTTTTTTTGTATAAAGTATTTATTTGTTTTACGTTTATTTTCGTATAATTTCTGTGTCTGTTTTGGCAGGTATATGTTCCAGTACTTTATACTATCTAGGAATTTTAAATGACCTAAAATGATATTGAATAATATTGGTGACACATAGTGTAGTTTCTCTTTTTTTCACTTTTTATTAAATCTATTTTAACTTTAACTTTGTCTGAGATCATGATAATTACTCATGCTTTTTTTTTTACACAAAATTATTTTCTATGTAATTTTATAATTCACGCACAGTTGCAGGAGGTAGCTCTCCCACTGTTGCATATAATTGAATTGATTTCTCTACCATGCTTCTAGGGTTATTTTAACTTTGAATGTAAAAGGAACACTTTTGTTGCCACTCTCCTCATTCCTGACTGAAGAGTTCATATTCTCTGTCGCATACATAGGAAACATTGATAGTCACTCTCTTTTATTTCAGAGCAATCACTCAGATAACATTAGGAATAAGGAAGTGGTAATCTTAGCATACTCCATTTTAGTGAGACTGCACTTGGAGTATTGTATTCAGTTCTGGGTGCTAAATTTTAAAAAGGGCATGGAAAACTGGAGTCCCTCTATAAGAGAGCAACTAGGTTGGTGAAGGGCCACTGGTTTATGCTACGTGAGTATTGGTTGAAAGAACTGGAGAAGTTTGACCTGAAGAAGTGAAGATTTAGAAGGCCCCTGATAATTGTTATCAACTGTTTGAATGGACATCATGGATCAGCTCTGAGCCCAGAAAGCAAAATGAGGAAGAATGGATAGAAGTGTTAATGGTGTAAATTTAAATTTGATGCAAAAGGAAACTAAATAGCAATGGAGATACTGTTAAAAGTTAAATCAGCTGTTCCTGGAGATAAGGAGATTCATCCTTAATAGAGGTCAGTAAGCAAAAGTTTCATAATCTTTTTTCTGTTATATTAAAGAGGAATTTTTTTATGAATTGGTCCAAATGGCCTCCAAAGGCCTTTACCCCTTTGAAATTTGGTGATTCTTTGAAATGCCAAGGTAAATGGCATCTTCCTCTCTATTGTCTCCATCGTTATTCCTTATATTTCTATAGCACTTCATGCATTTCGAAGACTCTCAGCTTTTACTATGTTATTAGATTCTTGTAATCAACCTATCAGGTAAGTAGGATTTTTATTATTCTCTTCGGACCAAAGAAGAAAGGGAATTTCAGAGAGTTTAAATGATTTACTCAAGGTCATACAGATAGAAAGTGATAGAGCCAGGACCAGAACTCAAGTTCTCTGGCTGCTAATTTTGTTTTTTTCCTTTATGATGTGTTACATTACTTTCTGCTTTTAAGAAAAATCCTCTCATATATATATATATTGCATCTTTCAATGTTATATGAAAGCCTTAAATATTTCTTACTTTATTTTTTTCAGCCCATGAACCACTTTAACTGGCTGATTAAAAGTCTCCATAACTACTTACTTCACCTGACATATATCAGATTAAAAAAAAGCTTCCAGAATGAATGGGGCTTATAGCACTTAAACTAGTTAAAAAAATAGAAAAATCTCACCATAAATTAATGTTTTGAGGACCACTGTTACATAGGTCGACTTTCTGGGAAAGGGGAAGGAGAGATATACTAGGTAAAATTTTGTGATGTAAAAACAAATAATACCAGTAAAATTTCCCGGGGGGAAAAAGTGTTCTTAAATTTCTTTGGAGGTATCTCTTCCATCATTTTTATGGTACAATGATACTCCATTATGCTGATCCTCCATAATTTTTTTAGTAATTCCCACATAGATGGGCAACATTTTGTTGACAGCTCTTTGCCACAACAAAAAGTACTACAATGACTATTTTGATACATGTGGGTTCTTTCCCATTTTAATTGATCTTTTTGTGCACATGCCAAATAAGGTATTGTGGGATCAAACATTTAGTGACTTTTGAGGTGTAATTCCAATTTTTTTTTTTTACAGAGTAGTTGGACTGATTCACGGCTCCACTACAATGCATTAATGTGCCTATCCTCCCACATTGTTTCAAGCAATTATCATTTTGCTTTTTTTTTGAGTCATAGTAGGCAATCTAATGGATGTGAGATGGTAACTTAGACCTAATTTATGTTTCATTTCTCTTAGCATTAGTTAAAACATTTTTCTTCAAATGTTCATAGTTTGTAGCTGTTTTTTTGAGAACTGTATTTATATTATTTTGCCATTTATCTATTGTGGAATGGCTCTTTTCATATATTTGTATCAATTTCCTGTATTTTTAGGGTATGAGACCTTCATCAGAAAAAAAATACAGCAAAGATATTTTCCCCTAGTTAAGTATTTCCCTTCTAATTCACACTGCATTCATTTTGCTTGTGGATTTTTTTTTCACTTTATGTCATCAAAATTATTTATTTTATACCCTGTGATTATCTTTGTATGATCACAGAATCTTTCTCTACCTTTAGTTTTTAAAGGAATTGCCCTCTATTTCTCTCCATTTTGTTTATTATACCACCTCTTATATCAGTGTTATGTATCTATTTGATATTTATTGTGGTATATAGTTTGAGTTGTACACCTAAGCCTAATTTCTACAAGTTTGCTTTCTAGTTTTCCAAGAAGTTTTATTGAATAATGAGTCCTTACCATAATAGTTGTTGTCCTTGAAATTCTAGAACACTTTGTTACTCTGCTCAAATGTCTCTGGATGTTGTATACGTTATCTGTTCTACTGTTCAATCTATCTTGTTGTTCTTAACCAGTACAAAATTGTTTTGATGATTACCCCATTTGAAGCAATTTTTAACTGCTAGTGCTGAACTCCTTCCTTTCCATTAAAAAAATTCTCTTAAGATTTTTGACATATTTCTCCAGATGAATTTTGTTACAATTGTGTTTGATTCTATAATCTGTCAATATTATGGCACTGAGCCCATAATTATTCTATGTATCATTGTCATTTTTTATTAACATGCACAATCAGGAACAATGTATCCTTTTCTATTCATTTTCCTTTTATAAATTGTATAATGTAGTTATATACATGTAATTGCAGTGTGTTTTAGTAAATGGAGTCTCAGATATTTTATAATTCTGCATTAATTGTAATACAATTTCTTATTCTTCTACTTTCTGCTAGATTTTGTTTGTAATATACAGTAAGGCTGATAATATTTGTTAGCTTATTGTATATCATATTACTTTACAGAAGTTATTAATTATTTAAGTTAATTTTAACAGTATTCTCTAAATAAACAATCAGATCATCTTCAAAAAGCCATAATTTTGTTTCATCTTTGTCTGTGCTTTTTCTATCACATTTCCCTCTTTATTCTATCATAGAAGTTAGTTAGTTATTCTAGAAATTTATCAAATGAGAGTAGTGACAATAGATACCTGATTTTACTGGAAAGGTTCTAGTTTTTCTCCATTACAGAAAAGAAATCTATTGGTTTTTGATTTATTATTTATCGTTTAAAGGACATGCTTATGCTTATGCTTTCTGCTGTTATTTTTTAATGGTAAAATGGTGTTACATTTTGTACATTTTTTTGCTTCTACTGATAAAATCATGTGAATTTTATTAGATTGTTATTAATTCAGCCTATTATGTTTATAGTTTTCTTATTATTGAGTTAATTTGGAATTTCTGGCATAAAGCCAATATGTTCATTGTTATGTTATGGTAGCATCTTTGCTAATATTTTAGTTAATGTTTTTCATCATAGCTTTTATGATTTTCTTTCTACAATATATTTCTCCCTGGTTTAGGCATTAAGACTAAGTTGTCTCACCTCCTCCCCAATATCTGTAAGTTGAGTACCTCATCTCTTTCATTGTGGAGAAAATTGATGCCATTTAATACAAATCCCCTCTTCTTGTCTTTTCTTCATGTCAAAATCCTTTGACAACACTGCCTACTTTCTCCCTTTTTTCCCCTTCTCTCTTACAGTGAGGCAGTCTTTCTCTTTGCCAAGACCTTTTATATTGATAACCATCCTTTCCTATTAACCTCTTTTTATATAATGGTCTTTTTTTCTACTGCTTTCAATACACCAAAGCTTCTCCTAATATTTAAAAATGAATCCTCACTTGACCCTTCCTTATATCACTTTAAGCTATTTTCCTATATTGCTCCTACCCTTCTCAGCAAATTCCTAGAAAAAAAATAGTGGTTTGTGCTCATTGACAACAGTTATTCTCCTCTCACTTCTCAAATTAAAAAATAAGATTTTGAAAAATCACTGAAAAGACGTTGGTTTTTTAAAGTTACTAATAATCCCTTAATTGTCAAATCTGATGGTCTTTTCTCAACCCACGTCTCAGTCAGACTGAAGCATCTGACATTGCTGATATCTTTCCTCCTGAATATTCTCTATATTCTGGCTTTACTTCCTCTCAAACTCACATTTAATCTTTATTTCATTTTTTAAATTTCTTTCTTCATTTTTTTTTCAGTCACTCTTATAGGGAAGCAATGTTGTTATTGTTGTTTTCCTCTGAGGCACAACTTATAGTTGTTGTGGGTTGTTCTCTGGTTTCTTGTTTTTTTTTGTCTTAGGTTTTACTTACCATGTAGTATACATTAATTGTTTCTTGTCTTCTGTTTACTTATATTTTCAGCCTTAGTTATTATATTGGGGTTTTATATATACTCTAGAACTCTTAGAAGCACTGAATAGGTTTTGTTCACCTCTATCCTCTCTACCACTACATTGCATTTAGCTGTTGCTCTAGATAGGCTCATTGGTACTAGGCCACACTGTCCTTCATAGTATTCTGGTGGCACATTGTGGTTTCAGGTCTCGAGTGGTCTCTTTGAACATTTTGTATGATACTTAACTGGCCATTGATTCAACAATCTTTTGCATCCTTTCCAGTAGACCCCAATGGGATTATACTCAATATGTTGGTCTCAGATGTCCTGCATAATAACTCCCAGAGATGGTGCTTATTAGGTGAGTTGGCACTGTCTCCTTCAGTGGCTCCTTGTTCTCAGAGGCCCTGTCTTACTATGTGGTGACCTACTGGGGACAGTTCTCTTCTTTACTTCAGTTCTGACAGGCCAAAATTGGGATTTGGTTTTAGAAAAACAATTATTGAAGCTGGCACTGGCTTGTAATTGTTCTAGTTAGAGCATCAACTAATTTCAAGCCCATTTTGGGAATTTTTGCTGTCTCTCCATTTCCCCACTTCTGTTAGCTTCCAAATTCCCATGACTTGTAACATATCTTTCCACCTCTACCACTTTTATGTTTATCTGAGCTGGCCCTAGCTTCCCTAGTGAGACTCCTCTACTAGATAAACATACAAGTCATCCATCTACTATCATTTGTATTTGCCACAAGACCAGCCCATCTTTCATTTCTGTCTTACATTTCTTAGATGACATTGTTTACTCTTGCTCTTCTTTAGAGTTCATATTGATCATATTCTACAGCCTGCTCTCACCAAAAATGTATTTTCCCATTGCTTTCTATGTGACATTCATCTTTAGTACTTTAGAGGTGGTGGTATGAAACTTTTGGGTCACATGACAAACAAGATGGAATCATTTTCTCTGAATCTCACAACTTTTCAAACCTCTACAGAATAGGAATTATACACAAGAGAAAGCAATTTAAGTTATGTCCACAGTCTAAAACACCAAGACCCTAACAAGATAAGAACCCAGTGAATTAAGAACAAAGAAGGGTAATCCCTAACATGTTCATTCAGCACTCTTTCCATCACTAGCCATCATCCTGCAGTTGCAAGGCTATATAATACAACTTATCAACTTTCAACAGAACTCAGCAATCTTCACTTGCTTTTCTACCCCCCCCACTCCATGCCTTTTCCCACAAACACCCTGAACACTAGAAAGCAGGGTATATGCTCTGCCTGGGGCTACAGATGGCAATGGGCAATGTGCCATGTTACAACAGTGTTCAATCAGAGAACTGAGGAATAGAGTGAACTGGGTTAATGTGTGTGTCTGTCAGTGTGTGTGTGTATGTATGTGTATGAGTGTGTTGGGGTGGGGGAATCTTCCCAGCCTGAAGAAAAGCAGCTGCAATCTAGCTGAAGTCAGTTCCAGGCCCTTAGAAATTGAGTCCAGAGACTGAAGACTATGAAAAGTGGATTCTTGGGGGTGCAGACAGGATAGCAGAGTAAAAACAATGATTTGTTTGAGCTCTCCCCCAAACTCCTCTAAATACCTGTAAAAAATGGCTCTAAACAAATTCTAAAGCAGCAGAACACACAAAAAGACAGAGTGAAACAAATTTCCAATCCAAGACAACCTGGATGGTTGATCAGAAAGGTATATCACACTGGGCTGGGAGAGGAATGCAGTTTGGCGTGGGCACGCAGGCCTCAGTGAACCTGGATCAGGCCTCAGAGGACTGAATCATAGGCAACTGTGGCGGTTTCCAGACTTCTCAACCCACAAAGGCCAAAGACAACTTAGAAGGTCAGTAGGTAGGGTCTATGACTGCGGTGAGAGAGAAGCTCAGTCCTAGCCACAGTCCCCAAACACGACCCCAGGGCAGCAGCTGCTTCCCAAGCTTTCCGCCCACAGACTGAGTAGGAATTGAGTGGCTGATCAGAGGAAGATTGCAGAGATCTCTTTGCTGGTGTAGGATTCTCTTGCTTTGTCCATGCTTGGATCTGGGTCACAGTTCTGGGTGGCAAGGAGGAGTGCTTATGTGGTAGAGCTTGTAGTGGTGGTGGAGAGGAAATCTTCTTCTCAGTTCCAAGGCAGAAAAGAGTGCTTGTGGTCACTCACAGACCAGAGCACAGGTCAGGAAAGGAGTAAACATCTTGCCCCTTATCATACCACCTTGAAAAAAATGAAAATTTACAGGTCCCTAGGATTATCTCTGAAAACAGCTGCATAAAACCCCTGAAGCTTGGGACAGTACATTCTCCACACTAGAAGCAGACCTCTACCTTAACAAAGAGTTTATAATTCAAGTAATTGGTTGGGATCATGAGCAAACTTCACAAAAAAAAGTCAGACCATAGAATCTTTCTTTGGTGACAAAGAAGACCATACAACCAGAAAAAGACAACAAAGTCAAAGCTCCTACATCCAAAGCCTCCAAGAAAAACATGAATTGGTCCTAGGCCATGGAAGAGCTCCAAAAGGATTTTGAGAAGCAAGTAAAAGAAGTAGAGGAAAAACTGGGAAGAAAAGTGAAAATGATGCAAGAAAATCATGAAAAACAAGTCAACAGCTTGCTAAAGGAGACAAAAAAAATACTGAAGAAAATAACACCTTAAAAAATAGCCTAACTGAAATGGCAAAAGAGGTCCAAAAAGCCAATGAGGAAAAGAATGCCTTCAAAAACAAAAGGAAAGTCCAAAAGTTTACTGAAGAATATTCTTCTTAAAAATTAGAATGCAGCAATTGGAAGCAAAAGGCAAAACCGAAAGAATGAAAAATAGAAAACAATGTGAAATATCTCATTGGAAAAACAACTGACCTGGAAAATAGATCCAGGAGGGATAATTTTAAAAATATATACATATTGGACTATCTGAAAGCCATGATCAAAAAAAGAGCCTAGACATCATCTTTCAAGAAATTATCAAGGAAAACTGCCCTGATATTTTAGAACCAGAGGGCAAAATAGAAATTGAAAGAATATGCCAATCACCTCCTAAAAGAGATCCCCAAAGGAAAACTCCTAGGAATATTGTAGCCAAATTCTAGAATTCCCAGGTCAAGGAGAAAATATTGGAAGCAGCCAGAAAGAAACAATTCAAGTATTGTGAAAACACAATCAGGATAATAACACAAGATTTGGAAGCTTCTACATTAAGGGACTAGAGGACTTGGAATATAATATTCTGGAGGTCAAAGGAGATAGGATTGCAACCAAGAATCACCTACCCGGCAAAACTGTGTATAATCTTTCCAGGGGAAAGTGGATATTCAGTGAGATAGAGAACTTTCAAGCATTCTTGATGAAAAGACCAGAGTTGAATAGAAAATTTGACTTTCAGATACAAGACTCAAGAGAAACATGAAGAGGTAAACAGGAAAGAGAAATTATATGAGACTTATTAAGGTTGAACTATTTACATTCCTACATAGAAAGATGATATTTATAACTCATGAGTCCATTGTCAGTATTAGGGTAGTTGGAGGGAAAAAATTATATGTATATGTATAGATAGATAGATAGATAGATAGATAGATAGAGGGTACACAGTGAGGTGACAATGAAGGGGTGATATCTAGAGAATAAAATTAAGGGGTGAGAGAGGATTATAATGGGAGAAGGAGAAAGGGAGAGGTAGAATGGGGTAATTATCTCACATAAAACAGATGAGAAAAGGCTTTTACAGTGGAGGGGAAGTGGGGGAAAGTGAAAGGGAAGGAGTGAATCTTATTCTCATTGGATTCTTCTTAAGAAGGGAATAACATACACACTCAATTGGGTATGGAAATCTATCTTACCCTAAAGAGAAATGGGGTGGGGGAAGGGACAAGAGAGCAGGGGGACGATAAAGAGGAGGGATTGAGGGAGGGGAAGCAAGCACTTCTAAGGAGGAACAGGGTCAAAAGAAAGAACAGAATAAATGGAGAGTGGGATAGGATTAAGGAAAATATACTTAGTTTTTCACAACATAACTATTATGGAAATGTTTTGCATGACTACACATGTGGAACCTAAGGTTTTAAAAACAAATGTTAAAAAAATTGTTTTCACATGCATCTGGGAAATAAGATATACAAGAAATGAGGTATAGAAATCTATCCTGCCCTATAGGAAAACTGAAAGGGAAGGGGATAAGAAAGAGAAGGAGAGATAGAAGGGAGGGCAGATTAGGGAAAGGGGTATTCAGAATGCATGCCATCTTGGGGTAGGGGGAGGGACAAGATGGGGAGAAAATTTGGAACTCAAAATCTTGTGGAAGTATATTTTGAAAACTTAAAATAAATAAATTAATTTAAAAGAGGTAATTCCCTAACTTGGGAGTCCAGTCCATAGAGAAACCACCACCCAAGGAAAAGGAGTCAGAAAGTGAGTGATTACACAAGGCAACCAAAAAGTATTTATTAAGTGCTTCCCATATGCCAGGTACTGTACTAAATGCTAGTGATACAAGTAAAAAGAATGTTCTTGCCCTCAAGTAACTTCCATTTTAATGGAGAAAGACAACACACAAAAAGGAGTAGAAAAATTATGTGAGCATACTCACAAAGGAAGATAGTGTTAAGGTTATGAGAATCAGAATCAGAACCAGGATGTGGTTTAGACCACATCTGATTAGACCAGCTGGTCTAATTTTGTCCCCAAAATGGAAGCATGGGAGTGACTCATTAATGGGAGAAGGATGGATAGGCAGAAGAATGTTCTAGGGTGAGAAGGTGTTGAATGACATAAAGGGTGAAAGGCAGATGAAACATTGTATCAAATGTAAAGGAAAATATATTAAAATTATTAAAAATCTCAAGGGGAAGACAATTCAGTTAAAAATCTTAACCACAATCAGATAAAAGTACTGGAGACTTAATAAAAGAAGAGAATATGAATTTCAAATCATTTGAGTCCAAGCATCTCAGAAAAAAAAATACAGGATAATGGAAAATTAAGAAGTACAAGGAACCATAACAGGATAGTCCCAAATAATTCAAGAGAGAAATAAAAAAAATGAAAATAGAATTTATGACTTGAAGAGCAGTAATAATTGGCAGAACAGAACAACTTGGATGCATGACAGCAAATCTCATCAAAGGTACAAGAAAGCGAATAACTTTTTCAAGAATGCAAAGAAGTGGAAGATAATCTGGAAGACAAAAAGCAGATAGGTATGACATTAAAAGAATACTTTTTTCTATATAAACAAAACATATTGATCTTGAAGATGAAATGCAGGGATTACTTAAGGATTATAGATTTTCCAAAAGAATATGACAAGTTAAAATATAATACAAAAAATACTATGAGAAAATTTCCCAGGACTTCTGACCACAGAAAAACAAGCATCAATGGAAAAATAAAATCATAGACTGCCTCCAGAAAAAGAGAGAAAGGGGGAAAAAAAAACTTGTCACAAATTCCAACACACACAGTGGTGTCCCAGATACCATTGCCATATACCACCACCAGTAAAGTATTTGCATTGAAAAGAAGGCTTTTTGTTACAGGAAATGTGAAGTGAGGGAAAGTATTTCACAATTTCCTAAGGGCAGCTTGGTGGCATAGTGGATAGAGTGCTGGGCCTGGAGTCAAGAAGACCTATCTTTTTGAGTTCAGATGTGGCCTCAGACACTTACTTGCTGTGTGACCCTGGGCAAGACACTTAACCCTGTTTGCCTCAGTTTCCTCATCTGCAAAATAATTACTCCTTTGAGTAATTGCAGATCACTTCTTGGAGAATCTGCCATGTGTTTGGGCTTGATGTAATCAATACAATGGCCATGACCAGGAGCATCTGGAGAACCTGTCTAACCACAGGATCCTTGACTTGGACTCCATGTAGGTTCTCTTCTGGTGAATACACATCTTCTGGCTTTGTACTTTGTCTGATATTTATTATCAGAAGGTCACTGAAGAGTATATTTTATGGGGTTACATATTCCAGGTAATCTTGAATGATTTTGATGTATGCATAAAAGACATATTGTAAAAGAACATGTGAGGTGGCTTTTTGTTCTGCCAAATTAAATGCTTTTTTGTAAAAAAAGAAACACAGTAAGGTTTTACATTCACTGCATCTTTCAGATACATGTTTTATAATTGAATGTAATTTGTAAAATTCTGTATGATCCCTACAAATATTCTCATTTAGGACCTCCTCTATTAGTATATAGATGGCCCCCATAACTATCTTGCATACATGGGAGAGTAGGAATAAATGTTGCTAGTTGTTGATGTTTTCCAGGTTACCTTTTGTTGGAATCAATAAGGTTTGAGATTATTTCTATGCCTTTGATATTTTCTTCCTTTAGATAATTGGTCCCTCAATGCCCTCACAATTCTATTGTCTCCAGCTCAGATCTCCTGTATGTGTATTTGATTCACTTTAGCTGTTTTTCCTATCTTTTTTTTCTTTTGTTAGTGCAAACTTACTTCCTCTGTAATCGTCTCAGGGACATGTTAGATTCCAAATGTGGTGGTTCCATTATCTTTGATGGATAAAACAGTTTATTGTAATAATTTTTGCAAATCTTTTCTATTTTTCTTCTTTTTGTAGTCTTTTCCCCATTTTTATTGTAGAATGCCTTTGGGGTGGCTCTGCATGGTTGGATATCTTGCCAGGATTTCTTTAGACAAGTTTAATACTTCACTGCTTCTCTCTACTTTATGAAATGATACTGTTTATAAGCATCTACAAACCCTCTTGGTGAGATTTTACAGATGAATTTATATTGTAATCCAGGATTGCCTTTGGCAAGTATTTCTGTCCAGTAACTAAGTCAAATGTCTGCTGATGAAGTCACTTTCTGGCCTCTTACGGATTTTTTATACTAGCAATTAATTTATATAAGTTCAATTTCTGGACAAAGTTATTATATGAGATGGTATCATTTCTCTTGTACATTTCTTATTATTAAAATTATATCTCATTTACATAACTCAGGGTTAAGTCTTCTTACTTTCAGTTCACATCCTTTCATCATTACTATACTTTATTTTGTTTATATAAATGTTTTCTTATAGCACATTTTACCACTGATACATTGATAGTCAGCGTATAGACAACTGACTGAAGAATGTCAGTAATAAATCTTTTTTTTAATATATTTTTTTAAATTTTGGCTAGGCAATGGGGTTAAGTGACTTGCCCAGGGTCACACAGCTAGTAAGTATTATGTTTCTGAGGCCAGATTTAGTAATAAATCTTTTGTCTGTCAAAATGTAGTCAATTTCATTTTTTAAAATATTATTTGGTGCTCACAATAACCAATGCCTACATAGTTTTGTTTGTTTGTTGTTGTCATTCTTGATTTGTTGTTGTTGTTGTTGTTATTTTTAGAAAATGCTCATGATATAGAGGCATCAGATTTCTATATAATCTATAATTCTTTGACTTCTCATTTTTTTTTCCTGAGCCATACTTTGCCTTACATCTCTCTCTAACATCATCTTTTTTACCTATACACTGAAGTTGCCAAGTATCAAAGGATATTAATTTGATTTGGAGGACTTATCAAGTTCATAGAATTTCTCTCCTATTTCATACTTAACATCTGATGTTGGTACACAATTGTTACAGTGATACTTTTGTAAATAGTAGACATTGGCACTTCAGTACATGGTAATCAAATGTTCCATGAAACGATATTTGTTGTGCTTTTAAGAGCATATGATAAAATACAAGTATTGCTCTTGGAATAGACTAAATCTGTTTTTGAAGACCTACCCAGCTTGTTGGAGAGAAGTGTATTACTAGTAGACTAAGCACCTTATGATGAAACTATTTTGGTCACAATATTCCATGAAATAGGGGTAAAATACCATATAGATAAAATGTAAAAAAAGTATTTTTGCTTCTAGTGAAGAACTGGCTAACTATGCTTAAGATGTGTTTTATTTCATCCATTTACATATATTTGGAATGTTCCTGAGGGAAAAAAAAGGAGGGGTTTGGATCCTTTAAGAAATAATTTTGGTCATCAGAGAGTCAGATTGAGAAAATAATTCCGAAATTAAATAATTATCACAAATGATTCTATGCAGAAAGCTTTCACGCTCGCATGGAGCCTCAAAGGGATTTGGAAAGGGATTTGAATGACTGTCACCATGATGATACTAAGTTTGCTAAAGTAAACAATTCTTCATTGGAAAAGAGAGTGTGATGGTTCCATCTAATTTTTTGGGGCTGCTGAGCAGGCAACATGCTACATGGACAGAGTGGATCTTTTTTATTGAAATAAAATTTCTACTAGCTAAATCATTCATAGAAATACAGAAAAGTGTAAGGGACATTACATATTCTCTCTCCAAACTTATTTTTTTTCTGTAATTGAGTAAAACCAAGACCTCATGAGAGGAAAATTTTCTCAATGTCATATTTATTGAGATCCTATCATTATAGTACAAGCAAATCCCCCAGCCTCTTGATCCTCTGTCCAGTCATCTTTCAACTACATCATACATTAAGTTAATAATTATTGGGCCCATATAATTGCTAAGAGATAGCTAGATGGCACAGTGGATAGAACATCGGGCCTGGAATCAGGAAGTCTTGAGTTCAAATGTCGTTTCAAATACTTACTAGCTGTTTGACCCTGAGCAAATCACTTAACCTGTGTTTGTCTCAGTTTCCTCAACTGTGGGTGGATAGGATAACAGCACCTACCACTCAAGGTTGCTGAGAGTATCAGATGAGAAAATATTTGTAAAATTCTTTGTACAGTACCTGGCACATAATGGGTGCTTAATAAATGCCTATTTATTTTCTTTCCTTCCTACATACTCTGAACAATATTTTGTGTGTGTGAAGGAGAAGGATTAAAAGACTTGCAAAACATTCCTAAAGGAATTTATAATCTCCTGGAAGATAATATGATGTATATTTAATGACATGAATAAATCAGTATTATGATGTATGGTAACTGAGCATAAATGAGAAGTAGTTGATATAAATGACTATAATTAGTATTGCATTTGTAGTCAGATCAAAAGTATACTATCTTTCTCTTCTCTTCCTGCTTTCTCCTACCTCAGTGGGAAGACTGTTGACTCAATAATTACTTAAGTCCCTTCCTGATCTCACATTTTGCTATGAAAGAAAGATTTTTATCTTTTGAACTATCATATTGGGCATATTTTAGCAGAAATAATGTGATAGGGGCAGCATTAAGTTATGATTTCATATATTGGGGTGTTGAGGGAAAAGAGGTGGGGCTTTGGATCTATTACTGCCATCAGTAATGATATAAGAGCCAGAACACAGCATGAGATATGATCCCTGCTAGAATAATTAGAGGAATAGAATTAGAAGTTATAGTATAGGTCTGAAACCAGAATCCTCCTAGAGGGAACAGGTTGTACATCTCTCAGACAATTTAGTTTTTTTTTTTTAATTTATTTATTTTTAATTTTCAACATTTACTTCCATAAGATTTTGAGTTCCAAATTTTCTCCCCATCTTTCCCCACCCTCACCCAAGACAGCATGCAATCTGACATAGGCTTTACATATATATTCATATTGAACCAATTTTCACATTAGTCTTGCTGTAAAGAAGAGTTAGAGCCAATGGAAGAAACTACAAGAAAAAAAGAAACAAACAAAAAAAAAAAGAAAAAAAGAGAGTTCAAATAATGTATTTCCATCTACCTTCAGACTCCATAGTTCTTTTTATGGATGCAGACAGCATTTTCCATCATGAGTCCTTTGCGGTTGTCTTAAATCATTGCATTGCTGAGAAGAGGTAAGTCTATGAAAGTTAGTCATCACCCATTGTGGCTGTTACTGTATACAATGCTCTTCTGGTTTTGCTCACTTCACTCAGCATCAGTTCCTTTAAGTCTTTCCAGGTTTTTCTGAAGTCTGCCTGCTCATCATTTCTTATAGCACAAGAGTATTCCCTTATACAACTTGTTCAGCCGTTCCCCAACTGATGGGCATCCCCTAAATTTCCAATTCTTTACCATCACAGAAAGAGCTGCTATGAATATTTTTATACAGGTGGATCTTTTCCCCTTTTTATGATCTTGTTGGGATACAGACCTAGATGTAGTATTGCTGGGTCAAAGGGTATACACATTTTTGTAGCCCTTTGGGTATAGTTCAAAATTTCTCTCCAGAATGGTTGGATTAGTTCACAACTCCACCAACAATTCGTTAGTGTTCCAATTTTCCCATCTTCTCCAGCAGTTATCATTTTCTTGTTTTGTCATGTTAGCCAATCTGATAGGTGTGATGTGGTACCTCAGAGTTGTTTTGATTTGCATTTCTCTAATCAATAGTGATTTAGAGCATTTTTTCATAGGACTATAGATAGCTTTAATTTCTTCATCTGAAAATTGCCTCTTCATATCCTTTGACCATTTATCAATTGAGGAATGACTTGTAGTTCTATAAATTTGACTCAGTTCTCTACAGATTTTAGAAATGAAACATTTATCAGAGACACTGGTTGTAAAAATTCTTTCCCAGTTTTCTGCTTCCCTCCTAATCTTGGTTGCATTGGCTTTGTTTGCATCAAAACTTTTCAATTTAATGTAATTAAAATGATCCATTTTGCATTTCATAATGTTCTCTATTTCTTGTTTGGTCATAAATTCTTCTGTTCTCCATAAATCTGACAGGTAAACTATTCCTTGCTCTCCTGGTTTGTTTACAGTATCAGCCTTTATATCTAAATTGTTTACCCATTTTGATTTTATTTTGGTGTACAGTATAAGATGTTGGTCTATGCCTAGTTTCTGCCATACTATTTTCCAGTTTTCCCAGCAGCAACTTAGGTTTTATTTTGTATAATAGTTGGTCTACATGTTTTCTTTCTCTTTCTAGATAGCAAGTCCCTGGAAAACAGGGGTCATGTCTTCTACCACTATGTATACTGCATAGAGCTGTGTACATAATAGATTCTTGACAAGATTACATTCAGTGTGTGGAGGTGTGAATGAATAAAATTATGATGAAGGGGACTCTCACATTTAAAATATAGAAGAGTGTTAATCTCACTTTTGGTTTCAATTGGAGGAAAACATATTCATGTAAACAAAGAGGTAATAGGAGGTATTAGAAAGAATTCTGTATTTAAAGTGACAAAGACCTGAATTTGTATGCTGCCTTGGTGGTACATATATGCTTGATTTGGTGTCAGAGCACCTGGATTCATGTTCTGGTTATGTCACTTGCTACCTCCATGACTTTTGCCATGTGACTTAAGGTCTGCAGTTTTTAGTCCCTTCATGTCTAAAATGAAGATTTTTTCCCCCCAGATTTAAGTTTAATATGCCGTTAACTTCTCTGAGACACATTTGTAAAATTCTAGATTTGTAAAATGTAGATTAAAATATTTGCAATACATACATTACCATATCGATATGAAGAAAATGCTTTGAGAATTTACTTCAAAAACTATATAAATGTTGTTGATAATTTTTGCTATTAAAATAGTATCAGTAATGACTAGATTGTTTCTGTTTGCAGTGGATATTGGTATTATTGTGTTAATTACTAATTCAAGACAGATGAGATGGATAGTTTTGATATGTCCCCAGAAAAGGTAAAAAGGTCTATATAGTTTTGTGAGCCAAGATGGCAATGTAAAGGGAACATCTTTGCCTAATATTCTCCTCTAAACAATCTTTTAAAAATATATCAAATTGAATTCTAAGTGGCATAACCAACAAAAGGTTAGAACAAGTTATTTTTTGAGCCCAGGATAGTTTAGAAGGACAGAAAAAGAAGTCTGCATCACTAGTGTAAGGGCTGGCCAAAAGTGCCATATGGAGGATGTTGCCAGGTTTGGGCCTTGGGGGTAGCTGTAACAACAGCAGCAGCAGCAGCAGCAATGGTGTCAAGAGCATTCAGCACTGAAAGATGGTAAAGGATTGAATGCCAAGTAAGAAAGTGATTACAGGGGACCCTTGTGGTAGCACTTGGTGCTGAACTGGGCACAATTTGGAAACTTTATTGCTCATGACCAAGTTCCAGATCACAGTTTCATGGTGAAAAGGAACATTTTCAGTTACAAGAGAGCAAGGCCTTACCTGGGTAAGGAATAAAGCTCAAACCAGGAAAACAATGACCATGCCTATCCCTAGATCATAGTGCTTTGGAAGCAATAAAAACTTGCATGTCCCCAGAACTAGCTCTGAAATGGTAGGGCATAAAAGCCTGAAGCTAGGCACAGTAAATTCCCTTCTCTCACCAAAGGTAAGTAGAGCCCAACTATAACATAAAGTCCAAAGACAAGAAGCTTGCTGGAAAAAGAGCAAAAATAAAAATCTGACCTTAAAAAGTTACTATGATAACAGGGAAGCTCAAGACGTAAACTCAAAAGAAGGAAATTACTTGAAAACATCCATAAGAAAAACATAAAAATTGCAGATTAACACAAGCCCAACAAGAATTCCTAGAAGAGCTAAAGAAAGAGATTTAAAAGAAAAAAAGAAACAAAAAGTACTTTAAAAATTAAATAAGAGCAGTGGAGGAAAAAATGGGAAAAGAAATGAAAACAATGCTAGATAATTACAAAAAGGAGAATTAACAGCTGGGCAAAAGAGGCATAAAAATACTGAAGAAATTATTTCCTTAAAAATAAGAATTGTTCAAGTGAAAGCTAATGACTCCATTAGACATTAAGACATAATAAAACACAGTCAAAAGAGTGAATTAATAGAAGAAAATGTGAAATGTTTCCCAAGAATATAGATCAAGAAGAGGTAATGTAATAATTATTGTACTACTTGAAAGCCATGATGAAATAGCTTAGACATTATATTTCAATATGCCATAAATCAAAACTACCTAGATATCTTGGAACCAGAGGACAAAATAGAAACTGAAAAAATCCATCAATCACCTCCTGAGAAAGATCCCAAAATGAAAAATTCCAGAGCTTCCAGATAAAAAAAAACTGCAAGTGGCCAGAAAGAAAAATAATTCAAATACCACTGAGGCACAATCAGAATCATAAAAGATTTAATAGCTACCATGATAAAGGAGCATAAGGCTTTGAATATGATATTCTGGAAGGTAAAGGAACTAGAATTAGAAGCAAAAATAACCAACCCAGTGAAACTGAGTATAATCCTACAGAGAAAAAGTTAACATTAAATAAATTAGAGGACTTCCAGGCATTCATGATGAAAAGAATAGAACAGAATGGATAATTTGACATTCAAACAAAAGATGTGAAAACCATTAAAAGGTAAACATGAGTGATAAATCATAAACAATTTAATAAGTTTAAACTGTTGACATTCTCAAACAGGAATACAATAAATGTAATCTCTAAGATAAACCCTAAGGTTTTATTATTAATGTTCAGTAGTATTTGACTCTTCTAAACACCATTGAGGTTTTCTTGGCAAAGATATTGGAGTGGTTTGTCATTTCATTCTCCACCTCATTTTACATATAAGAAAACTAGGGCAAATAGGGTTAAATGACTTGCTCATCACACAGCCAGTAAGTGTCTGAGGCTGGATTTGAACTCATCATCATTGGTGTTCTTATAAGGAGTCTACTTCAACAGAGGGCATAGGTGGGAGGTTATTACATTGGGATAATGTCAAAAGAAAAATAGGAGAGTATGAAAGAGGGATATGCAGGTATAAGGGAGAAGGGAAATGAAGAAAAGGGAAATTATCTCATATAAAAAGGAAGAGTTTTCACAATGGAGGAAAAAATGGAAGGGGGAGGGCAATACTTATACTTCATTTACATCCGAACTTGTTCAAAGAGGGGAGAATACACATGAAGAGAGAGTTAGGTATAGAAATTAATTTTACCCAATAAATATTAGGGGAAAAAGCTAAGAGAAAGGATGGGGTAGATATAAAAGAGAGAGAAGATTAATGGACATAGTGGTCAGAAGCAAAACAGACTTTTGAAGGGGAGACAGAGTATAAAAAATGGAAGGATAAATAGAAGAGGATGGATGGAAACAAGTAGTGAGCAAGTATAGCTGTGAATGTGAATAACTCACTCATAATATGGAAGACAATGAATTAGAAACCAGAATCTAACAATATTTTCTTTACAAAAGACACACTTGAAATAGAAAGACACACAGAGTTAAAATGAGAGTTGTGAGAAGAATTTATTATGCTACAACTGAAAATATATATTTTTTTAAGGTAGGGTAGCAATCATGGTAATAGAGAAAACAAAAGTAAAAATGGGCCCAATTAAAAGGTATAATCAGGAAAACTACATTTTGTGCAAAGAAACCATCAACAATGATTTCATATCAATAACAAACATATGTTTACTAAATGGCATGGCATCCAATTTCTTGACTGAAAAGTTACATGATTTACAAGAGGAAATAGTAAAATGATACTAGTGTGAGACCTCAATTTATCATCTCTTAAAACTAGATAAGTCTAATTATAAAGTAAATGAGAAAGATGTGAAGGAGATAAATAGAATTTTAGGAAAGTTAGATATGATAGACCTCTAGAAAAAAGTGAATAATGGATTGAGTTAGTGAGAGCTTCAGTTCTCAGTCAGTCATCACTTTGGGGAATCCTCAAGAGGCAGTGCTGTAGTTCTGCTTCTGGGTGCCAAGATGGTGGAGTAAGAAATAAGTTGCTCTCTCCCTCCCTTATTAACCTCTGAAAGCCCAGAAAATATTGCTGTAGGAAAAACCCTGGAGCAGTTGAACCAGCAGAAAGATGGGATGCAGCAGTCCAGTAACCCAGGTAGCCTGAGGGATTAATGGGGAAGACCCCTCTTGCCTTGGGGGAAGAGGAGCAGTACAGAACAGGAGGCATGCAAACAAGCTAGTGGAAAGTCCCACCTCAGCACACCGGGGGAGATCCCGAACCCAGATGGCGGAGCAGGCAAACACCAACACCAGGACCCCTGAGTGCCTCAGTGAAGGCCAGGGAACCAGTGGAAACCAGCTCAAAAAACAACCACATGCCTTAGTATTCTATGGCAACCAAATCTCCCAGTGCCTCAGCAAAACTCTGGGAAGTGCTGCAAGGGTTCCCCCCAGGTGGAGAAACATCCCACAACAAGGAAACATCCATCTGAAAGGAACCTAAGAAAGCTAAAGTGAAAGGAAAGGCCCAGATGAGCAGACAACCTCCAGGGGCCAGACTACCCAATCCTACCCCTAGAGTTCCAGTGTTACTGATTCCAGCCCAATACCTGGTAAGCTGCCAGAACCCTACAGCCTCCAACTGCCAGCATCAGAGGCCCCAGCACATAAATCCAGTGACCAGGCCCTGGCTCCCAACACGAGAAGCTTGGCTTGGCACCCTCTGCTTCCCAGCAGGAGAGCTCAATCTCTTTAAAGGTCAGGAAATAAAGAAACATCATGAGTAAAAAGAAACATACCATAGATTCATATTATGAGAAGAATGAAGATCAAGACAGAAATTCTGAAAAGGACAACATTGTCAACAAAACCACATCTACAACCTCAAAAGGGAATATGAACTAGTCTGAAGCCCAAAAAGCCTTCTGGGAAGAGCTCAAGAGGGATTTTAAAAGCCAAATAAGAGAGGTAGAAGAAAAACTGGGAAAAGAAATAAGAGGTATGCGAGAGAAAGTCAATAGTTTGAAAAAGGAAAGATGAAAATTAAGTACAGAAAACAAGTCCCTAAAAAATAAAATTGGCCAAATGGAGAAGGAAGTAAAAAATCTAATAGAAAAAACCAATTTGTTAAAAATTAGAATTGGGCAAGTGGAAGTTAATGACTCTGTCAGAGAGTGAGAATCAGTCAAACAGAAACAAAAGAATGGAAAAAAATAGGTGAAAACATAAATACCTCATTGGTAAAACAACTGACTTGTAAAATAGATCCAGGAGAAACAATTTAAAAACTATCGATCTACCTGAAAACCACAATGAAAAAAGGAACTTGGACAGAATCTTTCAGGAAATCATCAAGTAGAACTACTCTTAGGTTCTAGAACCAGAGAGTAAAATAGCCATGGAAAGAATCCACTGATCACTTCCCAAAAGAGATCCCAAATTGAAAATGCCAAGGAATATAGTAGCCAAATTCCAGAATTACCAGGTCAAAGAGAAAATACTGCAAGCAGCCAAAAAGAAACAATTTAGATATCATGGAACCACAGTCAGGATTACACAAGACCTTGCAGATTCTACATTAAAAGATCATAGGATGTGTAATACGATATTCTGTAAGGCAAATGAGCTTGGATCACAACCAAGGATCAACTACCCAGAGAAAATGAGCATAATCTTTCAGGGGAGGAGATGAATATTCAATGAAATAGGAGACTTCCAAACCTTCCTGATAAAAAGACCACAGCCCAACAGAAAATTTGATCTTCAAATACAAGGCTCAAGAGAGACATAAAAAGGTAAACAGGACAGAAAACAACAACAACAACAACAACAACAACAACAACATGTTACTAATAATGGCAAACTGTTTACATCCCTACAAGGGAAGATGACACTTGTAACTCTTGAGAACTGTCTTGTTACTACAGCACTTTAAAGGACTATATATAGAGGGGGTGGGTATAAGTTGACTTTGATGTAATCATAAAAAAAATCTAATCAAATAGGTTAAATGGATCTAAGTCAGTGGATTAATCTGTTCTAAGGGAATTTACTGGAAGAAAAGGAAAGGAGGAGGCAGACAAGAGTAAACTATGTTACAGGAAAGGCACAAAAACCCATTACAGAAAGGGAAAGAAGCAAGGGAGATGAGCATTGTTTGAACCTTACTGTCACCAGATTTGGCTCAGTTAGGCATAGAAATATAACTTGCCCTATAGGCAGTAGGAGGGAAAAGGGGAAAGAAAAGGGAAGGGGGATAGAAATGAGGGAAGAAGTAGTAACGGTAAAGGGGAAGAAAAGAAGGGGGCTAATCGAAGGGAGGCCTGACTGAAGGAGGCATTGGTCAAAAGCAAAACACTAGTGAGGAGGGAAAGGGAGAAAGGAGAAAGAAAAGCATAAATGGGGGGAAATATGATGGAGAGAAAGAGAGAGATAGCAATCATAACTGTGAATGTGAATAGGATGAACTCTCTCATAAAACAAAAGCAGATAGCAGAATGGATTAAATACCATAATCCTACAATACATAGTTTACAGGAAACATTTGAAATAGAGGGACACACATAGGGTTAAAGATAAAAGGCTGGAGTAGAATATATTATGCTTCAGCTGAAGTAAAAAAAAGCAGGGGTAGCTATCCTGATCTCAGACAAAGCAAAAGCAAAAAATCAATCTTATCAAAATAGATAAGGAAGAAAACTATATCCTTCTAAAAAGGCACCATAGACAATGAAGTAATATCATTACTAAGCATATATGCACCAAATGGTTTAGCATCCAGATTCTTAGAGGAGAAGTTCAGGGAGTTAAAGGAAGAAATAGAGAGCAAAACTATAATAGTGGGGGACCTCAACCTCCTCCTCTCTGAACTAGATAAATCTAACCACAAAATAAATAAGAAAGAAATTAAAAGAGGTGAATAGAATTTTAGATAAGTTAGGTATGATAGACCTCTGGAGAAAACTGAATGAGGATAGAAAGGAATATACTTTTTTCTCGGTGGTACATGACACATACACAAAAATTGACCTTGTAGTAGGGCATAAAAACCTCACAATCCAAAGCAGAAAGGCAGAAATGTTAAATGAATCATTTTCAGATCATGATGCAATAAAAATTATACGTAATAAAGGGCCATGGAAAGATAGACTAAAAATAATCAGAAACTAAATAATCTCATCCTAAAAAATGAATGGGTCAAACAACAAATCATAGAAACTTGGATGAATAACTTCATCCAAGAGAATGACAATAATGAGACAACATACCAAAACTTATGGGATGCAGTGAAAGCAGTTCTTAGGGAAAGTTTTATATCTCTAAATGCTTATATGAATAAAATAGAGAAAGAGGAGATCAATAAATTGGCCATGCAACTTACAAAAAAACTAGAAAAAGAACAAATTAAAAATCCTCAATAAACACCAAATTAGAAATACTGAAGAAAACCAAAGGAGAAATTAATAAAATTGAAATTACGAAAACTATTGAACTAATAAATACAACTAAGAGCTGGTTTTATGAAAAAAAAAACCATAAAATAGATACAGCTTTGGTTAATTTAATTTAAAAAAAGAACAAAGAAAAGCAAATTACCAGTATCAAAAATGGAAAGGGTGAATCTCCCACCAAGGAAGAAGAAATTGAAACAATAATTAGGAACTATTTTGCCCAACTGTATGCCAATAAGTTTGACAATCTTAGTGAAATGGATAAATATTTACCCCAAAAATATCAATTGCCCAGATTAACAGAAGAGGAAGTAAAATACTTAAATAACCCCATCTCAGAAAAAGAAATTGAACAAGTCATTGAAGATCTCCCTAAGAAAAAATCTCCAGGGCCAAATGGATTTACAAGTGAATCCTATCAAACATTTAAAGAACAATTAATTCCAATACCATATAGACTACTTGGGAAAATATGTGAAGAAGGAGTCTTACTAAATTCTTTTTATGATACAAATATGGGGCTGATACCTAAACCAGGAAGAGTCAAAACAGAGAAAGAAAATTATACACCTATTTCCCTAATGAATTTAGATGCAAAAATTTTAAATAAAACATTAGCAAATAGATTACAGTAAATTATCACAAGAATAATACCCTATGAGCAGGTAGGATTAATACTAGGAATGCAGGGCTGGTTCAGTATTAGGAAAACTATCAGCATAATTGATCATATCAACAACAAAACTAACAGAAGCCACACAATCATCTCAACAGATGCAGAAAAAGCTTTTGACAAAATACAACACCCATTCCTATTAAAAACGCTAGAGAGCATAGGTATAAATGGAGTCTTCCTTAAAATAATAAATAGCATCTACCTAAAATCTTCAGCAAGTATCACATGTAATGGGGACAAGGTAGAAGCATTTCCAATAAGATTAGGGGTGAAACAAGGATGTCCATTGTCACCACTGATGTTCAATAGTGTATAGGAAATATTAACTTTAGCAATGAGAAGAAAAAGAAATTGAATATATTAGAATAGGCAAAGAAGAAAGAAAGCTATCACTCTTTGCAGATGATATGATGATATACTTAGAGAATTCTAGAGAATTAAGTAAAAAATATACTTGAAATGGTAAACAATTTCAGCAAAGTTGCAGTCTATAAAATAAACCCACATAAATCATTGGCATTTCTATATATTACCAACAAAACCCAACAGCAAGAGATAGAAAGAGAAATTCCATTTAAAGTTAATGTAGACATTATAAAATATTTAGGAGTCTACCTGCAAAAACAAATCCAGGAACTATATGAACACAATTACAAAACACTTTTGACACAAATAAAGTCAGATCTAAATAATTGGAAAAACATCATTTGCTCACGGGTAGGCTGAGCTAATATAATAAAAATGACAATTCTACCTAAGCTAATTTACTTATTCAGTGCCATACCAATCAAACTACTAAAAATTTATTTTTTAGAGCTAGAAAAAATAATAAGAAGATTCATTTGGAATAACAAAAGGTCAAGAATATCAAGGGAACTAATGAAAAGAAATGCATGGGAAAGTGGCCTAGCTGTTCCAGATCTTAAATTGTATTATAAAGCAGCAATCATCAAAACCACTTGGTACCGGCTAAGAAATAGAGTGGTGAATCAGTGGAATAGGCTAGGCATTCAAGACACGGTAGTCAATGACTATACTAATCTACTATTTGATAAAGCTAAAGACCCCAGCTTCTAGGATAAGAACTCACTATTTGACAAAAACTGCTGGGAAAACTGGAAAAGAGTATGTCAGAAACTAGGCATAGACTAAAATCTCACACCATATACCAAAATAAAGTCAAAATGGGTTCATGATTTAGATATAATGGCTGATACTAAAAGCAAACTGGGAGAGCAAGGAATAGTTAACCTATCAGATTTACGGAGAACAGAAGAATTCATGACCAAACAGGAGATAGAGAACATTATGAAATGCAAAATGGATAATTTTGATTACATTAAATTGAAGAGGTTTTGCACAAACAAAACCAATGCAAACAAGATTAGGAGGGAAGTAGAAAACTGGTAAAGAATTTTCACAACCAGTGTCTCTGATAAATGTCTCATTTCTAAAACATATAGGGAACTGAGACAAATTTATAAGAATACAAATCATTACCCAATTGATACATGGTCAAAGATATGAGCAGGCAGTTTTCAGATGAAGAAATTAAAGCTATCTATAGTCCTATGAAAAAAATGCTCTAAATCACTATTGATTGGAGAAATGCAAATCAAAACAACTCTGAGGTACCACATCATACCTATCATATTGGCCAACATGACAAAACAGGAAAATGATAAATGTTGGAGAAGATGTTGGAAAACTGGAACACTAATTCATTGTTGGTAGAGTTGTGAAATGATCCAACCACTTTAGAGAGCAGTTTGGAACTATGACCAAAGGGCTATAAAAGTGTGCATACCCTTTGACCCAGCAATAGCACTTCTAGGGCTGTATCCCAAAGAGATCATACACATGGGAAAAGGATCCACATGTAAAGAAATATATTTATAGAAGATCTTTTTGTGATGGCAAAGAATTGTAAATTGAGGGGATGCTCATCAATTGGGGAAGGGCTTGACAAGTTGTGGTATATGAATGTAATAAAATACTATTATGCTATAAGAAATTATGAGCAGGCAGACTTCAGAAAAACCTGGAAAGACTTGTATGTATAGATGCTGAGTGAAGTGAGCAGAACCAGGAGAACATTGTACACAGTAACAGCCATGTTTTGCAATGACTAACGTTGCTAGACTTAGCCCTTCTCAGCAATGCCAGGATCTAAGACATCTCCAAAGGTCTCATGATGGAAAATGCTATCCACATCCAGAGAATGAACTATAGAGTTTGAATGCAGATTGAAGCATACTATTTGCTATTTTTTTCTTCTGTTTTGTTTCCTCTTTCTGATGGTTCCTCCTATTGGTTCTAATTCTTCCTTACAACAGCACTAATATGAAAATATGTTTAATAGGAATGTATATGTATAGCTTATATCAGACTGCAAGCTGTCTTGGGGACAGAGGAGGGGAAGGAGAGGGAGAAAAATTTAAAACCCAAAAGCCTATGGAAGTGATTGTTGATAAATCAAAATAAAGTAATTAAAAAAAAGAAAATAGTGAATAAGAATAAATAGGACTATATCTTTTTTTCCCCCTCAGGTGTACATGATACCTTAACAAAATTTGATTATGTATTAGGGCCCACAAACCTCACAACTAAATGGAGAAGAACAGAAATATTAAACACATCTTTTTTCAGAACACATTGCAATCAAAAATACATTTAATAAAGGTCTATGGAAGCATAGATTAGAAATTAATTGGAAACTAAAGAGTGTAATCCTAAATAGTGAGTGGGTCAAAGAACACATCATAGAAATAATCAACAATTTCATTAAAGATAATGACAACAATATGATAACATATCAAAATTTTTGGGATACAGTCAAAGTGGTAGTTATGAGAAAATTCATATCTTTAAATTCTAACATCAACAAGAGAGAGAAAGAGCAGATCAATGAATTAGGCAAGCAAGAAAATTAAACTAGAAAAAGAACAAATTAAAAATCCTCAATTAAATACCAAAATAAAAATCCTGAAATCAAAGGAGAGATTAAAAAACATTAAATTTAAAAAATACAACAAACTAATAAATTTAACTGTACCTGGATTTATATATATATGTATATGTATATATGTATATATATGTATATATATATGATAAAATAGATAAACCATTGCTTAACTTGACTTTTATAAAAAGAATAAAATCAAATTACCAGTATCAAAATATGTAAGGGCTGAATGCACAACCAATAAAGATTAAATTAAAGCAATTATTAAGGGATATTTTGTCCAACTATATGCCAATAAAAATGATATCTTAATGAAATGGGTCAATGTTTACAAAAATATAAATGGCCTAAATTAGCATAAGAAGAAATAGAATACTTAAATAAACTATCTTAGAAAGGGAAATTGAAGAAGCCATAAATGAGCTCTCTGAGGAAAAAAAAAGAGATGGATTTATAAGTGAATTCCACTAAATATTTAAGGACCAATTAATCACAATGCTAAATAAACTATTTGGGAAAAAAAATAGTAAAGAAGGGGTTCTACCAAATTCCTTTTATGGCACAAATATAGTGCTGATACCTAAACCAGGAGGAACACTAATAGAAACAGAAAACTGTAGGCCAATTTCCCTAGTGTATGCAAGAATTTTACATAAAATACTATGAAGGACACTATAGCAGTATCTCCCAAAGATTATATACTATAACCAGGTGGGTTATACCAGGAATGAAGAGCTGATTCAATATGAAGAAAACTATCAGCATAATTGACTATATCAATAACATAAAAAATAAAACTCATATTATTATATCAATAGCTATAGAAAAAAAACTTTGTAAAAAGATAGAACCCATTCTATTTAAAAAATATAAGAAAGCATAGGAATAAATGGAGCTTTTATTAAAATGATATGTAATATCTACCTAAAAACAAGAGCAAGTATTATATGTAATGAGGATGAACTAGAAATCTTTCCATTAAGAACAGAGGTGGAAAAGGATGTCCATTATCACCATTATTATTCAACATTGTACTAGAAATGTTAATTGCAGTGATTAAAAAAAAGTAAATTGAAGGAATAAAAATAGGCTATAAGGAAATAAAACCGTCACTTTTTGTAGATGATCTGATGGCATCTTTAGAAAACCTTAGAGAATCAACTAAAGATGTCAGTGAGATATTTAACAACTTTCAAAAAAATGCAGGATATAGAACAAACCCACATAAATAATCAGATATATATGTGTATGTGTATGTGTATGTATATGTATATGTATCACCAACAAAATCTATCAGGAAAAGATAGAGAAATCCCAAAGAGTATAAAATATTTTGGAGTCAACATGCCATCACACACACACACACACACACACACACACACACACACACACACACAGAGTTACCTGTGTGAACTTAACTTAAAAAATGCTTTTAACTCAAATAAAAACAGATCTAAATAATGAAAGAAATTTCCATTGTTTGTGGGTAGACCAATCCAATATAATAAAAATGACACTATCTAAATTGATTTACCTAATCTATACCATACCAAACCAATTGCCAAAATATTATTTTATAAAGTTAGAAAAACTCATTGAAAAAATAATCTGGAAAAGCAAATTGTTGAGGATATTAAGGGAATCTTTTTTTTTCCCAGTGAAGAAAACAGCCTAGCAATACCAGAGATTAAACTATACTGCAAAGTGGTAATCATTAAACAATCTGGTTTGTATAAGAAATAGAATGGTTGATCAGTGTAATAGATTTGGTACACAATATTTAGAAGTGGCCACAGTAAACTGGTGTTTGGTAAAACCAAAGATACAAGTTATTAGTGTAAGAACACATTATTCAAGAAAAAATTTGCTCAGAAAACTGCAAAGAAGCTTGTCAGAATCTAATCATAGAAGAACATCTTACACTATATATGAAGATAAGCTCAAAATGGATACATGAATTAGAAAGAAATAGCAATATAAGCAAATTAGGGTAGCATGGGGAAAAATTACTTGTAATATATTTGGATTGGGGAACAACTTATGACCAAACAAGAGATAGAGAGAATTTTGGAAGGTAAAATCGACACTTTTGATTACATTAAATTAAAAAAGGTTTTGCACAAATAAAACCAATGAGTCAAAATTAGAAGGAAACTAGGAAACTGGGGGGGGGAATTACAGCAAGGATCTCTGATAAAGTTTTTATTTTTCAAATATATAAGAAACTGAATCAAATCTATTTTTTTTAAATTTCCCAATTGATAAATGGTCAACAATGTTAAAAGGCAGTTTTCTAAAGAACAAATCAAAGACATCAATAATCATATAAGAAACACTTTAAATCACTAATAATCAAAAAAATGAAAAAAATAAAACAACTCTGAGATATCATCTTATGCCCATGAAATTGGCTAAAATAACAGAAAAGGAAAAAAGACAAATGCTGGAGGGGACATGGAAAAATAGATACAATAATGAACTATTTGTGGAGCTGTGAATTGATTGGCTAACACATAGGATATCCTACACAAAACCTGAGACAATAAAAATAGATCTTATAATAAAATAACCATAATACATGTATGCACACATGTATGTATGTATGTATGTATGTACATTACCATTCCACAAGCAGGAACAGGAAGTAAAGCAGCAAAAGAAGTTCAAGGGAGTATTCAGACTTAAGAGGGAAGAGAAGCAAAGTAGAAAAGAAGTGGGTGATTAGATTTAATTAGTTAGAGCCTTATGTGGTAATTGGATTTCTAGAGACTAAAGCCTACAGAAGTTTCTGTTTGTATTAAGCTTGAAAAGAATGCGTTAACCGTCAGTCAAAGGCAGCAAAGGGATATAGTATCATAAATTGCCAGAAAAAAATATAAGAAACCCTCCATAACTATTAATAAGCCTGCTTTGCCAGCCACCAGCACCTGAACCCCAGTGCAGTCAGTAAGAAATAGTCTTGAAGGCTAACAAAAAGAATGACATCGGATTGAGAATCTCATTTCAAGTAAGAATGGAAGGCAAGAACTTTTCGTTCACCTGCAGAGGTTGAACTATGTTTGTGTCTCTGCTAGTGTTAAGTAACAACTCTACATGCACAAAGTACAAGCTGGTGTCTGTCCAAAAGGATAAGATAAAACATTTGGAGGAGTGCATTTTTATTCTTCTTCTTAGCAGGAAGAGTGGAATCTTAAAATAATGTGAAGAGAGCTCTTAGGAGAATACAATGAAGAATTATCTGAAAAGAAAGAGGAGAATATTTTTGGGAGAGTAGAAGAGTGGAATAGAGAGTGACAGGATGAAGGATTATTGAACATCAGGAGCTTTATAATAGGTGTGAGGTTCTTCCCAGAGATACAGGAGTAGAGTCATCTCAGGGAGAAGCAGCTTCATGTGCTTCAAGCTCATTGCTAGATGTGTGACTTAATTTATTTATGGAGTATTTCTTACCCTCTATGGGGATGGGACAAGACCATTGAACTCTGCTACCTTGTACCGGACATGATAATATAAATGTACAGATGCAGTCAGGCAAGAAGTTATACAATAATGTTCAGAGAAAGAGGGGATGAATAGTGTTAGTGAATGGTTCCCCACTTATGGATACATGATAAATATCTATTGACCTGACAAAAACAATTGAGAGTTTTGGTTCCATTGTTAGATATGTATTCAGAACATAACAGGTTACTACTAATTCTGGGTAGTCCTTGTGGTAACAAATGTTCTTCCTGAAAGGATCTAGAACATATTGCTAAAGATTAGGAATCTGAATCAAGGTCTAGACCAATATCTTACACAATATACCAAGATAAGGTGAAAATGGGTACATGTTTTACACATTAAGGATGGTATCACAAGCAAATTAGGAGAACATAGAATAGTTTATTTGTCAGATCTATAGACCAGATAAGAATTAAGAACAAAAGAAAATACAGAATACATCACAAAATGCAAAATAGATAATTTTGATTGTATACAACTAAAAAGTTTTTTGCACAAACAAAATCAATGTAACTAAAATTAAAAGGGAAATGGAAAACTGGGGGGGATTGAAACAAGTATCTCTTATAAAGGTCTAATTTCTTAAATATATAGAGAACTAAGTCATATTTATAAGAATATAAGCTGTTCTCCAATTGATAAATGATTAAAGGATGTGAACAGGCAGCTTCAGACAAAGAAATCAAAACTATCTATAGGTATATGAAAAAAATACTCTAAATCACTATTGATTAGAGAAATGCAAATTAAAACAACTCTGAGCTCCCACTTCTTACCTATCAGATTGGCTAATATGACAAAAAAAAAGAAAAATGACAAATGTTGGAGGGGATGTGGGAAAACTGGGACAGGAATGGACCTTTGGTGGAGTTGGGAACTGATCCAACTGTTCTGGAGAGCAATTTGGAACAATGCCCAAGGGGCTATAAAATTGTGCATCCCCTTTGATTCACTCCTAGGTGACACCACTCCTAGCTCTATATCCCAAAGATATATAAAAAGGGAAAGGGGGAAGGACTTATTTGTACAAAAGTACTTACACCAGCAATTTTTGTGGTGGCTAATAATTTAAAACTAAGAGGATGCCCATCAGTTGGGGAATGGCTAAATAAAGTGTGGTATATGATTGTGATGGAATATTATTGTGCTTTAAGAAATGACAAGCAAGATGATTTCATAAAACCTGGAAAAATTTATATGAACTGATGTGAAGTGAAGTGAGCAGAGCCAGGAAAACATTGCACACATTAATAGCAATATTGTACAATGAAAAACTGTGAATGACTTAGCTATTCTGAGCAATGCAATGATCTAAAATAATCCCAAAGGACTAATGATGAAGCATACTATCTATGTCCTGAGAAAGAACTTATACTATTTGAATACAGACTGAAACATGCTATTTTTTTTACTTTTTTCTTTCTTTCATTCTTTTTTTTAATTCTAATTTTCTTGTACAAAATGACTAATATGGAAATGTTTTATATGACTGCACATGTATGAACTATATCAGATTGCTTACCATCTCGGGAGGGAGGAGGAGAAGAAAAGAGAAAGGTAGGGATAAAATTTGGAACATAAATTTAAAAATATTTAAAACTGTTTTAACATGTAATTGAGGGAAAAATAAAATATTATATTAAAAAAGAAAGTAGACCCAGCTAGATAGTGAGCAATCAAATCAATAAATCACTGAATATTTAAAAAAAGATTAACAATCTGGGGACAAGAAACTAAGGATGTTATTTTTATAGTAGACATTTTTACCACTACTGCTAACTAAAGGTAGCAGTTTCAGAAGAATAATGATTTAGAAAGTGTTTAGATAAAAAAAAATAGGACCTAAAAATAGAATTTATATTTATGAATCATGGCTTAAAATATAGGAATGATTTCTTTTGACCAAGGATGGAGTACAATGAATGCATGTCTATGCACACCATAGTGGATGTGTGTTTTATGTATATATATGCATGCATACATATATGTATATATCTATAAATTTATATATGTACAGATATAGACATAGATATAAATACATATGCCTTTAATCCTAGAATATGAACATGAGGGTTCTAAACAGAAAGCATTTGGGTAAGTACAAAGAGAGGGAGAAACAGAAATGATGTTGTCTCTTGGCAGAAGAAAGAATGTTATTGATGCGCTGAGTTCAGGAAACACAATGCAAGGTATATAAACATGTTATAATAGCAATGAGGGACTTTAGCTTTAGATTTCAACTTGAGCTTTCCACTGAAAGAAGAACAATTGAGGAAATCTTGACTTGTTCTTATGATGTCATTCTTTAGAAGATGCAGAATCAACAAAGAGGAAAAAATGGGAAAAAGAAATGAGAGTAATGTAAGAAAATGATGAAAAGAGAGTCAAGAGCTTGGTAAAAGAGGCAGAAAAAAATACTGAAGAAAATAACACCTTAAAAAAACAGAACTGGCCAACTGGTAAAATAGATACCAAAAAAAAAAAGTATACTGAAGAGAATGCCTTAAAAAGTAAAATTGGCCAAACAGAAAAAGAAGTGCTAAAATTCACTGAAGAAAAGAACTCCTTAAAAAACAAACAAACAGAAATGATGAAATGGAAAAGGAAATACAAAAGTGCCAATCTAAAATAAACAAGAGAGAAATTAAAGAGGTACATGGAACATTAGAAAAAAAGTTAAATATGACATACCTTTGGGGGGGAACTGAATGGAAACAGAAAAGAATATACCTTTTTATCACAGCACATCTCACCCACGCAAAAAATTAACCATGTATTTGAGCATAATAACCTCAAAATCAAATGTAGAAAGGCAGAAATATTAAATGCATTCTTTTCAGATCATATTGCAATAAAAAATCACATTCAACAAGAACAGTGGAAAAATAGATTAAAATGAATTTGAAACTAAATATGGTTGTGGTTTTGTCCTTCATTTTCAAAGAGGACCAGGACATCAGGGAGAGGACATGACTTGCAGTTGACGTTGATTTGAGTGAGGGAGGACTGTGCAAAGCCACCAGCCTCATTTTCTCCTCCTGAGCCATCTGAGTTCAGTGGCCAGATAATGGTCGGGATGACTGGAGATGGCTGAGGATGCTGTGGGAGATTTTGGCTCTTTTAAGTTAAGGTCCTATCAAGTTCTCACTTTGAGTGAGGCAACACCCATTTACTGAATAGGCCTCTTTAAAAAGTGAATCAAGGGATGGTCCCTTTAATTAAAAAAAAAAAATCAAAGAGGGAAGAGAAGAGGTGCTAGCCAAAAGAGAAACAGTTACTATTTACATTCATTCCGATCCAGGAGGGCCCGAAAAATAACCATTAAGTGGTGCTTAGGCAGGGACTTACTGTTGTCCAATCCATGAGATTCAGAGTGAATTGAGTTTAAGGCTTGGTGTTTGAGAAGGAAATCTAGGCAGTAAACCCCAAGTTAACTAGGTAGCTTTTGGCCATTAAAACTTACCTTCCTTTGGGCAGAACACCCTCAGCTAAGGGGGAAGGGGAGGAGAGGAGAGAAGAGTGGAAGGGAGGCAGCTAGGTGGTATACTGGATAGAAAACCAGCCCTGGAATCAGAGGGACCTGAGTTCAAATATGGCCTCATACACTTGACACTTGTGTGATGCTGGGCAAGTCACTTAACCCCAATCGCCTCGCCAAATACATACATACATACATACATACACATATGTGTGTGTGAGAGAGGTAGACTATATATATATACACACACATATATACATACATAGGTATACACACACATGCACACATATATATATTTACATACACACACACTTCTCAAATATATAGAGAACTGAGTCAAATTAATAAGAATACAAGCCATTCTCCAATTGTTAAATGGTCAAATGGTATAAAGAGGCAGTTTTCAGATGAAGAAATCAAAGTTATCTATATGTATATGAAAAAGTGCTCTAAATCATTTTTGGTTAGAGAAATGCAAACTAAATCAACTCTGAGATACCACCTCACACCTATCAGATTGGCTAATAAGACAAAAAGGAAAATGATTAATGTTGGATAGGATTTGGGAAAATTGGGACACTAATACACTGTTGGTAGAGTTGTAAATTTATCAAATTATTCTGGAGAGAAATTTGGAATTATGCCCAAAAAGCAACCAAACTGTGCATACCCTTTGCTCCAGCAATACTGCTACTAGGTAGGTATCCCAAAGAGACATAAAAAAGAAAAAAAGGACCTACATGACAAAAAAGAAAAAAGTGACAAATGGTAGAGGGGATGTGGAAAAATTGGGACACACATATCCCTGTACCTACCAATAAAACTAATTGGTCTGTATCTCAAGCAGATTAAAGAAAAGGTAAAAGGAACTATTTGTACAAAAGATATTTATAGCAGCTCTTTTTGTGGTGGCAAAGAATTGGAAATAAAGGGGATATGCATCAATTGGGAATGGCTGAACAAGTTGTGGTATACGATTATGGTGGAATGCTATTGTGCTATAAGAAATGATGAAGGGGATAGTTTCAGAAAAATCTGGGAAGACTTATATGAACTTATACAAAGTGAAGTGAGCAGAACCCAGAGAACATTGTATACAGTAATAACAGTATTTTATGGATGACCAACTATAAAAGACTTAGCTACTCTTATCAATATAGTGATCCAAGACAATTCCAAAGGACCCATGATTAAAAACATTGTCTGCTTCCAGAGAGAAAATTGATTAACTAAGAATACAACCAAAGTATACTTTTTAAATCTTTTTTTGATTTATTATTTTTGTCTATATTTTCTTTTACAATATAGCTAATATAAAAGTATGTTTTGCATGGCCTCACATATATAGTTGATATCAAATTTCTTTCCTTCTATGGGATGAAGGAGAGGTGGGAGGGACAGAATTTGGAACTCAAAATTTTAAAAAAATATTAATTTTTACATGTAATTGAAAAATATTTAATGAAACAAATGAAAATATTAAAAAAAGAATAGTGGATGAACAGCATCAAAGCTGACACTAAGCCTTTAAAAGGGACATGGTTAGTTCTGCCTGCAGGGCCTTCTATGCCAGAGCAATAAACATTTAAGCCAGTCTTCAAAGTGAGGCAAAGGCACCAACCTGTACCTAGGTGTTATATTTCCTTTATGTTGTGTCATTTAATATAATATAATATACATATACATATATATAACACATATATGTATATATGCACATGTGTGTGTATATACATCTTCAGTTTTACATAATAACATTTGTGGGTAAATAATATTCATACTCTCATTTCAGTTATGAGATGCTTTCTAGAAAAAAATAAATTGTGTCCTTTAAATCAAATATACCAGGCTGTCTGGGGACAGCCTAAATTAAGGCTATAACCTATAATCCCACTAAACTTCATACATCCCATGTTAGCTATTAGTGTCAGTTACATCTCCTAGAGAGAAATAAACAGCCTCTTCTCGGAGTTGCCTTACATTTGCAAACCTATTAAGTAATAACAACAATCATAGCTTCTAAGATGAAAAGTGCTGCCTAAGCAGGGCACATTATGAAAATTTCCCACATAACATAGGAATATCCAAATTGAAAAACAGAGGTTTTTCAAAATAATCTATTTGGAAACTTGCTGTTCATTCTTCATTTGTACCCCTTTCTGAGTGGGGAGTCAACAAAGGTATATTTGCTATTTCTAGAGTGGTTGCTTCACTAGAGCAGGAAAAGGCTTTTCCCTTGCCTTATTCTTAACAAAGCTGAATCTTCGGCCCATATTTGGATGAAACAATGATCCCTCTGAAGAGTGATGTAAAATATCTGGACTTGTCTTTTGGAAACCCATGCCTATTTCTGAAGATTAATATAGAATCTGAAACACTTTGTTAAAGCTTTATCATTAATCCTTTAGATGTGTAGGGACTTTGCCAGAGGATTTTCCCCACCATTTTTTTTTTCTACCTTGAGATTCTATCTCACTTCAAATGCTTTTAGTGCGAGGATTGAGCACAAACTTAATAGTGGCATTGCTCCCTTCATTCCAATTGTTTGGAGCTCAGATTAACCTTGAGCTTAGCATCCCAAGAATAAAAATATGTTCCCACCAGGGGACAGAGCTGACCTTTTTTTTCCCCTTTGGGGCCATTTCCAGTTTAAATCAACAATATGTATTAAGGGTCTATTATATCCAAGGGCAGTGACCATATTCCAGTCAGTAGAGATAAGAAAACATAGCAAAAAGATAGTTGCTGCCCTCAGGGAGCTGGTATTCTAGTGAGCTGATATTACTTCTTTTGAACTCAGGTTCTTCACTTTAAAAAAATTTTTTTTTAAAAATGACTCAGTAACTTCAAGGAGTGGTTCAACGACAATGTAGCAAGAAGTCTACAGTGGACTATCCCCAAAATCTGTGATAGTTAACATTTTTTTCAATTATATGTATGAAGTTTTGTTTATCAAATGTTCATCAAATACATATTCAAATCTGAGAAATATAGCTAACACAATGGAGGACAAATTCGGAATTAAACAGAATCTCAACATACCAAAGATGGTTTCTTATCTTTTTTTAAGTATCATGGAGCTCTTTGGATGTCTGCTGAAGCCAGCAGAACTCTTTTCAGAATAATACTTTTAAATACAAAAAACAAAACATATTGGACAACAAATGAAATCAATTATATTGAAATGCAAATAACAATGCATACATACATACATGTATATATACACAAATATATACATATACACACACACATTCACAGACCTTAGCTTAGGAACCTCTAGTATAGAACATTTGGCTGCATCTAATATGAAAAACAAAAAACAAAACCAAAAAACAAAACAAAACAAAAAATTCAGTAGAGATAAGTATAAAGTCTTACATTAGTGTACCAAAAAAAAGTAGTTCATGAATGCAAGCAAGAGATTTAGTCAGCAGTTGTTCTGAAGAAATACACACATGCATACACACACACATACACATACACACACAGCATATCATAAGCTTGATAATATGATATAGAAGACAAAGAAGTTCATGCAATCTTGGGCTGCATTAAGTAGGGTATAGCTTCCAAGAATACATAATTGTCCCACTATATACTGCCTTTGTCAGACCTTGTCTGGAATATTGTGTTCAGTTTAGGGTGTAATGTTTGAAAAGTACATAAATATGCAGTAGAGTGTACAAGTCAATCAAATCAACCAAGTTGGTAAAAGGCTTTTAGTTCATGCTGTGTGAATATCTTTGGAAAGAATTGGGCATGCTTAGCCTAGAGGAGAAAAGCCTCAAATGGGATAAGAGAGTTACATTCCAAAACACCAGAGGGGAGAAACAGGAACAGGGAGTAGAAGTTGTAAAGAAGCCAATTTAGGCTTAATGCCAGGAAAACCTTCCCAACAATTAGGGACTTCCAGAGGTAGCCTGGGCTGCCTCAAGAGGAAAAGGCTTTTCCCCTTCCTGGCAGGACTTTGAGCAGAAGACAGAAGAAAGCTCATTGGTTATGCTATAGTAGAGATTACATTAGGATACAAGTTGGACTAGAAGGCCACCACATTTCCTTTCAAATACAATTTAGGGTGAGGAAAGGGGTAAAATTCTGTGACACTCTGATTCTGGTCTCCTTTTTCAAAGTCTCTTCTTCTCTAAGCAATGGTTTAGGGGAGTTGTGGCAATATCTAGATATGACAAGTCACATAGGTATTTGAGGAGATTTCAAAATTCTCAGGTGTGCAGAGGAGGGGGGAAGATAGATATAGCAACAGACAGACAGTCAAACAGAGACAAAGAGACTGAGACAGAGACAGAGACAGAGAGAAAGAAAAGAGAATAAAAGAGATAAAGAAAAGGAAAGACTTCTTTGTCTTCCTATTTCCCTGCTATTTGGCAGAGAAGCCTCAAAGTAGACATCTGTCTAACTAGAGTAATTCTTTAATTGGGAGTTTATTAGCAGCTGGAAAAAGCTATTGAGGTTACTGAAGTTGTTAAATAGCCTTCCTTCAAAAACAAGATAGAATCAGAATAAAGCTTTGTACAAGATAAACTGTAAGTGGTCCTCTAGGCCTATATTTTTGAATATCCAATCTAGGGAATTCTTTTTCTTTTTTTGCAGATTGGTTTAGGTGTGCTCTTCTTCCAAATGAGATGGAGGAATGTGACTTTGTGACTGCTAGACCTCCCTTACAGCTTTAAGATCTGATGCCTTTGCAGATTCTTCCTCTGTTCTTCAAATAGTCACAGTCCTAGAGTCAGAACAGGAAGCCAGGAAGCCTCTCTAGAAAGATGAAAAAGAATAAAAGGCAGTGGGGGGCATCGGTGAGATCTGAGCGTCTGAACAAGAACCTAGGGTTTGATCTAGAAAAGACACTTAGTAACATGTAGCCCAAACCTCCTTCTTCTCCATAAGAATTTAGCAGATGTTAATCAGACTTTAATTGGTGAGAAAGCTGAGGTTCCAAACAAGGAAATGACTTGTTCAAGGTCATACACGGAAGGAAAACTCAGAATATTAAACCACATCTAACTCTGAATCTAGGGCTCCACGCTAATCACCCACTTTGTTGTTGTTTTTTCCTGCTATTCAGATCAGTGGACTCCATCCCTTGCCTGACACTGTACAAACAACAGTCCTAATCTTCATGGAATATAAAACATGTCACTTGTTCCAAATAACTAGAAGAGCTTTCAGCAAGCTTCTTTACATATCCATTGAGTGACTCAGTTTCCTCTCTAAGGACCTCCAATCTCATAAGCACCTAAAGTAACCTTTCCTTTTTAGAAAGGACATGAGGAAAGTAATGTTGGACTTGATATGATCCTAAATAGCTTCCCAGGAATTTTTTTTCTCATGCTGAGGGCAACACTTTTCTACTTTAATTTTTGTTCAACATTTTCAGCTAAAAGGATTGATGTATGAAAAATCCCCAGGTTGGGGGTGACATCTTGCAGTTATGCATTCTCCAGGATTAGAATCTCCCAGTGCTTACACCTGTGAGTTCCTAAGGAGTCAACTGAGTGAAGAAAATGATTATTTGGGTAAGTGCACCCTGGTTCTAACCTTGGTCTATAGAGTGAAACTGTCTTATTTCAATTAGTGAAAAATGGTTTGTGCGTTTGCTTACCCTGGTCTTCCCTAGATGGCTACTGGGAGTTATATTTTCCAAGAAATGTTTATATTTTGTACAGATATGCTGGTGCAATTGCTGGCGGGGGGGGGGGTGTTGAATCTTCTGAAGCAGTTAAAATAATTATGACATCATAGAATGGGAAAAAAGACTCAAATGTCATTTTGCCCAACTTCTTTAACTGATACATGAATGTCCTCTACATTATTGACAAGTAATGATGTCCACTTGAACACCTCCAATAAATAGGAAACTTAGTCCTTCAAAAGGCAATCCTTCTTTATTTTCTTAGAGCTTTAATTATTAGAAATCCTTTGTAATATTATCACCAAATCTGCCTCTCTGTAACTTCTTACCTAGGAGCTATTCAGAAGAAATTTAAGTGCTCTTGCATTGGAGAGCAAGTAAAAAATTTGAAAACATAGATTCTGTACCCTCTAATCTTCTCCATTTCCTTCAGGTGATAGTCATGTCACATATCTTCAAGTTATGTAATTATCTTTTGGATAACACTATAGGATGTCATGGCACCCAGAAACAAGCACAATATTCTCTACATGAAACAATTGGCACAAAAATAATGAGGCAATGCCATTCTTCTCTTATTGTGTGTATTATATTTCTTTAAAACTATGGGGCAGCTAGGTGGTATAGTGGATAGAACACCAGCCCTGGATTCAGAAGGACCTGAGTTCAAATCAGGCCTCAGACTCATAACACTTACTAGCTGTGTGACCCTGGGCAAGTCACTTAACCCCATTGCCTAGCCAAAATAAATAAATAAAATTATGATTACTTTGGTGCATCTAGGTGGGACAGTGGATAGAGCACTGGGCCTGTAGTCAGGAAGACCTGAGTTCAAATATGCTTACTAGCTGTGGGACCCTGGGCAAGTCACTTAACTTTGATTGCCTCCATCCGCCCAAAAAATCTAAAACAAACAAAAAAAAAAACAAAACAAAACAAAACAAAAAACAACCCAACAACCTATGATTATCTTGATATGTCACAGCTATGCAGCTATATTTTACATTGCTAACTCTCATTGACCTTTATGTTCATTAAAACATCCAAGCCTTTTTCATATGAACTGTCTATCCAAATCTTCCATTCTTTTTTATTTGCATCTTCAGTGCCTAGCACTGTCTCAGATATAGAGTAGGGACTTAATAAATACTGGTTAATTGATTAATAGATCCTCCTGATATTATACTTGGATATTCTAATACTTCAACTTAATCGGCAAGGCAGGGCCTCCTAAGAAGAAGAGGTGTTGTGCCATGGGGTATGCACTAGGCATGAGATCAGAGGTTTAATTTCTGCCCCGTCATTTACTAGTTGTGTAGGCTCTTGGCATATCCTATAACCCATCTGGAGCTGTTTGGTTATCTGTGAAGAAGGGTTGGACTAGATGGTTCCTCCCAATTCTCAATCTAGGTTTCTGCTATCTTAATAGCTTAAAAACCTACATCAGAGCCAATATAGACACAGTGTTCAACGTATCACAAGCCCACTGGGACATTTATGGAGATGACTATTGGATATGCAAACAGCTATTGCTGGATGAGTTGAAATAGGGAGTGACCACAAGGGAGTTGGCTGACAAAATGTTTCCACATCACGCTGAAAAAATAACATGAAATGACACAAGACAATTATTCACTGAAGAAAAACAAAAAACAAAAAACACAGGCTATATCACTTTGTCATGAAGCCAAGAAAGATACCAAGAGGATGTTTCTAGAATGCTAGTGTCAGGTAAATGGCCCATTTGAGGAGAGCTACCATTTACAAACAGCTTCTCTAGTTCCAAACCAAAAGGTGATCTGAAAAACAGTGAGAGTGTGTAATGGTGAAGAATGGACCCTTGGTTAGTATTTTCAAGTATACTTGAACATAGATGCAAAAGGACTACCACTAGTTCTGTGGCTATGGAACACTATGGACAACAAGATAAAATCTGGTGATTGAGCAGAAGGAGTTTTAAATCTTTAGTTGACTACAAAATGAATGTTAATTAATTGTGTGAGATTAATCAAGAAAAGCCTACTAAACATCTACTATGTGCCAGTCTTTGTGCAAGTCCTAGGGTTAGAAAGACAAAAAAAAAGTCTTTTCCTTCAGGGAGCTTATATTCTACACGGGGAAACAATAAGCACACGTATGTATATACACCTATCTATAACTATACATCTATGGATATATCTATAGGTACCTATATATACATGTGTGTACATACATACATATATGTGTGTGTGTATATACATGTATACACACCATTTATGCAAAATAAATACAAGGTAATTTAGGAGAAAGGAGTATGGCATTAGCATTGTGGGAAGGGGAGGGGTCAAGAAAGGCTTCCTACAAAAGGTAGTATTGATCCGAACTTTGAACAAAATGAGGATTTTGCAGAGGCAGAGATCAAAAGGCATGGAGGGCAACTTGTGCAAAATTATAAGCACAGACAATGAAGAATCATACCAAGAATACTAAGAAGACTAATTTGGCTAGGGTACAGAGTGCATAAAGGGCAATAATGCATCCTAAGCCTAGAAAAGTAGTTTGAGGCTTTAAATGCCTAATATAAGAAATTGTATTTGATCTTAGGTCTAAAACAGACCACTGATACGTAACAGCCAAAGAATCTAACGTGGTCTTAGGCCAAATCAAGAGAGCCATAGTTTGTAGAACTAAGGAACAGATGGTACCACTATGTTGTGCTTTAGTCAGACCTAAAATTAAATTTTAGGAAATACATTGAAAAACTTTTGAGATTTCAGATGATGGCAACCAGGGTGCTGAAGGCCATAATATTACGCAATATGAGGTTTGATAGAAGGAATTAGGGATGTTTATCATGGAGGATAAATGATTCAGGCATTAGGGAATGTAAGCAAACTTCAAGTATTTGAAGAACTGACATGTAGAAGACAGCATTTGGTTGTTCTTCCTCACTTCAGAGTGGGGAATAAGAACAGTAAGTGATAGCTACAGACAGGTTTATTTAAGTTTGATTTAAGGAAACACTTGCTAACAATTTGAACTGTACAAACTTGCAAATGGCCTACCCATAGGGCAGTGAGTTTCTCCTCATTCCCTTCCTGGCTTTCTTGATGATCTTTTGGACTTTGATGCCGTACCTCAGTCATAGTCTTATACTTGAATATCCCTCAACAATGACTAGGGCCTCCTCATACTGCAATATGTCTCAGTCATGCTGCCTTCCTTCTCCCATGGATGAATTCATCTCAGGAAGGATCCACAGTGGTCAACCTTCATTTTTTTCCTGGTTCTGCTTCTGACACTCTAGACTTTAAAACTATGCCCCTGCCCAGATGCCTTCTTTATCTTCTCTCTCTTCTGATATTTCAGTTCCCTTTTGGGTGCTGTCTTCCCTCATTAGAATATAAACTACTCAAGGACAGTGACTAGCTATCTTTCTTTTTGCATGTATTTATGTATTCAGCATTCCTTGTTTTATTTAGTTAGCACAGTGTTTGGCACATAGTAAATGCTCAATGAATGTTTGTTACTTTGCCTTATGACTTCAATTTTTCAAATAAAGGTTATATAACTACTGGTCGGGTATGTTGTAGAGGAGATAAATGGAGCCAACTGGATGGACTTTGAAGACATTTCTATATTTGTGATTTGGAGTTCATCAGAGGTCATTAAATCAACGTCAAAGGAATGAAGCCATTGTGAAAGAGATTAGAGTTGATCAAGAAGATTGAAGGGAGTAATAATAGGAATCCACTTCCCACCCCACCCCTTTGAACTCCTACCTTCTGTTTTTCTTGACCAAACTTGGGAGAGTTAGATTGCAATACGTCATAGCTGTTGTGGGGATTCTACCTCACTTATCTCAGTCTTTTCTCAGCTGTTCTAATTGCAGCTTACATCTGGCAGTCTCTTTTCTCTCCCTGGATTTCTTTGGGTTTAAAGAGGAGGGAGACTGCTAAGGAAGCAGGAGAGGAAAAAAAAAAAGTATTTGGGCAACTACAGCAAAGAGAAGTACTGTAGCTGCCATGAAAATTAGCTGGTTATCCCCAGTTGCATTGTCCTTTTCTGGGATCACATGTAAAGTTTCTACTTATGAAGTACTCACCTAAGTCCATAGCAGGAACAGAATGTGAAGAGCTGGCTCTTTAAGGATGGATTATCTAGGAACTAGTTATCTAGGAACTAGTTTGGAATAAACTGTGGTCTAGTGGTAAGTAGTCATAAGTGGTATTGTTATGTTTTGAGTCAAGTCAATTGTGGCCCTCTGTATCAACATTATAATAAAGTTCAATATATTTCTAAGGTAGTCAAGAATTTACAGTTTAAAAACTACTCAAGCAAGAGGACTTACAACCTAAAGGGAGAGGAAAAAAAAAACCTAGAAAATAGAATTATTTTTTAAATTTCTAGTGGCAAAAGTTTGAAGCTTTCCATGAGAGCCATGTCAGGGACTTAATTTCCCTCAACTATTTAGACATTTTCCTTCTTGGTTTTTTTTTCCTTCCTCTGTCATAAATTTCTTTTGATGGCAAGTGAAATGTTGGAGCAAGATCAATAATTTTGAGCTTACAGCATTTTATTGATCTCTTTTTCTCACTTTTTTAAAATTTTTATTTGTCCAAAGGAAAAACAAATAGAAAATAGGTTACAAAAGAGGGAGAGCTGTAATGTTTCTTTGCTATGCATATTTTTTTCTTCTCAAGTGTTGATTGGGGGAAAAAGTTTCTGGTTAACACAGCTACTAGTGATTCTAATCAAAGACCCATCCCTAGCTTTGTTGGCAAAAACAGGTGTCTGGGTGTTGTGTTTGTGGAACATGGCTTTTAATACAGAGAAGGAAATGCTTTTACACCTCAGAACCAACTCAGACATAGCAGGATTTCAATTTGGCCTACCTTCCTCATTTTGTGCAATGAGGATTTAGAATTTAGACACAGGCTAGAATTCCCCAGTGCAAACATGACTCTGATCCTTCTAACAAGCTACTGAAGGAAGCTGCGGCATCTTTTCTAGAAAGTTTTAAGAATATTCTAGACCAAGAATAGAACAAAAGAAACTCTTCTTGGAATAATTCCAAATAAGTCTGAAAGGTAAAGGGTGATCCAGATGAGTTGTAATCAAATCAATGCATGGTGACACACTAGGGTTTCTAGAAGACCATGTTTGCCTCAAGTCTACCCATAAATTGGCTGTTCCAAGGACTATTGTTGCCTCCTTTCTGATCCATGTGCACATTTCCTTCATCTAGTTCTTAATATATGCTCTCTCCCTTCTATTGCTCTGGAGACTGTTGGTGCTGACCTCAGTCATATGGTTTGATGAGTTTGATCTGGTCAGTGGGTCATTAATCTGAAAGTTTAGTAGCATATAGGGCAGGAATAAAATATCCAGGGTACATAGTACATAATTCAAGTATCAAAGAAAGGGAGCTCTGGTATTTAAAGATGATAATAAGTTATTCCTCCCAGACAATGAAAAAGCAATAATTAACTAAAAAAGATATACATAACCATATATAATATACATAGATGTATGTGAATTATATATATGTACACACATGTATGTGAATTGTATATGTGTGTAGACACAGACATAGACACATACATATATCTATATCTATATATATATATGCACATACATGTGATAGCATTTATATAGTACTTTAAGGGATGCAAAGCACTTTACAAATATCTCATTTTATCCTCACAAAAACCCTGGGAGCTTAATGTTATTATCCTTATTTTACAGATGAGGAAACTGAGGCACACAGGGATTCAGTGACTTGCTTAGGGTCATACAGCTACAAAGTGTCTATGGCTAGATTTGAACTTAGGTCTTCTTGACTCCAAGTCCAGGGCTTATTCCACTGTACCACCCAGCAGCAATACAAATCCATACACACATACATACATGCACACATGTAATGCCTTATGTATTTATGTGTTTATATATGTTGTATACATGTGCACGTGCATTCATATACGCACACATACATGCACATATATAAACACATTTTTTCAGGCCAAATTGCTACACTGGACCGAATTTTGATCAATAAATAGGAATTGGTAGAGAGTGATGCAAAGAATAGAACACTGAGCCTAGAGTCAGGTAGTCTTTAGTTCAAATCCAGCCTCAGACACTTACTAGCTGTGCAATCCTGGGCAAGTCAGTTAACTTCTGCCTCAGTTTGCTCTACTGTGGGATGGGGATAATAATAGCTACTTCCCAGAATTGCTGCTTAGATCAAATGAAATATTTACAAAGTGCTTAGCACAGTGCCTGGCACAAGGTAGGTACTATGGAAATATTAGTGATGATGATGATGATGATGATGATGATGATGAAACAAAAGGTAATCTTGGGATAAAATGACCAGATAACCCTAGAGTTCATGATAACCAAGAGGCAAGTAAGGAATACTGAGTGTAACCTGACATCAAACTAGACTTTATGAAATCAAATATCAAAAATTTCAGAGAAAATATAGGTAAAATTCCATAGTGGATATTACAATAATGAAGAAAGATATGTTCTAAAAAATGAAGTTATTATATGTGTGGGCAAGTGTTTCAAAAAGGAATAAAAAAGAGGAGGGATCTAAAGAGGCCAATGAGGTTTTAAAAAAGGTTTCTGTTGAGTTCAAATTCAAAATGAACATATAGAAGAGACAAAAGCAAAGTATATAACCAAAGTTTTTTTTTTTTACATGAACTTATAAAATTAATGTTATAGTAGCTAAGAGTCAGAATGAGCAGAGCACTGTTAAGAAGAATAATGTTCTTTTTAAGTTAGATTGGAGAAAAAAAAGAGGAACAAAGAAGAGGAAAGTGTTGCAATAGTAATTGGAAAAAGTAGGACTACTCAAGTATTAATTTGCTTCTGTATTTTTTTTTTTTTTTTGGTCAGAGAGCATCATTTCAAAGATAGAGCTGAAAGACACTTTAAAGATATTTGTCTCTAACTCCTCCCCCATCCCTAGTAGTGTGTGTGTGTGTGTGTGTGTGTGTGTATGTGTGTGTGTGTGTGTAACATTAGAACAAGATTTTTAAAAAAGAAAGAAAAACCTAACTACAATTTGGTAGTATTTGATGAACTATCACCAATTTCTGGTTAATCCATCTGTGGTCTCCTCTCTCAGCTCTGAACCAAGAAAAGGAAAACAAGAACATTCACCATGCAAGTTTGCTTAAGGTAGGAAGCTTTTTAAGGACAAAGGCATGGCTCTGACTCTTACTTTGAGATTCTGGGGCTTTGAGTCTACAAAAGCCCTTTTAGGAAGAATTTCATTCAGGCTCTAATCCTTCAATAGCAGAATGGACATTTATCTCCTGGTGTAAAACATATTTTTAAAAAGACCACTTTTATTTATTTATTTTTATTATTGCTTCTTCCTCTGGTTCTGGTCCTTAGAACTTCATACTCTGGTTAGGTAAAGGAAAACAATAATGATTTTTGAGCCAGATGTCCTCAAATGAATCTGAGTGAACTAATCTTTGGCCAATTTTCATTAGAGGCCACCACTCTAGCGATCAGAGCAGCTTTATCCATTTCCTCTGACTTCATCCTGTTCTGAAAGACAAACAGAAAGACAGACAGACACAAGGGCTCTGTTTTCTAGGATCCACAATGACAAGGCTACATTCCATACTCTGGCTCTGGCTCAGAGTAAGGCACATAGAGACTCAGTCAGATTGACCTCAGACATCACAGTGAAAGAATTCCCTCAGGGTGTCTATAGTATCCATTCATGAAAGTGCATTTTCATTGCAGACATATATAGAACTTTTACTGTGCAGCAAACTTAGCTTTAAAAGTTCTTAACTATTTGGATGCCTTATCATTTGGAAGGTCTGACTGCCTCTACCATTTTAATTAGCTTTGGAGTGTTCCTTTTTCTCTCTATCTCTTTTTGAAATTAGAAATGGGTTCTCTACTTCCAAGGCTTTTCCACTATTTCCTTCTCTGCTGTTGTCATTTGTCCTTCATTCTCAAAGAGACTATGACATCAAGGAGATGATGACATAACTTGCAAGTGAATTAGATTTAAGTGAGGCAGGGCTGTGTAAAGTCACCAGTCTCACTTTCTCCTCCAGAGCCATCTGGATCCAGTGGCCAGATAGCAATCAGGATGACTGGAGATGGTCCAGGATGCAGTTTATCATGGTCCTCTTCAAGAATGAAGGACAAACCACAACTTGTGAGTAGTTTGAGCTGCCTGAATGGGGACCCAGCTGGTCAGGTCCAATTGGGCAACACATCCTCCCCTCCCCTCCCCTCTCCTCTCCTGGTGTTCTGCCCAAGGGAAGGTAAATTTTGATGGAGGAAAGCTACCTAGTTTACTTGGGGTTTACTGCCTAGATTTCTTTCTCAAACAAGAAGCTTTAAACCCAATTCATTCAGGATCTAATGGATTGGACAATAAGTCCCTGCCCAAGCACCACTTCATGGATATTTTTGGGCCCCTCCTGGTTCAGAGTGAATGTAAAACTATTTACATTCTGTTTACATACTATTTACAACTGTTTCTCCTTTGGCTAGAAACCCTGAGTTCCTTCCCCTCCCCAGTTTGATTTTTTTTTTAAGGGGTCATTCCTTAACTCACTTCTTAAAGAGGCCTATTCACTGAATGGGCATTGCCTCACTCAAAGTGAGAACCTGAAAATACCTTAGCTTTAAAGGGCCAAGGTCTCCTAGGCCATCCTGGGACATCTCCAGTTATCCTTATCTATAAGATAGGCAAGAAATGACACAAAGAATGACCTCTTTTACCTAGTTAAAAAAAAAAATCTATCTGGGAGGAGAAGACCCTCAGGGTTTCTGGTCAAAACAGAAACAATTGCTATTTATACTCACTCTGAACCATCAGAGCCCAAACAACGACCAAATGAGTCTTGAGCTGGGACCTATTGCTGACCAATCAATGAGAGCCACAGTATTTTGGGTTTAAAGTATGGTCCTTAAAAAAAGAAATCTAGCCTATATACCCTCAAGATATCTTGCAAGGTTTTATAATCAAAATTTATTCCTTTGGGCAGAGGACCAAGAGGTAAGGGTATGATTCCCAATGGTGACGGGGGGAGAGGAGGGAGAGAGAGAAAGAGAGAAGGAGAAAAGGAAGGAAGGAGGGAAGGGAGGGAAGAAGGAAAGAAGGGAAAAAGCAAGGAAGGAGGGGAGGGAGGGAAGGAGGGAAGGAAGGAGGAAAGAAGAAACGAAGGAAGGAACTGCATTGCCCAACTGGAACTGGCCAGTTGGGTCCCCAGTGGGGCAGCTACTAATACAGATTGTTGACTGTTGTTTATCCTTCATTGTTGAAGAGGATCTTGACATCAAAAAGGTGATGTCATGACTTGTAAGTGAATTGGATTTAAGTAAGTCAGGGTTGTGCAAAGTCACCAGCTTCACTCTCTCCTCTGGAGATTGCTGGGTCCAGTGGCAAGATAGAGATCAGGACAACTGGAGATGGCACCTGAGAAGATGGTTTCTGAGGTTTTTCCACTATTTCCTTCTGTATGATCAAACAGAAAAACCTAGAGAAAAAAAAATAATCCCAATCATTCCTCCTTCTTTCATAAGACTCCTAGATTGCTTACTTAACTTTCAAATAGAAAAAAGATTGTCCTTCACAAGATTGTCACCCATTTTTGCTCTAACTCATTTGCTGAGCTTGATAATGGGATTGACATAGGCATTGCCAGAGATAGCTCTGTGTTTGGGAGGCTCCAAAGGAAAGAGTGAGAGAGAAGAGGCATTAGACTGACTACCAAACTGAAGGTCTACAGAACCACTGTGCCGACCTCATTTTGTCTGTGAAACCTTGACAATATACCAGTGCCATGCCAGGAAACTGAATTGCTCTCATTTGAATTGTCTTAGAAAGATTTTGAAGATTGCCTAGCAGGATAAGATACCAGACACTGAGGTCCTTTCTTGAACTAAATTGCCAAGCATTCAAACTCTATAGCAGAGAATGCAACTCCAGTGGGCTAGAGAACTCACACAGGGCAAGCGCTCACATGGTAGTCAGAAAAAGCATTCAAAGACACTCTCAAGGTCTCTCTTAAGAACTTTGGAATTGATTGTGTGACATGGGAGACACTGGTACAGGACTGCCCAGCATGGCGTGCCCTCATCAGAGAAGGTTTTGTACTCTATGAGCAAAGTAGAATTGAAGTGACTCAAAGAAATATGACACACGCAAATTTAGAGAATCCACCGGAATGTGCACGTGGACTATTTGTGCCCAACCTGTGGTAGAGCATTCTGAGCTCATATTATTCTAATCAGTCACAGATGAACACATTGTAACTTGGCTCTATCACAGTGATGTTTTGTTGGTCACCTTTGAGAAGAAAGGACAGCACCCAAACAACCAACATTCTTATTGGGGAAAATAACACATATTTTATTGGCAGGACCTTGTCAAAACATGGAGGCCCTTATAAGTGTAGATTTATAGCTTTGGACTATTTGCTACATATACAGAAATCTTGAATTTCCAGATTTTTCCTTCCAGATCTCATTGGAAACAAAGACCTTTCTTCAGGTTCCATCAATTAACAAGCATTTATTAAGTACCTCTTAGGGGTCAAGCATTGTACTAGGCACTAAAACAATGAAGACAAAAATGAAACAGTCCTTGACTACAAGCAGTTCATTTTCAGATTGAGGGGAAACACCATGTATACACGTAAGTAAATATACAATATGTTACACAGTAAACATAAAGCAATTTCCAAGGAGGCAATCACAGAGCAGGTGGGTGGGGCCAGTGAAGGAAAATCAGAAAAGTCCTGGTATAAGAGGTAACTATTAAGCTGAGCCTTGAAGGCAGCTTTATGCATTCTAAGAGGAATAGATGAGGAGGAAATTATTTCAGGCATGGGTATCAGCTCGTGCATAGACACAGAGGTTGATGATGAAACACTGTGTATGTAGAGTCAATAAATCAGAAGAACCTAGACATGTGCAGGCTAAAGGTCCAAGCAAACCTCTGTACTGTCCTTTAGTAAAAGAGGTTTGTTATTCTAGAATGGATATCTTTAAGCCTCCCCCCACCAAAAGACAAACACACACACAAAAAAAAAATAAAATAAAAAACAACTTTGAAATAGCTTGATCTCCGCTTTCTATAGTCTATAGCACCCAACACTAGTTTTGCTCAATATGAGTGAATGTAAGAGAGAATTTCTGAATCTATCTACAACCTGACCTTCTGCTATGTCTTCCTCCCCTGAAACATTCCCTTGACCATTTTGCAGCATGCACTCTCTTAAGAACTGAGGATTTCCACATTCAACAGATTTCTTTGTTTGTCCTTAACTGGGGACTTCTGGCTGGTTAAAGGGCTCCTGATGCTATTCCATGATGCTTCTAGGTTAGACTGCTCTCCTTGACAAATAGCAGATACAGCCATGGCAAATCTTTCAAGAATGTGGGAATATTTCCTTTCATCTCCACAGTCCTTTTATATTCCATCTATTTGGAAGCTTGTCTTGACAAATGCCTCCCTCACCTCCTGGAAAAGCTGAATGTGCAGCTGTTATTATATGCAATGAAAAACTGGCGGGTTACCCAGGAAAGTTGCTGTTTAACTCTGAAGTGCTGGAAAAGCTATAAATGGAGTATAATTTGCCATACAGTGGAAGAAATGATTCTGCTCGAAATTAGAACAAAGCCAAGACACCCTATTTCTCGGCTGGCAGAGGAGGTACTCTAGAACCCAAGAAGGGTTGCCATGCCAGGATCACAGATTTTAGACTTTGAAGAAACCTCAGCAGTTACCTAATCCAATTCACAATATGCCTGACACATGGTCATCTAGCTTCCATTTAAATACAGTTAGTGAAGGGGAACTCACTACCTTTAAACAACCCATTTCACCTTTGAACAGTTGTAATTGTTCAGAAATTATTCCTGACATCACACCAAAATTTACCTTTGCAACATCTTCCTATTGCTCCTAGTTTTACCTTCTGAGGCCAAGCAAAACAAGTACAACCCTTAAAATACTTGAAGACCAATATTACATGTTTTCTGAGTCTTCCCTTCTTCAGGCTAAACATTCCCAGTTCCTTCAACCAATCTCAGAAGATCAAGAGGGTGTTACCCTCTTGTACTATATCTTGTTAGTACTCAGGTGTACTTACTCACCATTCTTACATTAACACAATTATCCTTCCCCATGGGGAACACCACCATTCTTTTTACCTCTTCCTTAATTTAATGTAGGTCAAACAACTTCTTTCTAGTTAATTGGGAGCATTCACAAAGTCCCAACCCACTAGAGGGAACCTCCAGAAGAAGGGGGACAGCTGCAGTTCCTTCCCTCTTGGGCTAAAAGTGGAAAAAAAAAGGAAGGTCATCTCATCAGTCATGAATTGTAGGTGTAAGTCTCCAATCATTTGATAACTGCCATACCTCCATGAAATTTCCTGGGACCCCAGATGCCTCTGGGGACATTGACACAAAGAGAAAAAGCAGACATAGCACAAAATTATGAGTGCTTTTTGCACCATTATCAGAAAAAGAAGAGCTGGAACATATCTTAGGCCAATCAAGAACTGGCTCAATGTCAGACCCCATTCTGTTTTTTTTTTCTTCTTCTGTGTAGTAGATGAATATACATCCAAATCATGATTGGGTTGCCAATATCTCCCTCCACAGGCAAATGAACAAGATTCTGGCAAACTAGGCATCATTTAGGCAAATACAGCAGCTATCAGAAATTCAGGAGCTTCAACAAAGCATTTTGTGGAATGAAAGCAGGGTAGACACCACAGAATTTTGTTCTGCTCTTTCTATCCTCAGGTAGTATGGGGATAGAGTATTGGGCTTGGAGTCAGGAAAGCCTGGATTCAAATCCTGCCTCGAATACATGTTAGCTGCATGACCACAGACTAGCAGCATGATCTCTTAACTTCAGGCAATTCCTCAAGAAATACCTATGCAGTTTTCACCAAAGTTATATGACTCTCTTCAAGTTCATAGGCTCTTAGATGTAGAGCTGGGAGGGACTCAAGAAGCTATCTAGTCCAATAATCTCATTTTACAGATAAGGAAACTGAGATGCAGAGACATGAAGTGATTTGTGGAAATCACACAGGTATTAAGTGGTAGAGCCACTGTGAACCTAGAACAAATCAAATTCGCCCCACTTTCAACCCCCCCCACCCCGCTTCCCGCACACTATTGCACCATATTGCCCATATTAGATTTGGGATAGAGGTGGTGGTGATATTCCTGCAGTACTCAGATTTATTGGAGCCCTTAGAGAGACTTGCTATGCCTTCTTTCAAACCCCAGTTAAAATACCACCTTCTCTAGGAAGCCTTCCCCACTCTCTCTTAATACTAATGTTCTCCCTCTAAGATAATCTCCAATTTATCCTGTATGTAGCTTGTTTGCACATTGTTATTTGCATGCTTTCTCTTCCATTAGATTATGAGCTCCTTGACAGCAAGGACTGCCCTTTTTCTTTCTTGTTTTCTCTAACCGTTAGCACATAATAGGCACTTAATAAATTCTTATTGACTGTCTGGCTGACTTTTGTGCTATCTGCCATAAATCATGACATCTTTAAGATTTTAACTCTTCCAAACATGTTTCCAACATGTAATAGGCCCAGTCAGGCTGCTTTCTGGCCCTAGTCAGGTGGTACGTGAACCATAAGTCTTGTCACTTCTAGTTTCCCAGTCCTCCTTTCAGTTTTTCTCTTTGCCTGTTACCTGTCAGAAGAAGAGGGTGGGATGAACTTCAGAGAGCTGAGGAGGGCCCAGATGGGTGCTACTTAAGAGCGGGGACACCAAAGGAATGACAGAGCACTCAAAGGAAGAAAGTGACAGTCACTGGCTTTTAATTAAGTAACTTACCCTGGAAACTGGCAACAACTTATCTGTTCACCAGCACTCTCTTGCATTAACATACAGCACCCTTTTCATGACTGTCAGAGTGGCATGGCAGCACCTTGAAAGGAGAAGGAAACAGATGGTGCCACCTTGTGTTATCAGTTGGCCAAAATAACTCCTAGCCACTAGGTGAATAGATCCATATGTGAGGGAAAAGGAGACAGAGACTGAGTGAGCCATGGGGATGGGTGGGTAGACAACCCTGAATGAGAAAGGCCAGATACAGTCAGAGGAAAAGTATAGAAAGAAAAAAAAATTGCTAAAAGAGAGAGTGAAGATGAGAAATACAAAGAGAATAAGTCTATCTTTCTAGCCAGAAGATTTTCTCCAATCTTCGCCCCCGCTGAGATTCAAATGCAGGCAGTCCAATCATTAAAATATTGTCATGAATTCATGGAGCCCTCTCAGAAATTGCTGATGAGCCTTGCATCAGAGCAGCCAAATAGAAATCATTTCCCCCTCTTCTGTTCTTTCCTAAAACAGTGTATTCAGAGCTGCTTTTCTCCTCCTTTCCCCAATTATCCTATTTGAACTAAGAAAAAAAAAACAGTTGTACTTGAAGGCATATTAGAAAATATTTATTTAGAAAGCCATTTACTGCAGTGTGCTAAGGTGACAAGGATAAGTAGGGGACCCTCTTTAGAAAAAGAAGAAAAAAGAACTTAAATAGTAGCAACAAAGGTGGCATTTCTATTTCAAAACACAAGAAAATAACCTTATAATGAGGAGTCATAGTGAGAACTAAAGAAGCTGCTGTTACTACATATCCATCTTCAAAACCTTATTGTTCTGGTTGAAAGGGAGCACACAGGAAATGGGAGAAGTCAGTAAATTAGGAGAAAAGAGAAAAGTATAAATAAGTTATACCCCCTTAAAGGCACACAAGCAAGATGAAAATCATATATTAAAAAAGTTCTCTCTGGTGTTATTAAAACTGAACTTTGCAAAGTAGCTAATTTACTTTGCACCATTTGTTCTGTTAGCTCTCTGGCCCCAGCCTAGAAAGAGGCCTGATCTCACTCTGGTTCCTACTAACTTGAGTTACCAACTCTTTCTCCCTCTCTTTTTTTTTTTACCCTTTCGTATTTACACTCACACCCACACATTCTCCTAAAGAAATCACACTTTATGAATTTCCTTTTTCAAAAAAATTGTGAAATAAGAACAAAGTGGGTGGTTAATTAAACAGCTGGGATGTTTGTCCATGTAACCTATGGGTCAGTTCAGGGCTATTCTGAAATTCGAGATACATTTCATCTTGGCTATTAGTTAGGCGGAACAGAGGAATCAACTCCTTCTTCAGACTGCCTTGTTTCTCTTCCAGTGAGAAGGATCTTAGACTAACATAGAAATTTAGAGGTAGAAGGAACCATAGAGAAAAAATAATCATATAGTTACCTATTAGTGGAGTCTAGAGATCCCTTGATACCCAGTCCTATTCTTTTCCCATCATACCATCCTACCCTTACAAGTTTTCCTTTTCAAAATTTTACCAGTAAAGGATGATGAAACACAAGATACATACAAGGCTAATGTTTCTTTCTTAAAGCTTCAAAGACATCATTGATGGTGATACCTCTATCCATTCTTACCAAAGTCTTCTTTGCGCTATCTGGCAAGGACAAGTTTGATAGTTCTAAGCACATGATTTGTATTCAATATGGTAATAAGATTCCTGATGGTCAGAAAGTAGGAGGATGGCTTGGAGAGGAAGGATGATTTAGAATTGGTTAGGCTTGTTCAATAAAAGGAGACAGGAGTACTGAAGGAGTTTTCAAAAAGGTTATGGGTCCATTAATTCAGTAACTAAAAAGGTGATTTCTGTTCTTCTACATGAAGAATTTCTCAGTTCTTGGTGCCACCTCCTTTCCCCTTTAGATAAATACATTAACTGAGAAATACCTTTTACCATTTTTTTATTATGAAAGTCACTTGTATCCATATATTGATATCTTCTCGGTCTGAAATTATTATTATTATTATTATTATTATTATTATTACAATTATTCATTTTCCCCTGGGCTTAAAATGATAATGATAATGATGGTGCTGGTTCAAAGATAGTGAAGTTTTCAGAACATTTCTAATGGTCACCAGGCATATCTTCACAATAGATACAAATTTATGAGAGAGGATAAGTATATAATTAGATTTAGGATTTTCTTTTTTCCCTTAAGTTGACTTTGAAACAGACGCTTCCTGGTTGCCATTCTGGGAAATGGAAGTAAAGTGTGATTGTGATCAGATTAGGGCTTGTTCACCAATGTGGACAAGTGATAGCTGACTTTAGCAGTGAGGATTGTTCCATGTCAGCTGCTGCAAGTTTTTTTGTTTGTTTGTTTGGGTTTTTTTTTTTGGTAATTGGGGTTAAGTGACTTGCCCAGGGTCACACAACTAGTAAATGTCAAGTGTTTGGTCTGAGGCAGGATTTGAACTCAGGTCCTCCTGACTTCAGGGCTGGTGCTGTATCCATTGCTCCACCTAGCTGCCCCTGCTGCAAGTTTTTGTGGCCTTATCCTGGGGAGACTAGAGAAAAAAGCTGAAGATAGTGTTGTATAGGTAAGCTGAACCCTTGAGTAGGGGCAAGGGTTAGAGGGTGAGGAGGAGGGGTCAAAGTTCCTCAGAACTGCCAACTATCCAAATGGATGAGTGGGCTGGGCACAAGGAGACTAATCTCTCTCCTTGTGTTTTCCCTACCTTACCTTGTTAATATTCTTTGACTTAGAACTTGGCTCCCAGACATAATCAGATGCCCACTTACTTTACCTTTCCATGATCTCTGGGAAAGTGGGGTGGTGGAAATCTCCCACAACAAAGAAATGAGAGTACAAGAAAATGGTAGTTTGAGGAGAAGTTTGGAGGTGGAAAAAAAGCTGTCACAACACCGATCATTTTTTCTCTTTCATTTTTGATTATATTCAATAAATGATGTGGCCTCCATATGAGCACCTGTGGCATGTGTGTGGAAGGTTGTTCAAACTGTGGGGAGATTTGGTAGAAGGATGAGTGCCAGAGCTGTAGCTTTCCTCTTTGGCGAGCTGGGGTCACATTTCATGTAATCCATTAAATTCTAAATCCAGTCCAGGTGGGTTGAATTGGCTTAGTACCACTGCTTACCAACACTTTTGTATGGTAGTGATCTACCCTTATTCAAAGCTTAGCACTTTCTGGTGACAGAGAAGATACTGCAGAGATGCACATTTCTGAGTGAAACTCATGAGATGACTTTGTTGGTGGCTTGAGTGGCATGTCAGCTGGTGACTAAATTAGAAATCCCAATACCTGAATTGATAATGATGACACTGACTTTGTGAAGGGTTAAGTAGAGACAGATCTGTGGAGTACTAGATGTGGAGTACTAGGTAGAGTCCTGGGCCTGGAGTTGGAAAGATCTGAGTTCAAATCTACCCTCAAATACTTATTTGCTATGTGGTCTTAGCCAAATCATTTAATCTCTGTCTCAGTTTCTTCAATGGGGATAATAATAGTACTTACCTCCTGGGATTGTGAGGATCAAATGAGATAATATTTGAAAAAATGCATAGCACAGAGTCTAGAATGTATTAAGTTCCATATAAATGTTAGAAATTATTATTAAGAACAGTGATATAAGAGCTAATGTGGTCTGTTTTCACTATTGGACCACTGTAATACCTCCTAACTGATCTCCTGAGCAGGGGTAGGAAACCTGCAGCCTCCAGGCCACATGTGGCCCTCTTGGTCCTTAAGTGGTATTCTTTGACTATATCCAAACTCCACAGAACAAATCCCCTTAATAAAAGGATTTATTTTATAATACTTGGACTCAGTCAAAAGGCCACACCCAAGGACCTAGAAGACCACATGTGACTTCCAGGCTGCAGGTTACCTACCCCTTTGACCTAGCCTCATTTTTCCCTGTTCCAATCCATCTTATACACAGTTGCTAAAGTGATTTTCCTAAAGTCTGACCATTTCGGCACCCCCATCCTGATTTAACCCCATATACCCAGAAAATTTCAGAGGTTTCTTATTACTTCTAAGGTAAAATATAAATTCTTCATTTTGGAATTTATAGATCTTTATAATCTGTACCCATCCCACCTCTCCAGCCTTGTTGTTTATTTCTCCTCTTCACATATTATATGATCAGATTATACTATCTTATTTTTTTCTTTTTAATTAAATTAAGTAGAAAACCATCAACATTCATGAACATTTTATTAAAAAAGAAAGCCAGGAAACAAAAAAAAGAGTATTGGCTATAAAATCATGAAGTTGGAGAACATGCTGGCCTTGGACCTCCTCTATATCTGCCCCACTCCTACCCCTGTTTTGGTAGCCAGGTGCTAAGCTGACCCTTTCTGTCTCCTGCTTTGGCTTCCATTGCATGGAAGAGAGCACTGCTAGATGCTGGCTCTCCGACTCTCTATGTGGGGTAGTGCCTGGAACAAGAAGTTGTAGTCCCAGGGTTATTCAGTAATCAATGGGAAGTAGCAGGGGTCTGTAGGAGATGCTTATGTCATTACCTATGCTGGGATGGAACAAGTCTAGGTCTAGGTTCTAGCTTGAGATCACCTGTTATTGGAACTGTTATTGGCTTGCTACACCATCATTGAGAGCAAAGCGGGGCTTTAGATCATTTTAAGAGTTGGGTGTAGAGTTCATGTTCTTATCACTGGTCTTTCTGGAACCATTTTCAGATATTTACTCACATTTCTATGACAGAACTGGGCTTCTTGAAGATCTTTCAGGCCATCATCTTAACTGTAACTGTAACACTAGCCTTCTTGCTGTCCTGTTTTTTTTTTAATTTTTAATTTATGGAATAAAACAAGCATTTCCATAACATATATACATCATGATTTAAAAAAACATTTCATTTGAAACTGCAAATCTATTATGTACAACTTGCTATTCCTTTTAAATATATAATAAAGTTATTATGTAATTTTTTCCCCTTTTTTCTTCCCTCTTGCCCTAGAGATAGCTACCATTAGATACAAATATGTATACATACATATATATATATATATATATAAATAATCATTCTAAATATACATATACTTCTATTTATCAGGTTTTTCTCTGGATGCAGGTAGTATCTTCCTTCACATGTCCTTTGTAGTTTGGGTATTTATAATAGTCAGAATGACTCCATGACAATTCAAAGTTGTTCTTAAAACAATATTGTTTTCACACTATACAACGTTCTCTTGGTTGTTTATTTCACTCTTCATTATTTTGTGCAAGTCTAGCCATGTTTTTCTAAGATCATCGAGTTCATCATTTCTTACAGCACAGTACTATTCTGTCACATCACATACTTCAGCTTGTTCAGCCATCCCCATTCTTACTGTTCTGAACACACATTATACTGGCCTATATCTGTGCCTTAACCTCCTTGTCCCTTATGCTTGGAACACTCTTGTAACCTCTACCTCTTAGAATTGTCCTTTAGGACTCAAATAGCACCTGTTGCTACTTCTTTGCCCCCTAGTTGCATGAGGGCCTCTCTCCTTTTTCCTACCCAAGATTAGTTTGTATCTGCTTTGCAGGTGTTTTGTATATACCCATGTGCATATTCTCTCTGGTAAAACTGTAAAATACTGGAGGGGAGGGATTGTTTCTCTTTTCATTTTGTATTCCTGGCACCTAACACAGTGGCTTTCTTCATTAATAAATTAATTGACTATATAGTACTTCAATGACACGTGGCATACACACAAAGGGTTCCCAACAGTCTACAAAAGCAAAAAAAGCCAAACAAACAAACAAAAAAAAAAAAACAACTTTCCTTTTGCTCTCACTTAAAACTTTACTCTGGCACCTCAAAATTCAAAATCTTTGCCCTCAAAATGGTTACAAACTTTGAATGACAAAGCTTTGAGCTGGTGGTTTCACAGAAGGGGCCAATAACTTAAAAAATTATCAGCCTTGCTTTTTTTAATTTTATCTAATATTTAAAATAATTACCATACAGATCTTCCCCAAATATTGGATATGGGCTACTCCTTCCCTGCCAAAAATGAAAGCTCTTTGAAGAGGAAAAAAACCAACAACAATAAATATGTAGGTGTATAATTTAACATAACTGCTTCCCATAATAATATCCTTTGGATAAGGAGACTACTCATACTCCAGAGCTTTAGCAGTTTTTATTTTTCTTTTAATTTCTTTTTATCTGGGCTGATAGAAGACTAACACAGACTGATCACTCCATTCAATTCAGTTCAGTTCAACAAATGTATTATTGGACCTCTATGACGTAGAAGGCACTTTCATAGGTTCCCCCTGCCACTAGTATTTTTCAGTAGGCTGCCAAGGGAAGTAAGGCCCTCACCACATTGCAAGGTTAAGAATACTCCTGTCCAAAGGATTTGATGAGGTATGGGTCCAAGCTGAGATCTTTGCCCCTGCCAAAAAGAATTTGGGTCCCATTTATCTATGGGCCCCAGAAAACCCTTAAACTTTCTTTGAACTATCAAAGAAGTTTTAAAGGGTTGCCTGAGGCTATAATCCTCTCAACTGGCCTTTCCTTATCTCTTATTCTTATTCCTATCAACTGGCCTTATCTCCTAGGTCCTATCTCCCTTTGATACCCTAATGAAGCCCAGTATATTTCCTGTCTTTGATCTTATCCAGACCCCATTTAACCTCTTCCTTCTTTATCTTCCAGTTCTTTGTTACTTTATTAACAAAGTAAAGCCTAGCCCTCCATTGTCTATTCAAGACGACCCCATTCAACCTCCTAGACACTCCCATGGGGATTCTCCCTAAACTCTTCCCCCAATCACACAAGCTTCAGTATCCTCCTTCCAGCCCCTGCTCTGGTCACCTCAAATTATTTGGCTGTATATAAGATCCATCCTGGCCCCCGTTTAAATGATGAGATTTCCTCATGCCCACTCATCCTTATGGGTGTCACTACTGTTCAGATTCCTTAAGAGTCTGGCCTGTATGGTTCATCTGTAATAAACTTTGTTTTTGGCTGAAAGAAGACTTGGGTGGAATTCATTCAAGCAGAAACTACATGTCGTGATTTGGGGTCCCAGCCCCTCTAGCATCTATACCTCAACAGATTCACCTGCCCTCCCTTAGGTAACTTCCTCTTTACCCACTTTTCTTTTTAGGGGCAGAGAAGCCTCTGGAACTGTAAGTTATAGATCTGGGATCATTCAGCACAAAATGGAAAGTGGGTACCTAGAGCAAAGTAAAAACTTTTCTTCCTTCCTCCCTCCTTCTCTCCCTCCCTTTTTTTCTATTCTCTTTCTGTCTTCCTTTCTTTCTTCCTCCCTCTTTTGCTTTCCCTACCTCCCCCCTTCTTTTTTTTTTGAAGGGAATGGAAGGAGTCTTCCAGGAATTTCCTCACACTATATCCTAGTACTTCTCTTTAGTAAGAGAGAGACTACATTGCCTTTGCAAAGAGATTCCCGTCTCTAAGGATCTCAGGCAGGCATAAGAGCAATTGGATCTGCCTCTTTTACCTTGCAGTAACAGCAGGAGAGGTGCTCACCCTCCAGGCTTCTTCGGCATTTGCTTGTCAGAGAAAACCTTTAGCTGCTGCTGGGGAAACTAGTCTTGTCCAAGTTGTGCCCAGAATGCTAAAAACAATATTAAAGATCCTACCCACATTTTTGCAATAATAATAACAGTAACATAATTGACATTTATATAGTGCCTTAAGATTTGCCAAACATTTTAAAGATATTATCTCTTTTGATCCTCACAAATAGCCCTGCGAGGTAACTAAATCTCCACTTTCCAACAGAAGCTCTGCTTGGTTAGGACTACGTTGAACATTGTGTCCCCAGGCTAGGTACCCTTGGCAGTCTTCCCCCTTTCAGCTTCCTTTGATGTGTTGTTTTCCTAGATGACAAACTCCTGGAGGACAGGGGCTATCTTTCTTTTTCTTATTTTTACACCAGCAATTAGCACCATTGTGCTTGGCACATAGTAGGTGCTTAATAAATGTTTATTGAATTGAAGATACTAGTATTATTCTCAATTTGCAGATGAGGTTTTATACAAGTTACATGATAGAAAAAGAGGGGATAGAGAATGGGACATCTGGCTTGTATAAAGACATATTCTGAGTAATATGGCTTTTTTGGCAAGGTATTACTTAGAAATTATTCCTGTACAAAATGTATAAGCTGAGGCTGTATCTTATTTGTTGAACTAAATCTAATCTTAGTGTGCATTATCACTGTACAAAGTCAGAGAATAGAATGCTTCTTAAAACTGATCTAGTTGAGGGAAATTGAATAAGGTAGGGATGATCTGTGCTACTCACTTTTAGGTGTTATCTAAATTTACTGTTTTCTATATCTCTTTCTCCGTTTTCCCTTCATACATGTGCTGTGTCCATGTCCAGATTTGCTGCTGCTCCTATTTGCTTGCCCTCCACTCCAGAAGTCTAATCAAGAAGGGAGGAGAGGAAATGGTAAGAGGGAAGAGAGAAACTACCTGGCAGGAACCTCCCACAAAAGAATCTGAGGCTGCCTGTTCTGTCATGCCATTGAAGATCAGTAGCTATAATCCATCTGTAGGGTAAAGGACTTGTATGTAGAAGATTTAATAGGTAGGAACCTAGATTTTGGAAGTATCTGTCTACCCCCAAGACAAGTAGAAGCCAAAGAGAAGAGTTTATATTTGTTCCTAGAGATAATAACAAGCCATTGGAAATGAATTGAATTTGAATTTGTGTTCCCCATGACTGTTTCTGGAGGTCTCAAATAATCAAATGGTTCTAGAATTTTACTGATGCAGGTGTGTGTGTGTGTGTGTGTGTGTGTGTGTGTCCTCCAACAATGAAAATCTCAACCCATCATTGCAATGCTTGCATGGGTCCATATTTCCACAAAAATTTACTGCAAGGGATTTAGCTAATGTACTTGGAACCAGCCAGCCAGTTCATCAATCAACAAACATTTGTTAAGCATTTACTATGTATCAGGTACTATGTTAAGTGCTAAGAATACAAATACAAGTAGAAAGAAAGACAGTCTCTGCACTCAAGGAACAGATATACCAATGGGCAAAGACCACACATAAAAGGAAGTTGTAAAGGGAGTTGGCAACATGGTAGAGGAACTCCAAGGACAACTTACAAAGGAATAAGACACTGCTAGCCTGGGCACCCTCCTTAAATGAAGGTTCTGAAAGAAGCCATCCAATCAGAGGGAGAGGATCAAGGGTACTCACTTCATGGTTAGAGTGAGGCTTCAGGATGAAGAGCTGGGGCATGGTAGAGAAATTCTGAGAGTGAACCCTGGAGAAAAATGAGTTACTTGTTCTATCAACAGCTCAAGGATAACAGTGAAACACACATACTATCCACGGGTTATCCCTAATTCTCACTATGTGACTCATGATCAGGTTTATATTGATAAGACATTTCTGCATATACTCCCATATTCTCAAATAGTGGCAAATGCACCATTTGACCAAATTTCAAGTCATAGTAAAAATACATGTGCTTTTTTTTTAAAGTATATATTCTACTACTGTTTCAATTAATGTGATGCCACAGATTCAGTTGTTTCTGATTCTTCACCTCATTTGTGGTGTTCTTGGTGAAGATACTAGAGTGGTTTGTCATTTCCTTCTCCAGCTCATTTTACAAATGAGAAAACTAAGGCAAACAGGATTAAGTGACTTGCCCGGGATCACACAGCTAGTGTCTGAGGCTGGATTTGAACTCAAAATCTTTCTGACTCCAGGCCAAGTGCTCTATCTGCTATATTGAAGAGGTGTAGGGGTTTTGGGGTGCTGAACTCCAAGATTGGGAGAGGTTTTGGGGTGCTGGGAAAATCCCCAGATTGTGGAGCTGGGTCGGCCTGAATGAATTCAACCCAAAATTTCTTCCAGCCAGAGAAAAAGTTTATTAAAGATAAAGCATATAGGCCAAACTCCCAAGGAACCCAGACATCAGTGATCTAAAAGAGGGCTAGAGTGGACAGGCCAGGTGATGCCCGTAAGGACGAGCGGGTATGAGATTCTCAGCCTCTAGGCTTGAGAACAGCTCAGCCTCAGAATGGGGCAAAGGTGAATCTTAAGTACAGAAAGACTGTGGGAGGGATCTAGGAGTGGCCAAGTAGTTTGGAGTGACTGGAGGAGGGGTCTAAGGAGGTTTGGATGGGAGTGGCTAGTAAGCTGGGGTGAACAGAACTCCTGGGTCCTGGACCTCGCGACACTTAGCTAGGATTAAGGGTGGGAAATGGCCAAAGGCCATAGGAAGGTAAAACAATGGGAAAGACCAGTTGAATGGGGGAGGTGGTTGAGAAAAAAGGTCCAGGTGTTTGATAGGTCTGAGAGATTTGAACAGACAATGAGAATATATAATGAAGGGAATTGGAATGGGGGAAGTTTGCTTTCAAATGGAGCTAAAGAGAGACATGCAGGAGCCAGGTTCTTTTCAGGGCCAGGGAGGAAAGGTGCATATCAAAAGGTCAACAAATGGGAGTCAAATTCCTTTTGGCAAAAAGGGGCAAAGGTAAACCCCTTCAATACCACATAGCCACCCATACATCACAGACTAGAAATCCCTTAAAACTTCTTCCTCTTATATAAAAAAAAATGACATTATAGAATATAAATGTATGAGGGTACAGCTCTCAGATATAATGCCACTGTTTTCATTCAGAACTTTAAATTACAGACAAAGCTGGTTTTTAGTCTGCATGTGTAAGTAAATTCTAGTTGGTGACTATGTGAGAGGTGTGTGTGTGTGTGTGTGTGTGTGTGTGTGTAGAGTTCTGAAGCTGGGTAAAGGAAATAGTATGTAAGTTCATGCTTATTTAAACAACAGATTTAGCAGAGGGGATATGAAGTGTCCCTATACCATGAATTTGTCAATCTATCTGTGACTGAAAAACATAGGAATTCCTTGATCCTTGCTGGAAGATTCTATGCTCTATTTCATAGAAGATAAAGACAGGATGGGACTTCTGATTTCATTGGTATAGGAAACTCTCAAGAGTTTCAACTCACATGAGGAAACTGTCTTTACCAATAAAAGTGAACATTTTTGCCCCATTCATAATCTGACTCAAAGAAAGACTGGCTCCATAGTTGTCTCTTGGCCAGATGATGTTTGTAGTAATTGTAAAACTTCCTATTAGGAGGCAGGTCCTGCTTAGTTATAGACTTTGGTGTAGCTGAAAGATATTTTGATATTGCAGGACCTTAATTAGTCAATGAGTATATATTAAATACCTACTATGTGCCAGGCACTGGGCTAGGTTCTTGGTATACACATAAGAAGAATGAAATAATCCCTATTTGCAAGGAATTTGCATTCCAATGGGGGAGAAAATAAAGTATGTAGGGCGTTACCTTGTAAGAAAATGATAATAGTTACATTTACAAAATGCAAGATCACAATAACCCTTGTGGTAGGTGATATTATTATCCCCATTTTATAGATGAGGATACTAAGGCTGAGAGAAGCCAAATAATTTGCCTTGAATCAGGATTTAAACTGAAGACTCCAAGATCAGTATTCTATCTACTGTACCACCTAGCTACTACGTATAAATATATGTGTACATACAAATTCATATATATGCATGCATATACTTTTATATACATGCATCTATGACAATGTACATATATTTATATCTTTATATACACAGCATAGATATACAATTAATAAAGTGGATATATACAAAGTTCTCTATATATGGTAGTTTAAGGAGGAAGGCAGGAGCAGATGGAAGGATCAGAAGAAAATTTCCTACAGAAAATGGTGTTTCAGCTGATATTTTTAAATAAACTTTTTTAAATAAACTTTCTCTCACTCTCATACCCCATTGGGGGAAATAAAGAAAACAAACTCTTTGTAATAAATATGCATAGTCATTTAAAACAAATTTCTACATTGTCCATATAAAAAAAATAACAATTCTGAAGCACCTAGCATAGTGCCTGGCACATAGTAAGTGTCACATAAATGTTAGTTATTATCCTGTGTCTCCATCTACACCCTGAGTGGTAGTGTATCTCATCATTTGTCTTTGGAATCATGGTTCATGGTTGTATGGGTCATAGTCCTTAAGCCTTTCAAAGTTGTCTGTCTTTAGTGCTGTTGTCATTTAATTAATTGTTCTTCTGATCCTATTCCCTTCCATCTATATCCTTTCATAGAAGTCTCCCCGGTTTCTCTGAAACCATTTCCTTCATTATTTCTTACACACACAAATATTACTACACTTTTTTTTCTTAGAGCACACCATTATATTCATATGTTTTATTAGATTGCAAATTATTTGAGGGCAAGAACTGACCTTTGCTTCTTTTGTATCCCTGACACTTAGTACAGTGCCTAGTGCAACATAGGCACTTGATAAATATTTATTGTTTGATTATTGATTAGCATTATAATCTATTGTCATTCTTCAATTGATAGACACATTTTTAGTTCTTTGCTATCACAAAAAAAAGAAGTCTTATAAATATATTTGGTTTTAGGGTCGTTTTCCTCTTTCTTTGATCTCTGCGGGATAGGCCTAATATTACTGAGTCAAAGGGTATGTAGAGTTTAGTAACTTTGGGGACATACTTACAAATTGCTTTCCATGATCTATTTGTGTCTTAAAGGAAGAGAGGAACTCTATGGAGTGGAGTAAGGAGAGAGTGAATTCCAAGCATAGAGGATGGTTGCCTGAGCAAAGACATGGAGATAGGATATAAAGTGTCACATGTGAGGAATAGAAAGAAGGCCAGCTAGGCTAGACCACAGAGTATGGAAGGGTCCATGCAGATGAAAATTAATCACAATCAGGTTGAGTATGTCTTTAAAAACAAAACTGCTTAGTTTATATTTTTCTGCTAGAGACAAGAGGAAGTCATTGGAATTGAGTGAGCAGGGGAATCATTTGGTCAGATCTGTGTTTAGGGAAAATTATATTGTAAGCAATATGGAGAATGATGTGGAATGATGAGATACTTGAGGCAGGGTGACCAATTAGGAAATGGTTGTAATAATCTAGCTGAGAGGGGATGAGAGCCTAAGATAAAAGATGGTAGCTGTGTGACTGAGGAGAACCAAAAGAACAATTTATTCAATAACAACAATAATGTAAGGATAATCAACTTTGAAAGACTTGGTAACTGATCAACAATGATTAAATGAAAAATCCAAAGGACTCATGACAAAACATGTTATCTAACCCCAGATAAAGAGATGGTAGACTCAGAGAGCAAATTAAAACATATTTTCTTCTTCTTTTATTTATTTATTTTTAGACAAGGATAATGTAAAAATTTTTCATATAATACTACCAAAAAATGTTCAATGGGAAATTTATAATACAAAATTGGGGAGAGGCTACGATTATATAAATAAGTCTAGAAGTTATCTGCATAGAGATGATAGTTAAACACATGGGAACTGATGAAATTTCTAATAGAGTATCTAGAGGGAAAAGAGAAGAGAGACTAGAACAAAACCTTGGAGAACATCTACTTTAAGGGGGCATGATATGGATAATGAGCCAGCAAAGGAGACTAAGTAGGAATAGTGAGAGAGGTGAGAGGCAAAATAGGTGAGAGTAGGATTAAGAAAACCTAAAGAAAAGAGAATATCCAAGAGGATGTCAACAACCTCAGATGAAGCAGACAGTTTGAATAGGGCTAATACTAAGAACATGAATTCCTGGCACGTCTCATCTCATCCACAAATGAAGCCATTTCAAGGGAAATGTTAGAATTGTGATTGATGATACTTTGTGCTGAGATTGTTACATGGAGAAGGGTGGAGAAATCCACTTCCCTTCATTGGTTGTTTCCCTCATTATTCTCTAAGCAGCTAGGGCAGTTCAAAAATGGAATAGGTACTAAGGTCTCTTTCACTAGAACACCTAAGATTAAGTCTGAGTGATCACAATTTGGGCTCAACAAGGGATTGGACTAGAACTAGATGACCTTGGAGATCCCTTTCAACTTTGAGATTTGGAGACTCCATGATGTTATAATACAATCCAACATCCATCAAAAGGTGGTGTTGAAGGCAGAGTTTTCTGAAGCCAGCTTGAATGGACTTACAAAAGCCAATTGCTAAATGTTCATTATGAGCATTTGCATCTCAGAAATCTGCAAACCCTATAAATCAGGGCTTGATTTATTGTTTTGTTGATTGTTTAGACTTAAGAAAGTAATGGACAGAGTATTAATAATGCAAATTAAAAGTATGTCATGTTTACGTTTTCTTTTTCAGAGAGTTGGTTGTTAGGCATTTACCAGTATAACTCGGGGTTGAAGGATATGCAAAAGTTCTAAGACCACCACAGGTGATGAATAGACATTAGTCACATGATGATTATCATATACATTACCTTAATTCTCCTAGTAACTATGACAGAAATAAGGGAAGGCCTTAAAGAAACATTTTGACATTTCCCATTGAAACAAAGTCTACAGTAATGGTATGGTGTATCTTGGATGGAGTGCTCAACTTGGAATTAAGAAGGCCTGAGGTAAAATGTCATTTGACACTTTTGAATGATCATGACTAGTTACTATAAATCTCTGACTCCCATTTTCCTCCTTTATGAAATGGAGACAACAATTTTAATATCTACCAGAGAGGGGGCTGTGAGGATCAAAAGGGAGCACATATGTAAAATTCTTGTAAACTCTAAAGTCTTACATAAAAGTTGGATATTATTATTATTACTATTTAGGGCATAGATGCTCCCAACAACTTGGAGCCTTTAATAAGATAGAAAGAGCCCTAAATTTACAGTCAGAGACTCAGTCCTGGGTCAGAACACCTGCCTTTGAAATGTATACACAAAATAAAATAAAACAATCAAACAATAATGCATAGTCTTGAGAATATATCACTTAACCTCTCTAGGACTCAATTCCTCATTTACAAAATGGGAATAATAATGCCTACCTAACCTATCTCATGGAGATCAAATGTGAGGATATATGTAAAAGTACTTTGCAATTCATAGGATCCTATGGCTAGGTCTAGAGGAGAACTCAGAGGTCTTAAAGCCCAACCATTTCATTTGACAGATGAGGCAACTGAGGTCCAGTGAGCCTGAATAACTTACCAAGGTCACGCTGGTAGTAAGTAACAGAGGAGGAATTTAAATTAGGGTGATTTGATTCCAGACAGTGCTCTTTCTTCTGTACCACACAGTCTCCTTTCTATAAGCACACACATGCACCTGTGTACATATCTGCTATTGTTTTTATTTACTGTAATAACCACAAGTATTTGTATGTTACACTGTGAGTCAAGGTTTATGATACTTTGTCATTGACAAATCTTTGCAAATCAGGATTCCATGCCCTTTGATGTTTCTCTCAACTTTTGTATCTTCAGATCTTATACTTCACTAACTAAACAATGCTCCATATTTAAAGCAAAAAGAAAATCAATTTAAAAGCACAGAAGTGAATTGTAGCTATAGTATTGCTCAGTTACTTAACCAACAAAAGCTTGGCAATATCCCCCCCCCCCCCCACACACATACAACACCTTGGCAGGTAGTCTAGGTAGTCTTAAGCAAAATAATTCCAGGACTTGTGAGATAGTGAAGCACAATTATTTTCCTAATTCATTCACTGATGCTTTTATTCAACCAGTAAATATTGACAAATATGCACCTACAATGTGCAGAACATGGCTCTTGGCTTTAAAAACCATACAAAATTTGGGTAAGAAAGAGTTCCTTACAGGAATCCTCACAGATTCCACAAGCTTTAGGGAGCTAAGACACAAACATGGACAATTATTACCCACACAACATCATATGATAAGTGTGTCAGAGAGGTTATAGATGAAGAGCTCTGTGAAATTGGGAGTGGAGGATGGAATGAGAAGGGCATTACTATTAGGGAGTCGAGGAAAGCTTCATGAAGGACGTGGCATTTGAGCTGGCCTTTAAAGGATGCATATGAATTTTGGAGAGGGCAAAAGAAGAAAGGCCCAGAAGCAGGAAAGCTCAGTTTACAATTTTCAGCTACTTTTCCTCAGCAATTCTTATCAAAATGATAATTTATGTATGGAAATGCAGTCACCTCTAGGGTGGGGTGAGGGGTGAGGGAGGCATCCAAAGATGTTACTGATAACAATAATTAGTGGTCCTTTTACAGCTGAATATACCAATCAACACTTAGGAGGACCTGAGCAATGAATTTTTCATGAACACAAGGAAATTTGAGATGCAGCTCAGTTGTTTCATTAAAAATACAAGCAGGAATACTTCTGGGAAGGTAGTCTATTCAATTAGAGTTGTGACTGGCTTGGTGGGAAACACAAATGTATAGATGTTTTTACCTAATTTGCCACAGCTCTTTCTATCTGATAGCAACATGGAAGGATGTAATGCCATTTAGGTTTCTCCTACTCTGGAATCTTAGAAAGTGATGGTTCCTCTTGGTATGAAAGCAAAAAGTCTTTTCAAAGTCATTCCAAAGCTTCATGATTTCTGTAATTAATTAGTCTCTACTAGAAGGTAGTCTTAATTATTGGGGCATGGGGAGGAGATAAACATGGAGCCCAAGTATGTTTTAGACCCTTGGTCTATATCCACTTTCCTAAATTGATCCAATTCCCTGGGTCACTCCTATGATTCCACCAGCATTTGGAACAGCTTCGATTAGCTTCCAGTATGGAGGGAAAGCTTGAGTTCCCATGACTGCTCCCAGTTGCCTCTGGTAAGGTAGCCTGATAGCTCTCTCATCCTAGGCAATCCATATTTGTATATTCATTTATCATTTGGATTTCAACCACTGAGCCTTTGGTATAAACAGCCTGAAGGCTCAAGTACTAATAAAATCAGAGTAATTAAAAACACATGGAAAGACCTGTCTATTGATTTTCCTACTACATTTTCTTTTTTCCCCCAGTACAATGATAACATCACTTCTGTATCTTTGCAAACATCTGGGGGATGGGGAGGGTGAATGGGCAATGGACCTGTTGTCTTGGGCCTTTGGAACCTGACATGATTGAACAGATAGTATTGGAGTAGAATTTTTTAAAAATGCATCCTCTCCCCCACTACCACATATTGTGAAATTCTCAAGGCAAATGAAGGCATTTTTATGCTTCCCTTGGGTTCTACATAGTGCCTAGCTAGTGTAATAGACATACATACATATATACATATACACACATATGTATGTATATGTATATATGTAGGTATGTGTATATATGTAGGTATGTGTATATGTGTGTATGTATATTTATATATGCATACACACTCATACCCCATATATATGTATATATGTGTGTGTGT
>NW_020954591.1:31986493-32042825 GCF_900497805.2 Vombatus ursinus | reverse complement strand
ATATATACATATATATATATATATATATATATATATATATATTCCTTGAATTGAATGGAATCAGTAGCTCATGTTGGAGTTTTAAATGATTATCCCTATGTAGATGACACTCAGATTTACTTATGTAGCCCTAACTTCTCTTATCCTAGGAAAGAAGAGTCCTTCAGTCTAACATTCCCAACTAACTTTTAACCATCTCAGACTGAATATCCTGTAGATTTCAGGTAAGAATAATGAGTCTAAAAATGAACACTTTTATCTTCTCTTTCCTCATTACTATTGTGGGTATCACCATCCTCTTGGTCACCCAGCTGAAAACTGGTATCATTGTCTACTCCTCACTCTCTCTCACTTCCCATATCCAATTACTTACTAAAATAGGTTTGTGCTTTCTCTCTTCTGATACTGCCACCACTCTGGTCTAGGTCCTCATCACTCATACCTAGACTACTGGTCTACCTGCCACAAATCTTTCTACTCCAGTCTATCCTCTATGTAGCTAACAAAATGATTTTCCTAAAGTTCAGAACTAACCATGATGCCCCTCTGCCCACATTCAATGGAACCCTGTCATAACCAGGATCAAATATAAAATTATCTTTTTTGTCTTTTAGATCCTTTCTTAAACCTCTTTTTACATTCCTAGTCTTCTACTTTACTTTGCCTCCATGCACTCTGCTACTCAGTGATACTAGCTTCCTTTTTGTAACTTGCACATGAGACTCTCATCTCCTAACTCTGCATTTTTACTAGATATACCCTATGCCTAGTTTTCTGTCTCTCCTTCACTTCTTAGCTGGCCTACCTTCCTCCCAATGTCTGCAAAAAACCTTTCCCAATACTCCTTAATCTTCGTGCCTTCCCTCTTGAGATTGCCTCAATTTAACCTGATAACTATGGTTTATACATAGTTTTTTTTGACTATTGCTTCTCCCGCTAAAGTATGAGGTCCTTTAAAGGAAGATTTGATTTTGTCTTCCTTTTAGCTGCTAAAGGCAATTTGGAGATGTAATAGAGCAGTGGACCTAAGAGTTAGGAAGACATGAATTCAAATCCACCCTCAGTTACTTACACTTGTGTGACGCTGGGCAAACTACTTTATCACTCTGGCTGCCTCAGTTTTCTCAACAGTAACTGTAGACATTGATAGCACCAATCTCTTAGGGTTGTTATGAGAATCAAATGAAATGATATTTGTGAAGCCTTAAGCAAAACACCTGGCCCAGAGTAGGCACCTAATAAATTCTTTTTTCTTTCCTTCCTTCTTTTGTACCCCTAGCACTTAATAAGGTATTTGTGGCACATAGTAGACTCTTTCCAAATGTTGGTTGTTCATAGAGGGTTTGGGGCTGTGGAGGGTTAGGTTTGTAATCAAAGGATTTGAGTTTAATGCTGGTCTAGGGCAAGTTTTGTAACCTCTCTGAGTCTCAGTTTCTTCAACTGTAATTGAAGGTTCATGTATAGGAAGGGAAGTGGTATATTGACTTCAAAGATCTATTAGTGTACTAATATTATGATCCTGTCATAGTTTTCTGGAAATCAGTATTTTAATATTCACTATTCTTATAGATAACTTATTTTACGTCAAAGTCTCTCTATCTATAAGTTTTGGTTCTATAGATTATTGACAAATAAGAGTCTCTATTTACAGACAGTATGAAGTGTAAATCTTCTCATTACTGAAGAAGGCAGCTTTGGAATACGGAAAAAAGTACTGGCCTGTGAGTCAGAAGGACTGAACTCAGTACCTGACTATGATACATTAGTCACATAATTTGGAAGCATTATTTTATTTTTCATGGTCCTCATTTATTCTCCTTTAAGGTGAGGGGCTTAGGCTAAATGATGTCTTAGCTAACTTCTAGCTTTAACATTATACTAAGTATTGAAATGAGTTCATGAGTTCTGTGCATTAGTGACTGTATGAACTTGAGCAAGTCATTTCTAACCTCTCTGGGCCTCAAGTTCTTCATCTGTCAAATGAGAGGATAGGTTATTATTATTCAGTTGTTTCAGTCATGTCTGACTGTTTATGACTCCATTTGGGGTTTTCTTGACAAAGATATTGGAGTGGTTTGTCATTTCCTTCTCCAGCTCATTTTACAGATAAGGAAACTTAGGCAAACAGAGTTAAGTGACTTACTCAGGGTCACACAGCTAGTAAATATCTGAGGTTGGATTTGAACTCAGGTCCTCCTGACTCCACACACAGTGTTTTATCCACTGTACCACCTAACTAACTGACCCTTTAATTGGCCTTCCAGCTCTAAAATCCTATGATAGTGATGTTTATTTGTTTGGATTGTAAACCTATTAGTACCTTAATCTCCCAGGTTACTTGTATCTCCTTTGTATATCTCATATATATCTCATATACATGCACATGTTGTCTTCCTAGTTAGTTCCTTGAGACCAGAAACTTTTTAAAAATTTTGTTTTATTTTATTTTATTTATTTATTTATTTTTTTGCATTTGAATCACTAGAGACTACCACAGTGCCTGGCATTTAGAAGAAACTACCGTTAGAAACTTCTGAGTGCATAATATTTTATGTCATTATGTTTTACTTTATATAACAAAATTTGCCCATGGGGGGTATAATTAAGACCACAAATGAAGCTAAAAATATGAACTCTCCAACCTATTCCTTCTTCAACAGGCCTCAGCACTAGCTGCTTTGGAAAAAATAAAGAGCTTTTCACCTAGGAGACTACATTCCTAGGAGAGGTAATCAGAGACTGAGACCAAGTAAAAGTGACTTAATCCCCACAGTATTCTAATGTCAGAGTACAATCAGGATTTAGGAAAACAATTTCATCAAAGTCCAGGGCTCAAGAACAGTCTGTATTGTTAAGGTAATTATGGCTTTACATATCTTGGTGGTTTTAAATTCTACACTGTCCTCCTCTCTTCAATACCCAGCCCTCTTGTCATATCACCAATTATTCCCAGCCAAGGCTCAAATCTGGATCTTTCTCATCGTTCATCACCTTTGCTCCTACACATGTGCTGCTGAATGAGGCCCATGCTGCTGAATGAAGGAGAAAATAATGCGACCATTCTGACTGTGCCCACCAAAATTGTATGTTATACAACTTCATCTGTGCTTTCCCTGCTGCTAGACAATTCTTCTATACCTCCCTTATCAACTCAATATCCCCCTCTTCACAGCAGCTCTTCCAAACCTTTTCAACCCTCATCAAATCACCCATGACTCTCCTTCCTACCAAACCTCTCAATTGAGAACTTTCTCTAATATTTTATAGAACTAATTTAAGGCCATTCATCGGATGCTCCTTCTTCTCCCCTCTTCCTTATCTTCTTTCATCCAGATGTCTTCTGCTATTTTCTCCTCCTTCACCCTGTCTCACAAGATGAAATGTCTTTAATCCTTACCAAGGCTAACCCCTCTACTTGCTGTAGCAATCCCGTTCCATTCCATCTCTTTCAACAGATTTCCCCCTCTGTTATCACTATTGTATCATTTATTTTCAATTTCTCTCTTTCTACTGACTCATTCCCTACTGCCTACAAACATATCTATGTCTCTTCCAACCAGAAAAAACAATCCTCGCTTGATCCTCTGCTTCTAATAATTATCATCCTACATCTCTTCTGCCCTTTGCAGCAAATCTCAAAAAGCCATCTACTATAGGCACCTCTACTTTCTTTCTGCTCACTCTTTTCTTAACCCCTTACAACCCAGTTTCCAACCTTATATTCCTCTGAAACTGCCCTCTCCAAAGTTCCCAATGATCTCTTCATTGCCAAATCCAATGGCCTTTTCTCAATCCTCATATTCCTCGACCACCCTGCAGTCCTTGACATGTTGAATGGCCTCTTCCTGATACTTTCTTCTCTCTAGTTTTTGGAACACCAGTCTCTCTTGGTTATCCTTCTACCTGTCTGACCTCTCCCTTGCTAGATCCTCTTCCAGATGATGCCTCTAACTAAAGATGTTCCCCAGGGTTTTGTGCTGGGCCCTTTTCTCTTTTCCCTCTATACTACTTCACTCGATGGTCTCATTAGTTCCCATGGATTTAATAACCATCTATATGCTCATGATTCTCAAATCTCCCTATTCTGTCCCAACCTCTCTGCTGACTTCCAATTCCTATCTCCAACTGGTTTTCAGACATCTTGAACTGGGAATTCAATAGACATATTAAGTGAAACATATCCAAAACAGAATTCATTATTTTCCCCTAAACTCTTCACCTCTCCTACCCAAGATGGCAACCACCATCCTCCCAATCTCCCAGGCTTGCAGCCTATCATCTTCAACTCCTCACCCTGTCACACCCCTCATAGCCAATAAGTTTCCAAAATCTATAGATTTTTTACCTTTATAACACCTCTTGAATATGCTCCCTTCTCTCCTCTTCTACTGCCCCCATTCTAGAGTAGCCTCCATTAACTCACACCTGAACTATTATAGTAACTTACTAATGAGGTTCACTTGCCTCAAATCACTCCCTTCTCCAATCCATCCTCCATTCAGTCACCAAAGTGGATTTTCTACAGCTGAAGTCCAACCATTTAACACATTTCTCTCTCTCTCTCTCTCTCTCTCTCTCTCTCTCTCTCTCTCTCTCTCTCACACACACACACACACACACACACACACACACACTCAACTTAAATTCCAGTGGTTTCCAGTCACTTCAGGATCAAATACAAAATCTTCTGTTTGGAATTCAAAGCCCTTTCTAACCTAGCCCCCTTCTACCTTTCCAGGCTTCTTACACTAACATCTTGGCTCTTACTTGAACACCATGGCCCATCTATGAGCTCTCAGCATTTTCTCTGACTGTCCTTCATGTCTAGAATACTCTCCTTCCTCAGCTCTTCCTGCTGACTTCCCTGGCTTCCTTTAAATCCCAGGTAAAATTCTATCTTTTTACAGGAAGCCTTTCCCAATCTCTCTTACTTCTAGTGCCTTCCCTTTCTTAATTGTTTCCTATTTATCCAGTATAAAACTTTTTTTTTTTGTACGTATTTGTTTGCATGTTGTCTTTCTTATTAGATTCTGAGCTCCTTGAGGGTTGGGACTGTCTTACTTTTTTTTTTTAATATCCCCAGCACTTAACAGTAGGCCCTTAATGAATGTTTATTAATTGATTGATTATTTAATAGTAAGTTACTGGATTGCCCACAAAGAATTATCTTTATTTTGACATGATATATACAGTGATCTTTCACTTGCCTGACTAGCTTTCAGGACTAGGGAATGCAAATAAATATTGTGAATAGAAAGTTGTTATTTCCTGGTTACCTTGGAGTTACAAACATCCTAGGAACTGGGCATTATTCTTAGCTGGTGTTTTTAGATGTTTTACATCCAGGCTCTATTTAAGACATAGGACATCACTGGTCTACTAAATGTTATCTGTGGATGGACTGTGTAATCGCACAGTAATAACCACTTATATTTTAAGAGTACCTTAATGTTTACAAACCCATTTTATCACAACAACCCTTTGGGAAAATGTTAGAAGTATTATTATCCCCAATTTACAAATGAGAAAACCATTTTCAGAAATTGAGGCAGTGATGCATAGCGAGAAGAGCCTAGAACTAGTGATTTGGAGTCAGGAATACTTAGGTCTAGATCCAGTGCATTAAACTTAAAAGTTGTGTGACAATGGACAAATCACTTAACCTTACTATTCCTCAGTTTCCTCATCTGAAAATTGGAATAATAATACCTATAGTAAAGGGTTGTTGTGAAGTTCAAATGAAATCATGTACATAAAGGACCTTGCAAACTTTAGCATAATATAAATATAGATTATTATTATCACTATACTACAGCTCACATGCCAGATACTTGTTGAGTTGAATTTAATATCCTGCACAAAATACAAATTTGCAAAGTGCATTTTCCACATATACATATACATTATATACTTACATATAGTATGTATGTTACATATTGCATTACACACACACACACACACACACACACACACATATCCCAGATATTATGCTGAATAATAAAATGGTATTCCTGAGAACTGTTTACTAAGGCATGGGTGATTACATGCCAGCAAAGTATGTACTCACATCAATAAAATCAAGGATTTTTCAAATTATGAAAGTATTATATAATATACTCTCTATAATCTATTTCAGCACTCCCCAAACTTATTCACCAATAGAACACCAGAAGTCTTTAAATATATTGACAAAATCCATAAATTCTAATCCTGGAGAATCTGGAATCTTGAAGAGCCTGAGATAATGGAATTTGGGGAATTTGGGAGTTAAATAAAGGAAATTATGTCTCTAATTTCATATAAAAATGCTATGGGTAATTTCTTTTGGCACATACCTAATTTCATGCTTAAAGTTTCAGAGGTGGAAATATTGCTAATGTCCACATCTTCTCTCTGAACTCCTATTCCCATCATGTAGAGCACCAGGGTCCTGGGGAATAGAGTTTAGAAATGCTGATCTCTATTATCTATGTCCCATGTACTTAGATGCTATACTTTGCCTGTTGTTAACTACTAAGTTGGACTAATTGCTTTATATTTCAGTGACTATAACACTCTTTGGTTCCTGTCCCTCAAAGAACCTCAGGGACACAAGCTGTCCAAATCACAAATACAATATCCCTTAGGAGAAACAGTTTTCACCCAGTGTACCATCGATCTCAATTATGAGCCTGTGATTTCTGTTGAATTCACAGTGTGCCCTCATTCCTGTCCACGGAATGACTCAAAACCTATTGTGTGTGACCCAGTTAACAGTCATAGAAATGACTCCTTTAGGAAGTTGATCCTCAGACCAATAAGCTTTATGGGTTGACACAAACTTGACTAGAACTCCAAATGGGACCCAAGTGTTTGGCCAATTAGGTAGGGCTGTCCTATAAGACACTTCTAAATGAAGTCCCCCCCACTTTTAAATGAAGTTTCTACTGGGCATAGTTAAGCCCACTTGATGATGCTGACAACTGAAATCCAATCACTGCTACTTAGCCACTTTATTGAGTCATATTCCTTCCTGTCACATACAAGTATCAATCTCCTTCAGTGGACTTTGAGGATTGTGGCCAAAGCTCTGAAAACTCAGCATGGTTTGGTGAAGAACTTTGCCTATGAGAACAGCTCCAACTCTGATGCTTTAAGAGATCCACCTTCAAAGGCCAGGATGGTTTGTTGTATCCCTGATGACTGAAGCCTCGGCTTCTGGTTCTGGGTGTTTGTTATTTCCTCCTTTCCAAACTGAGCAGAAATTCTTTTCTGTCTTCTCCTCCCCTTAGATGGTAGTGGCTTAGACTTTATTACAGGATCCCAGAGGAGTTCTGACAGCTGAGCTATCCCTGGATAGGAGCATCTTGCATTGGGTCTATAAATCATTATTAGGTGGGTGAATATAGCCGCTTAAAACGATTATCAGCAGCAGCATCAGTGTTGTTCCTAGTGAGAGAATCTTCCATTAACTTCCTTTCAGAATACATGTAGTGTCACTGTTGACTTTTTATTTTCTCCTTCGGGGTCTTTTCTGTTTTGAACTCTGGGATAGAAAGAGCCATTCCTGTGACTCTGCTGGCTCACGGCCAACACACATCAACCTTTTGGCCTCTTGATGGACAGAGAAGTTAGGGCCTGTGATCTTGCTAAATAATAACCTAAGTTGATACTAAATGGTCAGGGCAAGGCAGAAGGCTGAAACCTGATAATTCACATTATGTAGACAGACTCTCCAAATAAACCAGGCTCCAAACCCTTCTTTAGGTCAATTTGCAGACAACGAGTTTGAATTGCTTTGAAAATTGCTTTATCTTTCTTCTGCACAACAGCCATAGGCTGTGGGAAGTATGCATTTCCTAAGTAGTTTCATTCAATTTGGAGTATATTATAATAACAATAATAATAATGTTTTGTTTCACTTTCAACTCATCAAAGCATTTTACCAACGTTATTCCATGTGATCTTCCCAACAATCCTTTGAGAGAGATGCTATTATTATCTGAATTTTACAGCTGAGGAAATAAAGGTTGAGAGAGATTAAGTGATTTTTCTAGGGTCACATAACTAGTAAATGTTTGAGGTATAAAGCAAGACTAGAACTCAGTTGTTCCTGACTCCAAGCCTGGTGTTTATTTAGGCTTCCATCTGATGTCTATGGAAAGTTTTTATTTTTTATTAAGATTCTCACTACAACATTGACACTGTATACTATCTTGGGTACTGTTCTTCGTAACTAAAATAACAACAAAACAAAACAAAACAAAACTAAGGCAGGTTTAGAGATAATCAATGCTGAGAAGTTAAAGTCAAGATAATTATCTACAATCCCTCTCACGAGTCAAAATCATTCCTACTTTTTCCCATGCTATTCTTAATCCAAATTTCAGTTTGGATTCAGTCAGATGGCCACACCTGAGGATCTGGAGAGTGACACATGGCCTCCAGGCTGCAGGTTACCCAACCCTGAAATCCAGTCTCAAGATTTCCTAGGCAATTTTTTCCTTCTCTTGTCATATGCATCAGCTGTAAGTCACCATAGTTTATTTGCAAAATTAGAGGAAAACAATGCCATTCCCTTTGTGAGACTCCTGTGTGAAACTCCAAAGGAAAATAGGCTTCAAAAAAAAAAAAAAAAAGAAGGGAGTTGTTCCATATAAACTGACAAGGGGAGGGGGAGTTTCCTCCAGCAAGAATCCAATACATCCTCTTGGACCTCAGTCAACCAATCAATAAAAGTCATCCCTGGTCAAAGAAGATCCATCAGAGGAGATCACCATTGTATTCTTAGAAAGGCATTAAGATTCTGGTTTAGCTTTTGTAGGGGTGTTCCTTTCTAACAAAGGTGTATACACACTACAAAACCATCAAGTCAATTAGGAGACATTATGTTCACCAGGGTTTCTTCTGAATCACCCTCATGGCTATATAATGAACGTCTCTCTCTTACAGTTGACTAGATATTGTATCTTGTTTATAAACCATCCGAAAGTAGGTTGCCAATGACTATCAAGGCTCCCTCTGTACATACTTGCAGATTAACCTCAGAAAATTAGGAAATGTATTATCATGGCCTAGTAAAAAGGACATTACATTCAAATCTGGATATCTAGGAGTTCTCATTTTAATCCTGCCACCATCTGTGGGGCAAAATGCAAATTTCTTAATTTCTCCATGTCTCTGTTTCCTCAGTTATAAAGTGGGGATATTAATACCTTTCCTATTCACTTCAAAAAGGTATTGAAAGGAGATGAATGATGTCTACCAAAATGTTTTAGAGAGCTCAACATCCATAAGTATGTAATGTATTATTTTTGTTTTTCTTGTCAATCTAAGATTGCAAAGGTGTAGAGAGCTCTTAATATAGTCCCAATGATTCTCATTAAGGTGATGTCCTTCCTTTACTCATCATGGGGGGTATCACAGAAATCTTGAAGAGTCTTATCACTAAGCTGGCCATATACAGAGCTAAAAGAATGGATGGAGAGAACACCCACACTAGAAAAATTGCAGCTCCTCTAAGTACCAAATTATTAATATGGGCACAGAGCCCCACATTCCTACAGTTGAATGTGTTGATTATTAAAGAGATGACAGTGTGGTTGGAAATGATCCCATGAGAGTCACAGGAAAGAAAAAAATGTTAAGGTCAGAAATGTCTGATTTATATTTGAATGAATGGAACTGCTCTACAATTATTTTAAAAGACACACACAGAGAGCCTCTTGTTGAATTTTTTTTTTTAATTTCTACCCATTACAATGTAACAGGAACTCAGAATTGTTGTTAATCAAATGCTTATGGAGGACACATTAATCAGGGAATTGAAAGTAAAACTCTTCATGTTCTAAAAATCAGCACAGTTCTTTCAGAAGGCATAACATGTCTTCCCAGAAAAAAATGAGTCTTTCTGACTGGGACAACATTGAAACAGGAGGTGTTATAATGGACACAGAAGCCTCTTTCTCCCTAATTTTTAATGTCAAGTTAGTCCTGATGATTGACAGATCTAGGAGTTCTGTGGACAGTCCCCATCCACCGAGCCTGCTTGACATCAAAATGTTTCTACCCTCGCGGAGAGCAAAGTAGGATGTCTTAACTTTCTATGATTTGTTATGTAGGATTAGGAAAATTTTGAATGGAAGGAGTTTTCTGGGCATAAACTCTGATCCAGAAAGACTCTCTAATTAGTCCTAGGGCATAAGCCAGAAAGATATCTTTCCCATCTCCACACTTCCAATTCCCTCCCAGTCACCCTCCTCTTTAGACAGAATTGTGATCTGTGATAGATGAGTCCTTGAATACCTGGTCATTCTTTTCATGGAGAAAAAGAGAATAACTCACAATGGAATAAAGGAGGGACATAAGCCAATTGTCTCAGGTAAAGTACATCTAACTATATGTCATTTTCTAAATTCTGACTCATTGCAGTAACTTGAAAAACAAACCAAAAAAAATCAACAGGCAAATACAGTGAGCAGAAATAAATAGGATAAGTAGAGAGACAGGACATACAAAAATAAGCCTAAAGCTGTGGAGCCACTAGGTTCTGTAGATGTTATAGCTGGTGGGACATATTGACCCGGCTGTTAGGCGGGCAAGTGATACAGTAGATAGAGAAAAGGTAATTGGATACAGTAGGCAAAGAGATTGACTTGGTCATTTTTATGAGTATATTCCTTGTTGGCATCTCAGAAAATAAATGCAAATAGATCCAACTCTTGCCTTTATATGCCATCACTTTGCTTGTATTGAGGTCTATGAATCATGTTTCTTCTGAAAGACAGTCCCCATCTGTCACTGCTTTTGACAGCTATCAGTCACATCTGCCATGAGGGACCCACATTTGACATCACTCTGCTGGTATTTATCAAATTCAAATAGACAAGGAACTCCACAAGAGCACAAATGAGAATTGCAATCACTAGATTGTGTTAGAGTCCCATACAATTTGTTTTACATTATTGTTCCATTGAAGCTTTATTCCATTAAAAGACATCAGAGTGGACTATTTTTAACCCAGAGAATTGACATCGCATACTAAGAAGCAATGAGCTTAACTCTGGCATTAGCCCTTTTCTATGCTACCAATAGTGATATCACTCCCACTTTTGGGCCAGAGTCACTTGTTCCATGCTTCTACTCATGTGCGAGCTAACCTGTCTACTATAGTACATAACAGGAAAACTAAAAACCCTAGGGGTGTTGAGGCTGCCAAGAAATTGAAAATGAATCAAATACTTTTACCTTGTCAAGAGGATATTTTTAAAAACAAATTGTGTGAAGTAATAAATTCTCTCTCTCTGTCTCTCTGTCTCTCTGTCTCTCTGTCTCTGTCTCTCTGTCTCTCTGTCTCTGTCTCTCTCTGTCTCTCTCTGTCTCTCTCTCTCTCTCTCTCTCTCTCTCTCTCTCTCTCTCTCTCTCTCTCTTTCCTCCGGCTCTCCTTTTTAAAGCACTTAAACTGTGGCATGAAGTATATGGGGAAACAACTTCACCAAGTTAACTTGTAGCCACCTCCAGAAGGGAATATATTTAGAACAATCACATAAAGCAATTAGCGTAGTGTCTGGCACATAGTAGGCACTTAATAAATGCTAATTGATTTGATAAGGCTACTGGAACAGAAAATAACAGTGCATCTACAATGAACTGTGGGTTATACTACTGAAACGATTATTTGCCAAAAGCTTGGTTTTGATTTAATATTTCTTAATCTTGGTTTCTGACAAAATGCCTAGTTTCCTGCCTTCCCTATTTTCTATTGACATTAACATAATTTTTTGTTTTATTTTGTTTTGGTTTGGGGGGGGGAGGGAACTCCATAATGACTAAAGACTGTAATTTGGTTCTTTTACCTATTTCTCTAGAGAATTTTCTTAGTAGCACTCTATTTCTCTTCACTAATGAAGAAGTAAAGAGGAAACTAAAGAAACTGATGTGAGTCTTTTTTTTAAATCATATTCAAAAGATAGAAGTAATACTATACAACAGATGGTGTATACAAATAGTGGCGTGAACTTAAAAGAATAGTGTCAGGAAGAAGAAGCTGAGGATAAGTTGAGACTAACAAAAATATTCCAATCAAAAAAGAGGGCTTCGAAAAAAGTTATGCTGCAGACAAGATGAATAATAATAAACCTCTGTTAAATGAGTGGATTAACAAAGAAGAGGTAGGCTTGATGTTCAGGATGAGTAGGGCAAATAATAACAGATAATGGAGATAAAACATATTACTAGATTGATGTCAATGTGGGGGAAGGTGTCTCCTGGGAAGTTAATCTTTTCTCAAATCCTTTCAAAATTTTAATCAATATCATGACTGAAGGCATCAATGACATACTTGACAAATCTGTGTATGGCACAAATCTCAGAGAAGTAGCTAACACATTGGATATCAATTAGGATCCAACATGTTTTTAACTAATACAATGGGGGTGAAACTAATAAGATGACATCACAGAAACTTAGTTAGATGGGAACTAACTTGGAGTCCATATAACTGCTATGAGGGGGGAAAAAAATACAACATATCCAACAAATGGTCATGCGAGCTTTACTTTAAGAACGCCAGAGAAGTTAACTATTTCCTGAGTCAACCAATTCCCTACCTGGATTACTTTAATTTTCATGAAGTGTTACCTTTCTTCACACCTGAATTTGTCTCTTTGGAATCTATGTAAATTGTTCTTAAATCTTCCTTCTGGGACCAAACAGGACAAATCTAATTTCTCCTCCACACAAGTTTTAAAATGTTTGAAGATAGTTATTATAACCCCCCCCCATAAATATTTCTTTTCCCCCAGGCTCTTTATTCTATTCATTTAAATGATCCTCATATGGCATGATTTTCAGGTGGTTCATAATTCTGGCAGGTCATTTGCTTCAAGAATTCTATAAATGTCCTTATCAATGCCCTTTCTAAAATGCACTGAACACTATCCTTCAGATGTGGACTGATCAGAGCAACACAGCATGAGGCAGTCATCTCCCTGGCCCTCAGCATTATTCTTCTAAATAGCATGCAATTCAAAATTGTATTAATTTTTGTGGCTGCCTTATCACACAGAGACTCATTATTTCTTCTTATTTCTAGTCATTCTGCTACTGCCAGATGCACCTAACTTTATTATTGTCCATCCCATATCACTACATTTTTTCCACAAGAAGAACACAAGAGACATTGTCAAATGTTTTGCTAAGAACCGGTAAATTTTAGGTAAAATATTCCTTTGATCTACCCCTTTGGTAATCCTGTCAAAAAATGAAATTAGTACAACTTGTTCTTGATGAAGCCATGATGACTTATTATTACTTATTAATATTAACTACTTATATACTTATTATTATCATTATAGAAAATGATGCCTTTCCTAGGTTTAATGGTGATAAATTTAATGCTCTACTGATTCAGTTCAGTTCAGTCATTTTTTCAGTCATGTCTGACTCTTTATGACTCCATTTGGGGTTTTCTTGTTAAAGATACTGGAGTGGTTTGCCATTTCCTTCTCCAGCTCATTTTACAGATGAGCAAATAGAAGCAAGCAGGGTTAAGTGACTTGCACAGGGTCACAGAGCTAGTAAGCATCTGAGGCCAGATTTGAACTCATGAAGTTAAGCCTTCCTGATTCCAACCCCAGTGTTCTACCCACTGTGCCACCTATGTGCCCTGCTCTCCTGATTAAGATAAGAAAAATCAATAGGATAAGTACAGATGGAAGAGTCATGACTAGAAAAGAGTTCATGTAAGCAAGACTTGCATTTTTTGCTGAACTTTAAGTTGCATGTAAGTAAACAATATGTCACATCTGACAATTTTTTATTAGAAGTATAGGAACCAGAGAAAGGGATGGGATTAACCCCCTTCTCCCACGTAAAATGAGCTGGAGGAGGTGATGGTAAACCATTCTAGTATCTTTGCCAAGAAATGAAGACTCAAACCTGACTGAAAAATGACTGTACAAGAACTCTGCGTGAAGTGTGCTACACCTAGAATTTTTTGTCCCATTCCAGGCACTACTGGAATAGTCAAGATATCATCTTTGCCTTCAAATATTTGATAGGTCATCCTGTTGAAGAGACTTATGTTGAAGTTAGACTTAATGCCACTTGACCATAGAGGATAGTTCTAAGAGCAATGTTTGGAAGTTACAGTGAATAAGATTTCAGTTCAGTAAATGTTAAAACTTGGAGCTGTTCCTAACTGGAATGGCCTATTTTGGGAAGTGGGTTGTTAGACTCTGCAGTTTTTCTGGCAAATTCTGCATGTCAACTTATTTGAGATGTTGTAGAGGGGATTTATGCTTTTCTTGAGGAGTTTGATTTTATGATCCCTAAAGTTCTTTCTAATTCTGGAATTCTTCATTTCTATGATGCCTAAAGGGCAAAACTCTTGTCAAGTCAATTGTCTAAAATGCTATTATTCCTTTATAATTACTGGTTTGAGGATTTTTCAGGAAGATCATGTGTTCTTCGTTAGACACATTGAGATTGAAGTGTCAGTAGGACATCCAGGTGATAATATTCAGGAGACAGGGGAGAATGTATAAACTGTAATTGAGGGAAAGTTTAGAAGTGGAGGTACAGATTTGAGAGTCATCTACATGGGAGACTATGAAATATTTAGAGAGTCTAGCCGTATCTATTGTAATCAAGAAGTAAATTCAATTCAATAGGCATCTATAAAGTGTGTAGTAGGCGCTGGATGCTAATTATAAAAAGATAGCCCCTTGTCTTCATTGTGGGGTAAGACTTACATACAAAGAACTATGGTACAAATTAGAAAATGATTAAATGCCTGGAAAGATTCAAGGAAAAGGAATTTCTTCTAGCCAGGGGAAACAGGGAAGATTTCAAAGTGAAGGTGACACTTGAACTGAAGGAATATTGAAAGAAGGGAAGGATTTCTATTAGAAATGGAAGAATAATCCATTCCAATCTTGGGTGGGCAGGGTGTGCAAACTTTTAGGAAAAAAAAGATCAGAGGTCAATTTGTGATCTAGTTTTGGCAAACGAAGAAGAGGTGATTAATAATGATGGTTGATGATTCCTTGATGTTTTGATGAATTGGTCACATATTGACTTGACATGAAAAATATTGAGATATTATCTTTTGGCTTGGGTTCTATCTGGGATATCAGAGAAAAAAAGATTTAAAGTACAGAAATTAGGGTTAGAGCTGGAAGTGATGGAGTTCATCTTGCAAAAGCCATGTATGTATGTATATGTGTATGTATATATACACACACCTATCTAGATATATACATGGATAAATTCATATATGTAGATATATAACAAAAAACCAGAAATGCTCTATAAATATGAAGTGTTTGAGAAAAAAAATATCATTAGTATTACCTAAGACAACAGTGAAATCCAATGAAAGTAAAAAAAAATTCTAAAGAAAACTTGGCATGAAATCCAAATGAGCCATGCCATCCCAAGAGTAATTATGGATGAAACTGGCAGGAGGACAGTAAGTAGAAGTAAAATGGAATGAATATGTCATTGTTTGTGCAACAATCTATCTTCATCAGCAATTACTAAAGAAACACAGCATTTGAATACCTAAGTCCTCCAACTGCTAGGTGAAGAGGTAGAAATTGTTCTTAGGAAGACAAACTAGATGACACACCAGATAACACTGAAGTATCAGACTGTGTTAGGGCCATCTTGAACCAGCTCATGAGAACTTAATGGTAAGTTTTCTTTTTTTTTTTCTTTTAATATTTATTATTTATTTTAGCATTTTTTTAAAGTTGAGTTCCAGATTCTCTTCCTCCCTTCCACCACTTCCCTACCCAGTTGGAAGGCAAACAATATGATATCAATTATAAAAATGAAATCAAATAAAACATATTTCCATATTAGCCATATTGCAAAAAAAAAAGAAAGTGAGAAAATTATATTTCAATTTTATTCTCAGAATTCATCAGTTCTCTCCCTGGAGGTAGATAACATTTTTTCATCACGAGTCTTTGGGAATTGTCCTGATTGGTTGGAATTGTCTATATTGATCAGAGTAGCCATCTTTCATAGTTGCTCATCATTACAACATTGCTGTGGCTGTACACAATGATCTCCCAGTTCTTCTCACTTCACTTTGTGTCAGTTAATAGAGGTTTTGCCATGTTTTTTTTTCTTTCTGAAACCACTTCTCTCATCATTTCTTATAGAACAATAATACTCCACAATCATATGCCACAACTGCTTCAGCCATTTGCCAACTGATAAGCAAATCCTCAATTTCCCAGAGCTGCTTTTTTGTACATATAGGTCCTTTTCCTTTTTTACTTTCATCTCTTTGGGATTTAAATCTAGTAGTGGTATTCCTGGATCAAAGAGTATACACAGTTTTGTACCCCTTTAGGCATAGGTTCAGATCATTCTCCAGGATCACTCCACTCCTCTACCAATAGTTTATTAATTTATCTATTCTTCCTCATGCTCTTCATCATTTGTCATTTCTAATTGGTGTGAGGTGGTGCCTCAGACTTGTTTTAATTTGTCTTTCTCTAAAAAATAGTGATTTAGAATATTTTCCCATATCACCATAGATAACTTTGATTTTTTCTGAGAAGAGCCTATTCATACCCTTTGACCACTTATCAGTTGAGGAATAGCTCTTATTTTTTTTTAATAAATTTGACTCAGTGCCCTATATATTTGAGAAACAAAGTCATTCAGAGAAACTTGCTCTAAAATTTTTGATAATATTTCATTGTCTATGGCACCTTTTAGCAAAATGTAGTTTCCCTGATTATTTCTTTCAATTAGGCCCAAGTTTGCTATTGCTTTGTCTGAGATCATGATTGTTATCCCTTCCCTCTTCACTTCAGCCAAAGCATAAGAGACTCTGCTCCAGTCCTTCATTTCAACCATGTGGGTATCTTTTTGTCCCAAGTGTGTCTCTTGTAAATAACATATTGTTGAGTTCTGGTTTCCAATCCATTCTGCTATCTACTTTCTTCTATGTGTTAGCTTATTCCATTCATTGTCTATGGTACCTTTTAGCACTTTTTATTAGGTCTATTAATTAGGTCTATTTTCACTTTTACTTTGTCTGAAATCAGGATTGCTACTCCTGCTTTTTTTTTTTAACTTCAGTTGAAGCATAATAAATTCTGCTCCAGCCCTTTACCTTTGCTGTGTGTGTCTCTCTGCTTCAAGTGTGTTGCTTGTAAACAACATAACATAGGATTCTGGTTTTTGATCCACTCTACTATCCACTTCCATTTTATGGGAGAGTTCATCCCATTCACATTCAGTTATAATTACTATCTATGTATTTACCTCCATCCTATTCTTTCTTCTGTTTGTCCTCTCTCTCCTTTCACCCTTTCTCTCCTCATCAGTGTTTTGCTTTTGTCTAGTACCTTCTTTGATATGCCCTCCCTTCTGTCAGTCTCCACTCCCCTGCCCCGTTCACTTAATCTCCTCCCTTCCCACTTCCCTGCCGGATAAGATAGATTTCTATGTTCAACTAGTTGTGTGTGTTATTCCTTCTTTGAGCCAATACTTATGAAAGTAAGTTTTAAGTGATACCAAGCATCCACCCTCCCATCTTCCCTTCCACTGTAATAGGTCTTTCGTGCCTCTTCAAGTAAAATAATATACCCCATTCTACCTCTCTCTTCTGCACCCAGTTTACTCCTCTTTCTCATCCTTTATTTTATGTCATTCTCTCAAATTCACATTATACCCATACCATCTGTCTATGTATATTCCTTCTAGCTATACTATTAATGGTACAATTTTTAAGAATTTCAAGTATCATCTTCCCATGTAGGGATATAAATAGTTTTGCTCTTTTGAATCCCTTACATTTTCTTTCCCCTTTTTACCTGTTTATGCTTCCCTTGGGTCTTGATATTGGGGATCAAATTTTGGTTTAATTCCGGTCTTCTTATGAAAGCTTGAAATTCTTCAATTTCATTGAATAACCATTCCCCCTCCCTGCCATATATATTATGCTAAATTTTGCCAGGTAAGTGATTCTTGGTTGCAGGCCTAGCTCCTTTGCCTTCTGGAATATCATATTCCATGACCTCCACTCTTTTAATGTTGCAGCTGCCAAATCCTCTGTAATCCTGGTTGTGGCTCCCTAATATTTGAATTGTTTCTTTTTGGTCACTTGCAATATTTTTTCCTTGACCTGATATTTCTGAAATTTGGCTATAATGTTCCTTGGAGTTTTATTTTGGGATCTCTTTTCTGAGGTGAACATTGGATTCTTTCAATGCCCATTTAGCCCTCTGGTTCCAAGACATTAGGACAGTTTTCCTTGACAATTTCTTGAAAGATGCTGTCCATGTCCTCCTTTTGATTATGGCTTTCATGTAGTCCAATGATTTTGGTATTGTCTCTCCTGGATCTATTTTCCAGGTCAGTTGTTTTTTATCATGAGGTATTTTACATTTCCTTTCATCTTTTTATTCTTTTCAATTTGTTTGATTTATTCTTGATGTCTCATGGGACCATTAGCTTCTACTTGCCCAATTCTAATTTTTAAAGAGTTGTTTTCCTTAATTAACTTCTGTACTTTCTTTTCCATTTAGTCAATTCTACTTTTTAAGCAGTTGTTTTCTTTTTCCAAGCTTTTGACTCTTTTCTCACAATTCTCTTGCATCACTCTAATTTCTTTTCCTAATTTTTCTTCTGACTCTCTTATATGATTTTTAACCTCCTTTTGAGATCTTCCATGAGTTCTTTCTGGATTGGAGATCACTCCTTGTTTTTCTTTGGGATTTTGCCCAGAAGTGTTTTGACATTGTTGCCCTCTTCTGAATTTGTGTCTTGGTCTTCCCTATCACCATAATAACTTTCTATGGTCAGATTCTTTGTTGTTGATGTTGTTTTGCTCATATTTTTTGGCCTTTTTTCTTTCTTTTAGATTTCTTTTAAGTGTGCACTCTGCTTCTAGGGTAGAAAGGGCCCTGCCTCAGGATTCTTGTGCCAGGGGCTATAGGTGCTGCACTAATGTTGCCCTGAAGTCCAGGGGTCCCTCATGTCTGAAACTATACTGAGTTGTTGGGTGGGGGTGGCTATAGGGGTCTACCAGCTTACCTGGTGCTGAGATGGGGTCCTAGTTGTGGTGTCTGGCATGTGTTGAGGCTGGTGGCATGTTTCTGCCCTTACCTGGGGCTACACTGAAGCAATGACAGTCTGGGTGCTGGTAGTTGTCTGTTTGCCAAGGACTATGCTGAAGCACATGGTGAGCCCCCAGTGCTGGTGGCTAACTGCTTGCTTAGGCACTCATAGGCTTGGTGTTTATCTCTTTGTCTGAGGCTACACTGAAGCATGTGGAAGCTGGCCTCTGGGGTTTTCCTGTTTGCCCAGGACTATGGTGGTTCTCAGAGGTGGAGTCTTCCCCTTCCTTTCGCTATGCTGAGGCACGTGGAGATCCCTGGTGTTGGTGTTTGCCAGCTCCACTGCACTGGAGCTCAGGATCTATTGCTGGTCTGGGACTTACTGCTGGCTGGCTGGGATGCTTCTTATCCTGGACTGCACTCCCCTTTTATGTAAGTGAGATAGACCTTTCCTGTTGATCTTCTAAGTTTCTTGGGCTCAAAGATTGTTTCCCCTCATCTTTTCGCTGGTTCGGCTATTCCAGGATTAGTTTTGGGGCACTATTTTACAGTTGCTTGGAGGTGAATACGGGGGAGTTATGACTATTTATTGCTTATTCTGCAATCTTGGCTTCCAGAAGTTCTACCTTCCTTTTCTGCTTTTAATGAAGTTCTTTTCTTCAGTGAATTTTTGTGCTTCTTTTACCTTAGGCAAATTCTATTTTTTTAAGGTGATTTTTTGGGGGGGTAATTCTGGTGCCTTTTTTTTAACCAAGCTATTATTTTTTTTCCCCATTTTTCCTCTACTACTATTATCTCTTTAACTCTTCCAAGAATTCTTGCTGGCCTTTGGTCCAATTGCATTTTTCTTTGAGGCTTTGCTTGCAGGTGTTTTCATTTTGTTGTCTTCCTCTTAATTTTATGTCTTGGTCTTTTCTGCCACTGTAGTAACTTTTTATGGTCAAGTTCTCTTTTTGTTGTTGTTTGCTCATTTTCCCAGACTATTTACTTTGAACTTGGGCTGGGCTCATTTAAGGGTTGGGAAGTACTGTCCCAAGCTTTAGGCTTTTTTGTGCTGCTGTTTTCAGAGCTAGTTCTCGAGGTCTACACATTTTCAGTGTTTCCAAGGTGGTCTGATCCTAGGAGAGGTGTGGTCACTAGTCTCCTGATCTGTGTTCTGGTCTGTACTCAGGAAGATCTTCTGCTACCCTGTAGCTGTGAGTACTAGTGCTCCTTTTAGCCATGGATCTGTGGCTAAAAGGTGCCCTGTTCTCCTGCAGCCACAAAAACTAGTGATCTTCTTGGCCCTAGAATTGTAACTGGGGTCCCTGCTCCATTTTGGACAATCATCAACACTCCTGTCCATCCTGGAACTGTAACCCAGAACTCCTTATGGACATTCAAGTTGCCAGTCATTGCCAGTTATGTCCAGTGACAGCAAAGTGTCTCCTGTAGCTTCTAATCAGTTGTCCAACACCCTTCCTGTCTCTGAATTAAGAGCTCCGGAAACTGCTACTGCTACTGCTGCTAACTGCTGCTGTTGTGGCCACCTCCAAAGCCCACTGCTGATGGTCTGTCACTTTCTTAGCCAATGCCCACCATGGTGTTATGAATTCCTTCTGTAGACCTCCTACGTTGTCTTAGACTGGAAAAATGTCTCACTCTGACCTTTTGTTGCCTCAAAATTTGATTTGAAATATTATTTTAAAGTTGTTTGGAGGGAAATGTTGGGAGATTTCAGCTGGGTCCCAGCCTTTACTCTGACATCTTGACCGTCCTCCTGATTGGTAAATTTTCAATGTGAGAATTTACATCTTGAAAGTCTGCAAACATGACGAATCAGGTCTTGATTTATTGTTTTCTCTATTGCCAAAACTTAAGAAAGGGACTGAGAAAATGTTGATAATAAAGATTAAATTTCAAAAATGTGCCATTCCTACAACAAGATACAATTGTTAAACATTTAACAGCATACTTTTACCAAGTACACACCAACAAAATCCATTCTGGGGATAGCAAAATCTTTGAAAGTATTAGGAATCACTTACAAGAGATGTTAGAAGGAAAATATAACAAATAAACAAACATCATAAACAAGTACAATATCTCACCAAGAAGTGAACACCAATATATCAGTAACTACCAACAGTATTTTCTCATCTTTATCAACACTTTGTGAGAATGATCTATATTACTATTGAACATGTCATCAATGAATATATGAAAAGAGAGCCAATAGGCTTTTGCTAATGATCCCTATTGTTGACTGTATTTTTACACTAATAAAATTGACTGAAAGGTACAGAGAATGTGCTTGTTATTTGTTAAGTATAGAGAAATAGAGATACAAGGAGTGGACAGAGAGAGACAGCAAGAGGAAAGAAAGGAGAGGAGAGGGAGAGAAAGAAGAGCAGTAATAGAATTTGACTTGGTAGATCAGAATGAATCTTTAAAGGCTCTCCTCAGCCAAGGAGTTTCTCATTCACCTATTAAGATCATACAAAATTCCTTGACATGCAATAAACAGACCTTCACAAAAGGTCTGTTCAATGAGCCTCGGATTATTAATATTAAGTTATACATTAAGAAAAGACATGTATATGCTTGTGAAAGGCATTCATCACTAGTAGGGTCCAATTGGAAGAGGAATTCCTTATATGATGTGAAGTCATCTGGACACTAATGTTTGGAAATGAAATTGTAATGATGGTATCATGCCTCATAATAATTATAGTGTTTCATCAATAACAGCCATGATTATTCAAAAGAGATTTCATCCAACAATGTATATGCTATTTTTACAAATATGAAAAATGCTTATAGTCTAAATTATGACAAACAGCTGTATGATTGGTCCATTGAATTACATGTATTTGGGATAGAAACTGTATCTGGCCAATAAGTTGGCCCCAAAATTGAAAAAGAGAAAGAGAGAAAGGTAGATTGCATTTCAGAAAATGCATAGAACTTTTAATATACCTAAGTTTCTCTCTAGTGCAAACATCCATTTTTTCAACACAAATTTTCTTCTGTGGTAGAAAATCTTAGAATGCCATAACATTAAAAGAATTAAAGTTGTGGTAGATTAAAATGGCAATGGAGAGATGTCTGTGAACCCAGACAGGCTGAAGAGTAGTTCCAATGTTGACCTAGGCTCAAAAAGTGGTTCAAAGGATATCAGTGAGGAAAAAGTATGACTAGAAAAGAAGGTCTATCAGTGACATGAGTAAGGGATAGCAAATGAACAGGCCTGAGGGACCAGTTGGTACCTTCAAAAAGTAAAATGACCTAGAGGCAGCTTCCTCTTTGGAATAGCTGGATCCTCATTGGAGAGTTTCTGGTAGAACGTGGACAAGAATCACACAGAATGAAAAGGCATAAATTGGACTTGAAAGAGATAATGTCCATATTGATGAAATCACAATTCCATCAATGTATTTAACTATTTAAAAGGCAGTGAGTTATGTGAACTGATTTGGAGGCAGGACACCTGGTATCAAACCCAGGCTCCCGAATTTCCTTGCTACATGACCTTGGGCAAGTAACTTAACAGATCTAATCCTAAATTTCCTTGAATTTCTCTTGCACCATTATCTCGAGCAGCTGGGTTCCATCTCTATCTCTTTCATCTTCTGTTTACTTTCCTCCATCCTGCTACTCCTAGTCCATGACTTGCCCATTATAAATCAGCACATGTAAGCAGAGTAATTTCCACAGAATGCATAGGTCACTTTATGTTGACTGCAGAGTGATATTCAAGAACATATATAATGGGAGCATTAATTTCACACTGGTTAGCCCAGAAAATGCTACTCCTCACCAGCTGACACTCTGCCACAGATACTGAGCTAGCAACAAACAGCTGCAGCATACATTTATTAGATTCTGTGCATTATAATGCACTCTTGGAACTGTTCTGTATACCATGAGAATTTTGCAGAGTGTGAAGAAGTCATGGTCTTTGCAGTGTAGCAACTTGAATTTGAGCAGATGACTAGGCAGACAGACCTCCTAATAAACAGGCAGTTATGCATATGATCATCTATACAAATGGTTAAGTATAGCAAATTCACACATGCAACAGCCCAAATCTGAGCAATATCACCTGCACATTCTCATAGGGAGGTAGATAGGTTTTTTTTTTGTTGTTGTTTGTTTGTTTTTTAGAGCCAGTGAGTTCAGTTCAGTGGTGGGAGGTATGATTTAAAGTGTCTGCTAGTGAATAAAGGGGCAGGGTTAGCAGGAGGGAAAAGGGAATTCATTTAAAATGGATAGAGTCCAAATTCTATCTCTGATGCTTACTACCTGTGTGATTTTAGGCAAGTCATTTAAACTCCTTGGACCTTAGTTTTCTCACAAATAAAATGATGAGGTTGGAGTAAATGGCCTCAGAGTCCCATCCATCTCAAGACCTACAAGTCTGGGTGAAGGACAGCAAGGAGGTTTTCTTGGAGCAGGAAATGAAAGAGAGCATAGTCCCTGACTTCGGAGTCAGAAGAACTGAATTTGAATCCTTGGTACATTATATACTTCCTGAATGATCTTGGGTATATCATTTAAATTTCTTTGGGTTTCTTTTCCTAACTGAAAAATGCTGCATAAAGTGATCTCTAAAGCCTCTTCTAGTTCAAAATTCTATGGACCCATGCATGTAAAGAGAAGGGAGCTTCTGGTAGTAATAGCCGGTTCCTAAGAAATTTAAAATAATGTAGAGCCATTAACACTAATGATGATGGTATAAATTTCTCTACTGGGGGAAAGTGTCAAAACTTATCATGCTCCCTTGATAGAGAGAATGTTTGGCCCTAGAAGGACCATGCATATTTGCAAAGCATATTCTCCTCTTGTCTGAAATCATGTGATACATCTGTCCAGACTGCTTTAGCTGTCCACTTTTCTAGTGACTGATCATGTCCAGGAGGAGAAATTGCTCAGCCAAGGCAATCTGTTCTAATTACTATGCCTATGGCCCTGAATAATGGACCAAACTCTGAAGAAACAAGGCAGGAAAGTTCTTTTCTCAATTGCACTATGTACTCCATATGCTGTTAGCGACCCACAAAGACCGACTCAGGACCCTGTGCAATGTGTCCACCAGGCGAGCATCATGGAATTATCTCCCTATTAACTTTATAAGGACATCATCTAGTTTGGTGCAATGTTTGGAATGAATAAAGATCTTTGGGGTAAGTAGCGACTGTTACTATATATGTGAGTGGCTATTTGATGGGCATGGTCCTAGCAACAGTCTTTGAAAAAGAGGTCAAAGGGCCAAGGGACAATTTAAATACCCTGCAGAAGAGGGAACAGAAACAAGGGAAGCTGCTCAGTTCTGTGCAGCAGTGCTGGGCTCATTTTAACATAATCGCTTCTATACTCTTCATGGCAAACCATTTAGCCTAGAAAATCTCCCAGAATTCATCATCATAGTTAATTATTGCTTCATTATGCTGAGTTTATAATGATTCATTTCCAATTATGAAATGAATAAGCTCAAACTAGTGACAGAGAAGAACCAAGGCTCATTGTCCTCCCACTCCCACACTTAGTTCCCTGCCTCATTGTAAGACATAGTGAAATACATATGAAGAAAATGAAGAAGAAGGAGAGAACGACAACAAGACAACAACAATGAAAGAGGAAGAAAAAAAGGAAGAAGAGGAGAAGCGGAGGAAAAGAAGAAGAAAGAATAAGAAGAAAAATATAAACACCAAACCCAATAGGGTTTGAGAGAGGGAAAGAATGGGAGAGGGAAATATTGAAATGAATTTGCAAACCAAGTATGTCAGGCTAGCAAATCTGTCATTCTCTTGAATGATAACTGCTTCCCAAATTTCCTTTATATTTTGCAACTGGGTCCCTTAAACTCTGCCTAATCATAGATGCTATTTATCTCCAGAGAAATCTAGAGACCTGTCTGCATGTAACACTTTAGGGATGATCTTATTTAGAGCTTAGAAGTAAGTGAAAGCAAAAAAAATCACTTTGAGGCCTTATTTTGTTTTTGGAATGAGAGTTTTCCATTTGAAAGGAGAGAATAATAGGAGCTTGTATTCAAGGAAAAGAGTTGACAGTGAGATATGTTGGAGTGAGGGATATTCACGAGAAAAGAGTGAGAGAGAAATGAGAAAACTGAGAGAAAAAATAGGTTTGATGGCAGGGGAAAGGGAGGTACGAATGGATGGATGAATGGACAAAAGAATGGAAGCATTTATTGAGAACTTACTATGTGCCAAGTAGGGGGGAAGGGAAGAGAAGGCAATAAGCACTTATATAGGAGTGTATGGAGTGTTCAAGGAGGACTAGCACCTCTACTGTGAAGGCTTGCTCAACCCTTTTCAGGGTTGCTCATCCACTTTTAGCATCCGCTTGACACTCATCTCTCACCTGCGGCACCAAGAAGCGGTAACGTGAGCATTGCTCACACTCCAGTAAACTGCCTCTGCAGATGGGCTAAACCAGGTTAAGGGTAACCAACCTGCTTCAAACTCATCAGTGAATTAGGAGGATGTCTACCCCAAGCATGTGAAGACTTCCCCTGGCAGAATAGGTGGATGAAAACAGTTTGTTCCAAGGGCCATGAAGGTGGCTGAAACAGGCTCTGTGAAGTGCTTAGAACTTGGTCAGACATCAAAGATACCAAGATCATCCACTGCATCCTGGACCATTGCCTTTTGACCTGACTTTTGTCTTGTCACTGGACTTCAATGACTCTAGAAGAGAGAGTGAGGCTGACAACTTTGAGCAACTCTGCCTCACTTAAATCCAATTTATGCATGTCAAGACATCACCTGTGATGTCATTGATCCTCTTCAAAAACAAAGGACAAACAACATAGCTCCTACTATGTGCTAGTCACTACACTGAGCTAAATACTAAGGATATGAATACAAATGTGAGATAGGTTCTAACCTTACAAAACTAACATTCTAAGATGTTATACCTGATAATAGCAGGAATTGGCAGCAGCCATAGCATCTTCATAATTACCCACAGAGGAATTTAAGGGTAGACATCCTCCTAACTCACTAATGAGTTTGAAGCATGTTGGTTACCTTCAACCTGGTTTAGCCCATCTGCAGAGGCAGTTTACTGGAGTGTGGGCAATGCTCATGTAACAGCTTCTTGGTGCCACAGGTGAGAGTTGAGTGTCAAGTGGACGCTAAAAGTGGATGAGCAACCCTGAAAAGGGTTGAGCAAGCCTTCACAGCAGAGATAGGCTGGGAAGATTGCATTTAAGCACCTGAACACAGAGTAGGAGCATCAAGTAAGCATCATTTAAGAAGGGCAGATATTATGCCAATCTTGTCAGCAGATTAAATAGGAACCTACCAATAAAAGTCTTCAAGGGCTCCATTCCTCGTCATCCCTTGGGGTCCAACATATGAGTTTTTTTCACAAAGAAAGGTAATTCAGGATATTTCCCATGTAAGTGAACACTTAATAGATATAGTGGACAAGGAAAATGTACTCCTTCAGGACTAGCCCAGATTTCTGGTTCATGGTGTAATGAATTACATGGGTCTTGTTCATGGACAGAGTCACCTGCCACCGATTCAGAGCAGATATGTCTTGCCTTCTCTGTATCCCAGAAGATGGGAGTTCCTCTGTGAGACCCCACCTATCTGTGAGTGATGTTGGGGTTTGGGGGAAACTGACAGTGAGAGCTGTGACATGGCAGAGGAAGGATTTGAACTTATCTCTTCTTGATCCCAAGTTTATCACTCTATCCTATATCACATTGCCTTTCAAAGATCCATCTGGCATTCTAGTTCGTCAGAGTCCATCATGCTATTGATCAGGCTTACGGATTTTTTTCCCCTGATTTTAGAATGGCTCCTCACCATCAGCAGGATGGTGGCCTATGAAGATAGTTGCCTCACAAGCTAGAAGCATCAGAGAGATCAGTAATAATTTTGTTGGGAATAGTGATAGTCCAGCTACATTTAGGAGGAATCTTGGCATTCTGTTGTGGGATGACAAAAACAGTGAGAAAACTAGAGGAGTAAGAGGTAACATGGAAAGGGTACTGACTATAGTCAGAGGACCGGGATTCAAATTCTGTTTCTGATACTTACTGCCTATGTAACTTTGATCAAGTCATTTAACTTCCATTTCCTGTACTACAAAATGAAAGGGTAGGATAGAACATCCTCTGAGGTCCGTTACAACTCCTGAGCTATGACCCTTTGATCCGGTGACCCATGTGAGAGTCAGTTGAAGGAAATGAGAATGTTTATCCTAGAGAAGAGAAGACAGAGTGGATATGAGACCTGTCTTCAATTAATGGAAGTATTATCATGAGGAAGAGGATTTGGATTTGCTCTGCTTGGCCCCCAGAAAGGGGAGGGAGAGATGACTATTTGTCAAAAATACTGTGAGGATTTTCAGATGAGACTAGACAGACTCCCTTTACCCTTCCAACAAAGATCCTGCGATTTTATTTATTCAGTGTACAGAATCCTTGTCTGATTTGCAACATTCTGACATCGTTCACCCATCCACCCACACAGAAGCACTTGCATACATAGAGTCATTACCAGTAGAGGCAGCAGAAGCAGTGTAGGGTAGGAGGAAGTCAGCATTCATTATAATTAGTAGACAAAGGATAGTCTAGTCAATCATTTAAAAAGGAATCATAGCTCCATTCCCAAGAAACTGCCCTTTTATAATTAGCTGATTAAGTCTCCTTCAATTCAATTCACCAATATTTATTAATGGAAGTGGGAATACGCAGAGAAAACAAGAAAGAAATTAATGATTAAATTCCGTATCTGTCTCTATCTTAATGTTAAATTGCCTGGCAATCACACTGTTGATTTATCACAGATAATATTTCTATTCTCAATGATGGCCTGTACATAACCTGTCCCATCCTTTTCTCCCGTATTAGGTGAGATGACCACAGCAAGTAGGACAAAGAAATTCCTGGGAAGCCAAGCCACAAAACAAAGAAGGTTTTCGAGATCCCTCATGACTGCTGCTCTTGCCTTTCCTGGCAAACTTTAACAACCACCACCCCTCCACATTTATGTAATATTTTAAAGTTCGTAATGCGCTTGGCCTGTATTATCTCATCTGAGCCTCAGAATATCCTGTGAAGTGTTACAACTATTATTGTTTCCACTTTACAGCTGAGGAAACTGAGGCTCAGAGAGATTAAATGACTTGCTCACCGTAACAGCACAGTACTGTGGCTCTTATTGATGGGTCAACAATTAGGTCCCAGCCCAAGCCTCATTGGGTCATTGTTTGGGCTCTGATTGCTCAGAGTGAGTGTAAATAGCAACTGTTTCTATTATGGCCAGAAATGCCAGTCTTCCCCTCTCAGACTGATTTTGTTTTTGTTTTGTTTTCTTTTGTTTTGACTAAGTAAAAGAGACCATTCTTTGCCTCATTTCTTACCTATCCTTAATCACTGAATGGGCATTGCCTCAGCCAAACTGAGACCTGGGAAAGACCTTAGCTTAAAAAGGCTAAGGTCTCCCACTGCATCTGGAGCCATGCTGATCTATATCTTGCCACTGGACCCAGATGGTTCTGGAGGAGAGAGTGAGGTGGGTGACTTTGCACAGCTCTCCCTCACTTAAATCCATTCACTTGCAAGTCATGGCACCATTCCTGATGTCACAGTCCTCTTTAAGAACAAACAACTAGCTCCAGGGGAAGGATATGAAACAAGATCTTCCCAAATCCAAGCCCTGTATTCTATGTACTATTCCATGCTTCATCAGTGTCCCTTAAAGAATGCTGGGAAAGAAAGTTCATTCCCTTGGTGGGGGGGGGGGGACCAATGGGTTAAGGTGGAATGAAGGGAGAACTCTAATCTCTTCCCACTGTGCTTCAGAGCCTGTCAGGGGCATTTAGTCCTGAGTCATGTGTCAGGGAGTTTTAATTTACAGGTGCAAACCTTTAAGTTCTTCTCCCTCAGCAGGACCCTAAGTGGTAGTTAATAAGGTAAATGCTGCTGAATATAAATCATTAACCATACCTGCATATTTTCTGTGAATTGGGATTACAGTAAATCCAGAGTAGTACTGCAGTGATTAAGTGTGTTTTTAATAACCAATCGGTGTTTATTTGACACATGGCTGTCTGGGTAAATTTAAATGATGCGTATTTGGGAACCTTGATATAAACCAGTACCTTAGCAACATAGCCATTTATCAGAAACTAAGTTGCTGTTAACAACCTTCCCTGAGGGAATTGCAGGCAAATGGTTATGAAGCTGGTGATATTGGGCCTTCAGTCAGACACACTGGGGAACTTCATCTTCCATTTCAGGAGAATAATAGGATGCTATATGGTAGAATAGTGACAAAAACTACAGAATAGACTGTATCATTCTCTCCAAGTAGAAGGCCAGAGACAGGAGAGGGGATCTCAGGACATTTGCCTTAAAATCCAGCCCACGTTTGCTTCAGAAGGAAAAAGAATACATTATTCATCGAAAGGGGCAATATGATGAAGTGATAGCTGAAGAAAGACGAGAGTCATAGGCTGTTGGAGCTAGAAAGGACCTTAGAGACTGTCCAGAGAAGCCACTCTTTCATTCTTACATATGAGGAAATTGAAGCCCAGAGAGGCGAGTGACTTGCCCAAAATCACTCAGCTAATCAAATGTACAGCTGGCTCCAAAAGCAAGTTTCCTGACACCAAATTTTCTCTCTTGGACACCTCTCTTCTTTGTTAGGTAAGATCTTAAAGACTGTAAGAAAATAATTGTCCAGCACTCAGTGGGGTTCACAGATTTAGGGCTGAAAGACGTTTAATAGATAATCTAGTTCAAGGGGTTTAAACTAGATTTCAGGGAGTCCATGAACATGGAAGAGGACAGGAAAAAAACCTACATTTTTCTCTTTACTAATCTCTAACTGAAATTTAATATTCCCTTCGGTTTTGAATTAAAAAAAAAAAACGAAAAAAAAAACCACTCTGATGAGGTGTCCATAGGCTTCACCAGAATTTCATCATGTCCACTCCCCACTCCCAAAGATTAAGAAATTTTGGTTTAGTTCAACTACCACATGACTTGCCCAGGGTCACAAATCTAGTACGTGGCAGAGGAAGGATTTGAACTTATCTCTTCTTGATCCCAAGTTTATCACTCTATCCTATACCACATTGCCTTTCAAAGATCCATCTGGCATTCTAACTCGTCAGAGTCCATCATGCTATTGATCAGGCTTATGGATTTTTTTCCCCTGATTTTAGAATGGCTCCTCCAACCAAAAAGAAAGATATCAACAGATGATGGTCTCTTTTGAAATAACTGAACAATAGTGCAGTTACTTGATTTGTAAGAGGAGAAAAAGAGAAACTATTGGTCTGAAATAGTTTAAGTGAAGTCCTGCCTAAAGGCAGAGGGATGGATAGGATGACCTGTTTAAGCTTTTTTTCCAACCCAATGATTATATGACTCTATTATGTTATTTACAGAATCTTTGAAAGGGAGGGATCTTTATGTACAGTTCTGAGGGAAAAAATAGCTGACATTTTATATAGGATGTCCCAAAAGTCTTTATTATTAAACTTTAAAATGGCACTGAGACTTCTGGGACACTGTATAAAGTGCTTTAAGGTTCACATATCACTTTATGTCTATTGTCTAACTTCATCCTCACAATGACCCCATGATATAGATTCTATAGGGAACATCACCATTTTAAAGATGAATAAATTGAGGCTCATAGAAGTTAAATAACTTGTCCAAGATCTCATAGAACATAAATATCAGCGGTAAGATTTCAACCTTCTATAGAGGGCCAAGTCCATCTTTATCCACTATAAAACACTGCCTTTCTAGATAAAGCAAATGGGTGGTTCGTAAAAGTCATAAAAGGATATAGAAACCTTGCAAATAACAAAAATATTCACCTTGCCAGTGTTGAGGCAGCCATGGCTCTCACATTCCCAAGGCCTTCCAATCTTCTAATGAGAATGCAGTAGAACTAACAAAATGAGATGGTGAGTGGAAGCAATTACTTTTATAAAGAAGCCCAAGAAACTGAGATCTAGAAGGAGAATGCCTTTAAGACATCAATTATGTTCTTAGGTGCCTTACTCTGCCGCAGGTCAGCAGATAATAGATTGATAACTTATTTCACCTGAGTTGGATAAATGTCACTTAAGAAAACCTCCAATGGCCCTCACTGACTGCAGAATAAAATCCAAATTCCTTAACCTGAATTCGTAGAAACATTAATTCTCACAGAATGTTGGAAAGGGAAAGGACTCTAGAGATTATTTAGTCCATTCCTTTCATTTTAATGATGAGAAAACTGAGGTTCAGAGAAAAGTAGCATAGATTCTATAGCTGCCAAGTGGTGCAACCAAGAGGCAAACTTAAGTCTTCTGACTGCATTTTCAACTCTTGTGATCACCAGCATTCCTCCCTTCACATCACAAAGTTTTATACCTGGGGCTTACACCACCCCTAAGAAGGGTAGCATGGGGTCTCAGAACAATCACTGGATTAGAAAGGTACTCTAGTTTCTGTGTGAATAGCCTTTCTTTTTTTTTTTTTTTTTTTTACAAATATATTTATCTTGAATTCCAACCATAGTCACAATGCAAAGACATTCTAGGAGAGGAAGATGCAAAATAATACAGTTGATCCTCAGTTGCCAACCCATGAGCTAGGATGCCAAGGAAAACATTCAAGAAAGGTAAATTCTTAGAGATTGAGACAATGCTGTCGTACCTTTCTAGAATCACCCAGAGTTTCACTTGAGTCTCAGTCTCACTTCCCGTACAGCTATATGGATCTTTCCAGCTTAGTTATCTGTTTGTGACGTTTACCACAACTCCCACCTAAAATACCCAAGCTAATTGTCATCCCTTCTGGTATGTTGGTATAATTGTTAGCAGCACTTGGGTCCACTGTTGCTACTGGGTTAAAAGGCAGGAATTTAGGATTTTCTGCCTCATGTTTGAAGAGAAATTCAGGTTGGGGAATATTCATTTGAGAGTAAACCACATACAGGATTCAGAAGGATTTTTACATTTTAATGGGAGAATAATGCTAACCTTAAAGAATTATAGGATAAAAAAGTTCACAGAATTTAGTCAGAAAGTAACTTTGGAGATCACCTAGGCTACCCTCTCATTTAGAGATGAAGAAATTGAGAGGCTGAGAGGTTAAGTTCAGTTTCCCCCCAAAACCAACAAAGTCTGCCAAATATCTTTGCTTGCTTAGCCTTATAGGGCCTTTCTTTAACCACAAGAAAAACCAAAACAAAGACAAAGAAAACGGGCTCCCATCTGGACCAGAAATCTGATCCAACATTGAAATTTCCAAATTACATGGAGTTCTCTCTACAGGGATTTGGGACCTCAGGTCAACTTGGTATCACCCCTTTCTGAAATGATTGGAACCTGAGACTGAGATTGAAACAACAGGATTCTGACATGAAATCCACTTTATTAGTGCTGTTGCTTCTAATCATTATGTTTATGTTATCAATTATGTTTTCTTTTTTGTTTGTTTATTTTGGTCATCTAATCATGATATTTCATTCCCTATGGCATATCAGTGGAGGACATTTTTTTTTGAGCAGGGATGGATTGACTCTAATTTTAAGCCATCTGATTGCCCAAGAGAAAGGCTTGTCTGGTATCTGAAATTCCTAGCCATTTCAAGGGTCTTCTTAAGAAGTTGTGCTTTTTCACTGGATTATGGCATTAAGTTATCTCAGAGGGATAATATAACACATCAGCAGGGGTGTGTGTTACTGACTGACCTGTTAACACACATTGCTCTTTGTGTTAACAGGTCACTGTAGTACTGTAACAGCCAGCTGTGATGTAGAAGAAAACACACTGTAGTTGGAAATGGAAGATGTGGGTTTTAATTCTGGCTATTCCATTTGCTCACTTTGTGACATTTGATTTCTTTGGGTCATACTTGTCTCATCTGTAAAATAGAGGAGAAAATGGAGACATAATACTGATACCACCTAGCTTAAGTGTAACTGTGGGATTAAAGGAGCTAATAAATCCAAAAAACTTTGTAAACCATAATGTTCTCTATAGATGTCAGCTATTAAAGTAACCATTGACACAGCAGAGTGTCTTTGGCGAGCATATAGTTTTCCTGATTTAGACCTCACTGGATGTTGGTACTCAGATCATTGCAAAGTTTGTGGTTGTTTATACACATGGAACCTTGTAAATCTTAAATATGCATGGAGGGCATCTTGTTGAAGGATATTCTAGATAAAGTCAAAACAGAAGAGGCTTTTCAATTGTTCTTTGTGAACTGTCCAAAGAGACCAGATTTGTAACTAGGAGGTCTACAGCATGACATCTACAGTCAATGGAAAGATAATATCTTGGTAATCTAATTAGGAACAAAGAAAATACGTGAATGAATAATGTTTATTGCCCAGATAATGACATGAAGAAAAGGCAACATGGTGTCATTGATAGAACATCAGTCAGAAAGACCTGGGTTTAAGTTCTTCTCTTATACATACTACCTATGTGACCATGGGCAAGTCACTTAACATCTCCATGCCCTCTGATCATTCTAAAGCTATAAGTGGCAGAACAGTTCCAAATTTATATGAGTAGCAGTTTTCTCACTTTGGGAGTTTCATTCACCAAAGAAATCAAAAACTTCAGATCAAATTGACAAACAAAAAAGAGATCTAGGTGGGTGGGCAGCCCACTGAGCCAGTTAACCAGCACATATACCTTGGGAAGACACTGCAGATAGACAATTAATAAAGCTTAAGATGAAATAAAAGGAGTTTGGGATCAATAGTGTTTCACAGTAAGCAGCTTTCCACAGACAGGTTTCATCTTGAAGGAGTTAAGTGCCTGGGGGTAAGATGACTTAAAAGAAAAGATGCAGGATTACCTAAGGCAAATAGTGCCAAATTCGTCATTTTATCTGGGACCTTCCTTGCTTGCAAAGTTTATTTACATTCACACAAACAATGGAATTGAAAAAGAGTATAGAACAAAGGCTTCCAATAGCCCTTAGGGATAACTTTCTTTAGACCATTACTCCATCCTACAAAATTTTAATTTTAATCTTCCATTTTAATCTTCCTAAACATTTTTTTTCATTATACCAGTTTCCTGTTCCAAATCCTTTCATATCTCCCCTCTGTCTATAAGAAAAGTCCAAACTCTTCAAAATACTAGTCAAAGCTCTCATAACTCTGACTCATACTACCTATTCCACCACCTATTCCACTACTACCCAGCACACTTTGCTATACTATATATGGGGCCATACCTTTCGTTCCCTGCCAATTCTGCCCTCATTCCTACTTCCACACTTTTGTTTACAACCTTCCTCTAGTTGGAGTGCTCTCCTTTCTCCTATCAGCCTATAGAAATACTCCCTCTCCTTCAAGACAAGTTCAAGACTCATTAGGTTTCCAATACCATTACCCTTATCTTTCCCTCTTCAAACTCATAACATCTCAGAGATGAAAAGGACCACAAATTCCATTCTAAATCTGAACAAGATTCCAATTTTATCAGAGCTCTTGATTTGTAAAGCACCCTATGTCTTATCTCATTTAATCCTAACTACTATCCAGAGGGGTAGGTGATATCTTATCCCAAATGTAAATAAAAGGAAATAAAAGACCCAAAGACATTAAGTAACTTGCCTAAGGCCACATAGCTAGTAAGGGTATGAGGTAGAATTTAAATTCAAGTATTCCTGACTCCAAGTCCAGAGTTCTATCCCTTATTCCATCTAGCTGCCCCCTAAACCTAGCCAATAAGTTGTTCATCCATCCCCATACTTGCATATCTCCAGTTGAGGGGTGGATTTCACTTCCTCCTAAGGTGGTCTATTCTATTTTGACTCAGCTCTAAATGTCAGGAAGTTGCTTTTCAATCCTAAATCTCCATGTTTGCAACTTCCAACCATTTGCACCTAGGGTTCTCTTCAGTCAAACAGAATCAGTTGAAATCATCTTTCATATAATAGCCCTTCAGATAGCTGAAAACACATATGCACTTACATTGCTCCTCTTCTCCAGACTAAACATTCCTTTGACTGATTCTCATGTGGTATGAGCTTGAGGGCTTTCACTATCCTGCCCATTGTCTAGCTTCTCAATATCCATGTTGTCTTACCAGAGCAGCATCCAATGAGATTATCACCTCCCTAGTCTTGGAAGCTAGCTGCATCCTGAATCACATTAGTTCTTTGGATGATAAGTCATAATTTTAGTTCACACTATGGTTTCAGTTCATTAAAATCTCTACAATCTTTTCAAATAAAGTCTTGTTTATTTGCCTCACATGCTTCACCTCCTATTGTATAAATGAAATTATTTTTATGTGAGATTTTGCCTATTATGTTATATCTTATAAGAATCCCTATTATTATATCTTATTAGAATCAACCCATTATTCTAGCCCATATAGATTTATGGATTCTGTCATCCAATGGGTTACATATGCCCCAGCTTTGCTTTAAAATAAATAAACAAACAAACAAACAAATAAATAAACAAACAAACAAGCAAACAAACAAACAAATAAGTAAACTGAGGGCCAACTATAGAACCCTAGGGCCCTCACTTCTATATTCCTGGATGGCTTACTATTTATTTGGGTATCTGTCCTTTACTACCCTAAATTCTTATTTAACTGGGGTAAGGGTAGAATTCTGTTCTTATTTTTGTGGTTGTTTCTTTTTTCCCCCTGGGGTATGATTGACTATGTGTGTCCATATGTGTGTATACATGCATGCGTATGTATATCTGTGTGTATGTGCTTGTCTTCTCAATGAGACTGTAAGTCCCTTGCAAACCAGGACCATATATTATTATTATTACTATTATTATTATTATTATTATTATTATTCTCTACTTTCTGGGGAAAGCACTGGACACAGATAAGAATCACAGTGCAAGGAGGTACTCAATAGATACTTATGCAATTGAACTTATGTCCCTGAAAAGCTGTGTTTACATTGTGGACATTGTGCGCAATGGGGGAGCTCACAATTTAAGCCAAATCCATGGTGAATGAGTTTGTAAAGGGAAGAATTTTTTTTATATGAATACTCATTGAATGATCCACTTGATAAGGTCAGATTTCTGTCTATTATGATTATTATTATTATTATTGAGGCCCACCTAAATCTGAATTTCTAGGGGGATAACAAATTCCTGTCCATATCTAAGTTCATTTGCTTTGAATAAAAGTCCAGTTCACTCTTTGGGAACAGGATGGTATTCCAAAAGATAGGATGCCAAGGAGACATGGCCTGTGGCTGCCAAGCAGAGTCATAACAAGTAGGGCTTCGTAGCTGCAGTCATAGCAAGCAGTCAACGATTTGTTAACTATGAAGGAGCAGAAGCTGACACACTTCCATTCCTCAAGAGGGAGGGAAAATATTATTTTTAAACTACATTAGGTTAACTTTGATTCCCTGAAATTGGTTCAAAACAATGAGCTTGGAAAGACCACATAGGAATGTGGCTTAAACCCTGACCATAAAATGCTCTTTCCTGGACCACCCCCCCCCCCCCCCGCCCCTTACTCCTCCACTGGCCCCAGGTCAAGAACTGAGCTGTAGTCGAAGGTCATATGTGGGCCAAAGACAATGCTTCTTGTTTCTGGTGTGTACCTTCTTCTCTGGGTTTTTGCTAACTGCGCAATCATGAAAGTTGCATCTGCTCTTCACAGGAAAAACAGACAATAAGGCATAAATATGGCTATTATTCATAGGATTAGGTGATCATAGAACTTGGGACTAGATTTTCTTATTGAATAAATGAAGTGGCAGATGTAGGATTGAATCCTAATCTTCTGACTCCAAAAATTGCAGCATTTTAGAAATGGACCTGAGCAACTGTCTAGTCAAATCCATGTCTAAAAACAAATTTCCTCTCTATCCTAACAAACAGACATATAAATAGCCCACATTTCTTTGACTGACCAGAACCAGAAGCCACTCACTTTGGAGCGGATCAAGGCTGCCTCCTTTATAAAAAATCAGATTCCACATTAGCAAACTTTATCGAAGAGGGGAGGCCATGGACTCCAGAGGAGGCAGCTTAAAACAACTTTCTCCCATTCTGTACCTTGATTTCACTGTCTTGAGGAGAAAACCTTCAGTTGACGTAGCGTATGACCTAGCAGAAATTATTTAACCTCACTGGGCCTCATTTTTAACCAAGAATAAAATATAAATATTTTATTCCCCTTCCTTCTCAAAATAACTCAGAATAGTACATAAAAATGAACAGACTTGGTATAATATAAATTGATTCCCTAGGAAGAAACTTTCTAAGTGAAGCTATGGAAAATGAATCCATAGTAAAAAATAATATTGATTCTAATTAATCAATCACATGGTTGCAGGGAGCCTCAGGAGGTGATTTAGTCCACCTCCTGACTCAGATAATCCTTAGGAAAGAAAATACCTCAACTACCTTTAGCAACAGATTCCAGTGTTGCAGATGGTGGTCTGAAAGCATCCCTGATGTTTAACTCACATCCCTCCTGTTATAGTCTAAGTTCATTTGCTGTTTGTCTTACGTTCAGTCCAAACACAAAAATAAAGTCCTCTTTCTTGATGCTCTCATTGGTGAACTGCACTGTTCTCTGAACATTCCTGGAGATTATTCCCAGGCTCAACCCCAGCTGGTCCTAAAGTAGATTCATTTGCCTAATGAATGAAATGTAATCTTGGCTGCACTGGGCTCTGGCCTGGCCTCAAAAGACTAACCTGCTATAATTCAAAGAGCAACAGAAAGAAAGAAAACTTTTCCCCACAGGCTCTCTCTAAACTCAGGAATTCATTAGGCAGCCCCTGAAAGGAGGTGTTCAAGACAAGTCTTAAAATACTGTGTTTTTAAACTGCTGCTTGAAAGGCCTGTTTCATATTTCAAAATAGGTTTTTGGATGCCTTTATAATGAGGAGCTTTCTCAGGAAAGGAAGCTCCTGATTGTGTTTCTGCCTTTCAAGGAGTTTTCCTTATTTGCACACCGGTGAAAGGGTTTCACTTCCGGGAAGGTGGAGGAGAAGAAAGACAGTTCAGTAACACCAAAGAGGAGCTTTGTGATAGGGCAGAAGGGGAATGAGAAAACAAGTGCCTGTTCCAGGAAATGATTGCTTCATGTCTGACAGAGCTAGAAATTGATCCAGGTGCCAAAGCAATCACAAAACAGCCATCATGGGAGGAGTGTGGCCCCTGGGGTTAGAGTGTCCTTTTAAACCTGTTTTACCATTAGGTGGACCAGCTGAGCTAGCTAGGATGTTCTAAGAGGCCCTCCTCCAATTCCTGTTAACCATTCTGGTGTGGGGGAGCAGGCAAAGCAAGACTAACACCCTGGACTCTAGTGATATCCGTGCCTCTGAGACACCAAAATGGATTGTCTACTCAGCCCTCAGTGCCCTACCCTCTCATTACAATCTCTCCTCCAACCCAAATCTGGTCGACTCACTAGAAAGAATTAGTTCATATGGTTACTTGGTATCCTAAAGAACAAATACCTGGTTGATTTGACAGCATAGGAGGCTATGATTTTCAAACCTTTTGTCTGATCATCAATACCATTATTTCATTCATTTGATGTGTTATTATCATTATCATTCTTTTTGTCTAATATTTAATGGAGTTCCAGATGGAAACAGTTTTGAGACAGATAGTTATCTTACATTATTGTTGTTGTTGTTGTTGTTCTTTTTGATGTTTAATGTTAGATGGACTATTGTGTAGGTGGATAAAATGATTGTTTTCGTAAGTGAGTAAAATTACTGGAATGTAATGTCATTTGTGTAGTCTCACTGAAATAGCTAGTATTCTCATTATTCATTTTATTCTCATCTTTTCAATTGGAGTTCAGATAGAGAGAGATCTGAGATGAAGCATTATCTTTCTATTATTCTTTCATTTTTAATATTCTGTGAAATCCTGCACAGGGCAGGGATACTTGTGAAACCCAGGGGGGACTGTTGGCTTGACGGTGATGGTGCCCCCAGTCTCTCAGCCAGGAGAGCTATACTTTTAATCAACTGAAATTTATACAATTTTAGCTGGGAGAATGTAGGAGGTTAAGATGACCACTTAAGATGAAATTTTGACATGAACATTGAAAACTGGTCATCTAAGGGGTACCTACCTTAACAGGGTTACTGTGGAAAAAAGGAAACAAATATACCCCATGCCAGGCATTGTGCTAAGGGTTTTACAATTATTATCTCACTTGATCCTCACAACAACCCTGGGAGGTAGGTGCTATTATTACCTCCATTTTACAGATGAGGAAACTGAGATAAAAAGAACATAAGTGACTTGCCCAGAGATCTCATAGTAAGTGTCTGAAGCAGAAGTGAAGTCAGGTCTTCCTGATCATCTCTTTATCCACTCTGCCACCTACCTGTCCCTAAGAATAAAATGAGATAATTGTAAATAGCTGTGCTAGTCCTAAAGTGGCATATAAATGCTAGCTATTTGTCCTATGGGACCCTACTTATTGCATCCCTAACATTGATTAAGCACCCAGAATGAAATGCCTGATGTTGTCCTCATGCTTAAGGCACCAGGATGAATTAAGCAGTTTAGGATGAACTTGGTCACTGCCTTATAATCTAGTAGGAGATCTTGCACTCTAGAATGACCCTATAACATAACCTTCACCTAAGAAAATAACATTCTCCTGATTCTATCATTTGTCACCAAAGTTGGTCTAGTTAAAGTTGTGGAATAAAAAATGTTCCCATTTATGCTGTATTTTATGGCTACACACACTTTGCATTTATTATACCTTTCAATAATCACACATACAAACTTAGGGGGTAGAAGTTCTCTTATTCTACAGGTGAGGAAACTGAAGTTCAGAGAAGTGGCAAAGCACTGGAGTTGGAGTGGAAAAAAACAACACCTAGAGTTGGGCTGTACCACTATCTATGTAATCTTGGGTGATCACTTATTAACATCTCCATTTCCTCATCTGTGAAATGAAGAAGTTGTGGTAGAAGATGTCTCAACTACTGTCTAGCTCCAAAATGATAATAAATATCAATATGTAGTACTTTTTCATTCATGAAATATTTTCTTCAATAGAATTCCATTAGGTCAGTAGTGCAAATTTCTCTTTTTTTCCTTCCTTCTTTTCTTTTTCTTTTTTTCTTTCCCTTCCTTCCTCCCATTTTTCATTCTTTTTATTTTTTCTGTTTTCCTCTTTCTCTCTCTATCTCTGTCTCTCAATATATATTTGTCTTCTTTCTCTCTGTGTCTCTCTGTGTCTCTCTGTCTCTCTGTCTCTGTCTCTGTCTGTCTCTGTCTCTGTCTCTCTGTCTCTCTGTGTCTGTGTCTGGCTCTGTCTCTCTCTCTGTCTCTGTCTCTATCTCTCTCTCTGTCTCTCTCTCTCTCTCTCTCTCTGTCTTTCAATGGACCTGGATTTTCATTCCTCCATGCAGATGGCTAGGGCTCTGAGACGTTATGTAATTTACCAAAGGTTACGTGGCCAGTGTGCATATCAAAAGCAGCATATTACTCTAAGAATTGCCCTCTATCTTCAGTATTATGATTCCTGATCTGTAAAATAGGTGTAATAATTATATAAGAATTCTGTGAGATATACAGCATAAATATTATTATCCTCATATTAATCACAAATATCATTATACACATTTTACAGATCAAGAAACTAGGTAACATAATGCCACAGCTTATCTACCTAGGAGTTGCAGAAGTACGGAAATGAACCCAAGGTGATTCCTAAATCCAAGTTTTGTGGTCTTTCTACTATCCCATGTAAACTCCTGTGGCTACCCTTGAAGTGATTCACTTAAGATCTGAAGATTTTATATGGCAAAGTTAGGACTTGAATTCAGATCTTCTGACTTCAACTTCAAGACCTTTTCTACTCCATCATGCTGAAGTTTCTGTTTCTCTTCTGTTGATTCCATTCTTCCCTATATACAATCAATCATCCACTTTCACTGGATAACACTCTTGGAAAACATAGCAGAAGTAAAAAATGGGGATGTTAATACATTGAACCTACAGGAAATAGTGACAGGTTCCTGTGACCACAAAAAACTCTAATCCTTTTTCTAAATATTGCTGAAGATGCACTTTTCTACATATAATTCTTTATAATGTTAGTTCTTATAATATTCAACTTTACTAATACAGTAACCATGAAATAACACATAAAATGTAGGACACAAAACAAAATTGGTAACATGTAAAACATTTTTTCTTGCTAGTAATTCCCTAGGATTCTGTGACCTTTTGTGCTAACATTTTAATTTAAAAAATATTATTCCAGACAATATCCACTTTTTATAACACATGAAATCTACAGAACCATAGATACTTTCCTCCATTTACCAATATAACAGATCTCTGATTCGCTAACGCCAAACTTGCAACTGATAGTGGCTATAGACATTCCAGCATGAAATTTATCTAACACCTTTATTTTCTCACTAAGCTGCATTGCTGACTTTGCATACTTGAGTTTAGAGCCCAAAGGATGGTTTAAGAGAATCATTGTAACAAAAATTTTGTTATAAAGGCAAATAATGAAAATATGCAACGAATACATGGGGAGCTCTTTACAATTGCACAGTGCGGTGAACAAGACAAGCGAAGTGCCCAGTAGGATACCAGCCACTCCACAAACTTACATGCATCACCAAAAAATGTTGAGGATTGACTGTATAATCTTTCTTAAGCTATCCTATCTCCATCACTAGCCTGCTATATCTATTTCCTGAAAAAGATCTGGTTTCAACTCTTCACATATTAGTGTGACTATAAATAATTGTTCATGGGGGGCAGAGCCAAGATGGCAGAGGGAAAGCAGTGACTTCCTGGAGCTCTGCCTCCAAACCCCTCCAAACACCTACAAAAAATGGCTCTAAACAAATTCTAAAGGAGCAGAACCCACAAAAAGACAGAGTGAAACAAATTTCCAGCCAAAGACAGCCTGAATGGTTGATCAGAAAGGTATACCACGCGGGGCTGGGAGAGGAGCACAGTGCGGTGTGGCATGCAGGCCTCAGCGACCCTGGAGCAGGCCTCAGAGGGCTGAATCGCAGGCAGCTGTGGAGGTTTCCAGACTTCTCAACCCATGAACACCAAAGACAACTTAGAAGGTCAGTGGGAAAAGTCTGTGACTGCAGTGAGAGAAGGAGCTAGGTCTCAGCCTCCCCGGGGGCCACAGCTGTTCCCTGAGCTTCCGGACCACAGACTGAGGGGGAATCGAGTGGCCGATCAGAGAGGGATTGCAGGGATCTCTTTGCCAGGGCTGAGGCAGGAATCTCTTGCTTTACCAGTGCTTGGATCTGGGTCACAGTTCTGAGGGGTGGTGCTGGGGAGAGGAGGAGTGCTGGCATGGTGAAGCTTCTCGTAGCGGTGGAAAGAAAACACCTCACCCCTTATCATAACACCTTGGAAGAACTGAAAATTTTCAGGTCCCTAGAAGTATCTCTGAAAACAGCTGTACAAACCCCCAAAACTTGTAACAGTACATTCTCCACATTGGAAGCAGACTTTTACCTTAACAAAGAGTTTAAAACTCAAGTAATTGGCTGGGATCATGAGTAAGTAGTGCAAAAAGAGTCAGACTATATTATCTTACTTTGGTGACAAAGAAGATCAAAACATACAACCAGAAAAAGACAACAAAGCCAAAGCTCCTACATCCAAAGCCTCCAAGAAGAATATGAATCAGTCCCAGGCCTTGGAAGAGCTCAAAAAGGATTTTTAGAAGCAAATAAGAAAAGTAGAAGAAAAACTGAGAGTTTTGCAAGAAAATCATGAAAAACAACTCAACAGCTTGCTAAAGGAGACCCAAAAAAAATTGAAGAAAATAACAACTTAAAAATTAGCCTAACCCAAATGGCAAAAGAGGTCCAAAAAGCCAATGAGGAGAAGAATGCCCTAAAAAGCAAAATTGGCCAAATGGAGAAGGAAGTCCAAAAGATTACTGAAGAAAATACTTCCTTAAAAATTAGAATAGAGAAATTGGAAGCTAGTGACTTTATGAGAAATCAAGATACTGTAAAACAAATTCAAAAGAATGAAAAATTAGAAAACAATGTGAAATATCTCATTGGAAAAACAACTGACCTGGAAAATAGATCCAGGAGAGAGAATTTAAAAATTATTGGACTATCTGAAAGCCATGATCAAAAAAGAGCCTAGACATCATCTTTCAAGAAATTATCAAGGAAAACTGCCCTGATATTTTAGAACCAGAGGGCAAAATAGAAATTGAAAGAATCCACCGATCTCTTCCTGAAAGAGATCCCCAAAGGAAAACTCCTAGGAATATTGTAGCCAAATTCCAGAGTTCCCAGGTCAAGGAGAAAATATTACAAGTAGCCAGAAAGAAACAATTCAAGTACTGTGGAAACATAATCAGGATAACACAAGATTTAGCTGCTTCTACATTAAGGGACCACAGGGCGTGGAATATAATATTCCAGAGGGCAAAGAAGATAGGATTACAACTAAGAATCACCTACCCAGCAAAACTGAGTATAATCCTGCAGGGCTAAAAATGGTAATTCAGTGAAATAGAGGACTTTCAGGCACTCTTGATGAAAAGACCAGAACTGAATAGAAAATTTGATTTTCAAATACAAGACTCAAATGGAACATGAAGAGGTAAACAGGAAAGAGAAAATCATAAGAGACTTATTATGGTTCAACTGTTTACATTCCTGCATGGAAAGATGATATTTGTAACTCATGAGACCTTTATCAGTATTAGGGTAGTTGGAGGGGAAAAAATTATATGTACGTATATATAGATATAGACAGATAGATAGATAGAGGGCACAGGGTGGGTTAAAGATGAAGGGGCCATATCTGGAGAATAAATTAAGGGGTGAGAGAGGATTATACTAGGAGAAGGAGAAAGGGAGAGGTAGAACAGGGTAAATTATCTCACAAAAAAAAAACAGAGAAGAAAAGGCTTTTACAGTGGAGGGGAAACAGGGGAAGGTGAGGGGGAATGAGTGAAATCTTTTTCTCATAGAATTTGACTTAAGGAGGGAATAACATACATACTCAATTGGGTATGGAAATCTGTCTTACCCTACAGGAAAATGGGTGGGGGAAGGGAACAAGAGAGTAGGGGGATGATAGAGAGGAGGGCAGATTGGGAAAGGGGGTAATCAGAAGCAAGTACTTCTGAGGAGGGTCAGAGTCAAAAGAAAGAATAGAATAAATGGGGGGGTGGGATAGGATTAAGGAAAATAGAGTTAGTTTTTCACAGCATGTCTACTATGGAAGAGTTTTGCATAACTGCACATATATAACCTATATTTAGTTTCTTGCCTTATCAATGAGGGTGGGCGGGGAGGGAGGAAGGGAGAAAATTTGGAACTCAAGGTTTTAAAAACACATGTTTAAAAAAATGTTTTCACATGCAACTGGGAAATAAGAAATACAAGAAATGGGGTACAGAAATCCATCCTGCCCTACAGGAAAATTGAAGGGGAAGGGGATAAGAGAAGGAGGGGGAAGATAGAAGGGAAGGCAGACTAGGGGAAGGGATATTCAGAATGCATGCCATCTTGGGGTGGGGGGAGGGGCGAGATGGGGTGAAAATTTGGAACTCAAAAACTTGTGGAAGTAAATGTTGAAAAAGAAAAAAAAAATAAAAATGACCATAATATAAAAAAAATTGTTCACTTTTCTCTCATTATTAAATAACAGCACCTTACATTTATCAAACACCTTAAGGTTTCCAAAGTTCTTTCCTCCCAAGAACTGTGTGAGGCGCAAAGCATTGATATCATTATCCTCATTTTGTTGATGATGACAGCAAGATTTAGAGACATCATTTAGGTGACTTACTGGGGTCAAACATTTATTAAATATTTTTATATGCTAGGCATTATGCTAAGAGGAGGGAACACAAAGAAAGGTAACAGCCACTGCCCTCCAGAAGCTCACATTCTTATAGGAGAAAAACATGCAAACAACTATGTACAAACAAGGTATAAACAGATTAAAGGTGGTAATCACAACAGGAAGACATTAGAATTAAGTGTGGGGGGTGGGAAAAGCTTAAGAAGGAGGGATTTAAACTGAGACTTGATGGAAACCAGGAAATGCAAAAGGAAGAAGTTAGGAGGTAGAGCATTTCAAATAGAGGAAGATAGCCAGTGAAAATACACACAAAGAGGAGAAAGAACATGTCTTGTACAAGGAGATGAATGTCACTGGAATTTAGACCATGAGGATGAGGAGTTAAGTGTAAGAAGAATATTAGGAAAGTTAGGAAGGCGCTAAATTATGAAGGGCTTTAAAAGCCAAACATAGGACTTTGTATTTGATCCTGGAGCAAATAAGGAGCTATTGGAGCTTATTGAATAGTGAGGGCAGAGAGTAATATGGACAGATTGTATTTTAGGAAGATCAGTTCGACGGTTGGGTGAAGGACAGAGTGGAGAGTGGAGAGGCTTAAGGAAAGGAGACCGTAGTGAGTGATTAAGGTCTGCACTAGGGTGATTGCCGTGTCAGAGTAGAGAAATGGGGAATATGTGAGAGATGTTTCTAAGGTAGAATTGAGAGAATTTAGCAACAAATTGTATATGGGTGGGAGGTAAGGAGTTGAGGATGACTCCTAGATTGAGAACCTGTGTTACTGGGAAGATGGTGATTCCCACAACACTAATAAGGAAGTATGGAAAAGGAATGGTTTGGGACAAAAGATAATGAATTCAGTATTGGACATGTTTCATTTAGGATGTCTATGGGATGTTCAGTTTGGCAGTTAGAAATAAGATAGTGGAAGGCAAAAGAGAGGTTAGGACTGGATAAATAGCTCTGAAAAGCATCTGCAAAGAGATAATAGTTAAATTCATAGGTGCTGATGAGATCACTAAGTGCAGTAGTATAGAGGGAGAAGAGAACTGAGGACAGAGCCTTTGGGGACTCCCACATTTAACAGAGGTAATCTAGATGAAGATCCAACAGGTTGGAAGAGAATCAAGAGTACAGTGTAGTGAAAAGCTAGAGAGAAGAAGGAATCAAGGAGAAGAAGATGATTGACAGTGTCAAGGGCTGCTGAGAGGTAAAAAGATGAGGGTCAAGAAAAGACCATCACATTTGACTATTAAGAGATCACACAATTAGTGGCAGGGCAGTGATTAAAATCCAGGTCTTGATATGTCAAGTTCTATGCTCTCTCTTCTACAATGAAAGATATTCCTTGATAAAGACATTTTAAGTGTCATCAAATAACTGGGGGAGGTCCTACCTAGCATTCTTGAAATCACCTCTTATTTGGAGACTTCTACTTTAATTGAGCATATAACCAGACTTGTTAATCATTATTATTTTTAACAGTAGTGTTTGTCTCCATCCCTTGATCCAAATTGCACTGATTCATCAATATTTTTATCGTAGAGCCAAATTTATTGTTTCTCTCCTAAAATAATATAGGATTATTCTATATTATTATAGATAGGATACATTATATCCTAGAATAATATAATATTAAACCTGGAGAAAGTCCAGTAATCTTTTATTCCTACCCTCTCACTTTACAATGAAAAAAAGAAAGTCCAAATGTATCATAGGATCATAGACCTAGAGCAGGAAGGTACATTGGTCTAATCCAATTCTCACCTACTCCTCATTTTATATTTAAGGTAACTCAGGCCAAATGAGCCAAATGACTTCCCTGAGGTAGCCCTCTTGCTCAAAGTCACAGTGATAGAGCTAGGATTCAAACTCGGGTGCTATGACTCCCAGTTTATCAGGTTTTTGTTTGTTTATTTGTTTGTTTGTTTTTTGTAATGTACCACACCATAAAGTGACTTTCCGAAGGTCACACAGATAGTTGTAGGGCCAGCTATAGAACTTTCATCTCCTTTAGAGTTCTGTCTACTGTGCTTCACCACTTGCGTTGTACTAGATATTAAGTTGAGTTTACATATTCAAATCATCCAGCTAGATAGGAGCCCAACACCCCACTCTTTTGCTATTCTCCATATGTATCAGGTGAAAGCTGCTCTTTGGCCCCCTTATTGAGATAATTTAAGTACAGAGACCTAGTCTGAGTTTAACTCCCAGTGTTAACATGTAGACCATTTTCCTCTTCCTTTTTGTGTGATAAAAATTTAACAAGGACAGAAAAAGCATTAAATGAATATATTTTTGCAGCCGTTTGAAGGTCTGTAATGAGAACAGGAAATACATAATTGAACACAGAGTGGTACAAGGTAAGTCATCAGAGTAATATATTGAAACACACAATCATGCAAAGTAATAAACTGGAACCATTTTGTATGAGGTCAGGCATGTTTCTTTGAAGTTGGACGGCAATTTGCATTCCCCAGGATGGAACTGTCTGGCGCTTCTGCATGCTCATTGATCTACAGCTGCTTAATGAGACAGAGGGTGACCAACAGGTGATATACAGAAAGAGACCCAAGTTTAGTTGAATGCCCATAAGGATAAAGATCCGTTTGAGTCTTGAGCTTGCAAAATTAGGTTCTGGAATTCTTGAGTGTATGGTAAGAGAAGCTACCAGGGCCAGAACAGCATTTGAGCTTTCCTTTTGCTAAGCGACCTTGAAGGGTTACTTATATTTTCCATTATGTCTGACTGACTCAAAACTGGGATAGAAATGCCAACCAGAGGGTTCTTTCATGCAGTTTAATGGATAACTTACCAAAGTAGGGATAAGAAACACTTGGTTCTAATCTGGCTATAATGTAGGCTCCCTACATGAATCAAATCTTTTCTTTTCTTCCTATGATAGATTACTCATCACCAAGGTATGGATAAGAAAAAGAGACAACACAATACAGGGAAAAGAACACATGACTGTATTAAGCAAATGATTTGACTTCACTAGACCTTAGTTTCCTTATTTATAAAATGAAGGAATTGGTTTAGATGATTTTTTCAGAGGCCATCAGGGTTACATAACTTGTACAGGGTCACACAGATGGTAGATGATTTTTAAATTATTTTCAGACTCTATTCTCTATTCTTTACTTACCATCTAGTTTCCTATGTACTCTGTATTACCTGATGGATAATAGGGTCATGATAGGAGAAGATCCTGGGGTCCTTGGAAGAAAGGCAGGACCTGAATACAAGTGCCTCTTAATGTTCTTGGAATCCAGGTTCTGTGGTGTCAAAGAAGCTGGTATATCCTCGGAGACAGGTGCATTCTAATTAGTAAGTATTATGGTGAAGAAGTAATTTGGCTCATGTTTGATAATTCTCTGTTGCATCTCATTGGAAACACCAATAACACTTCACACTTCAGTAGATCCTTTCAGGAAGACCTCAAAATATTTTATGAACACTAATTAATCCTTAGAACATTCTTTGAAGAAGCTTTGAATGAATGGGGTCTGGAATTACATGGGCAGAGTATGGGCTCCTGCCAGGAACAATCTGTTTGAATACCTTTATCTGAGTCCTGCGATGGGCTCCCTATGGAAACACCCACCCACCTCTACTTTGGATATTTCCAGCTCTTGGCACACCTCCCTATTTTCATCAAGGCTCCCATTTGAAAAACAGACAAATACCTTCTCTTGATGTCCACAGAGTATATGAAGTCCCTTCCCTAGTATGAATTCAATCAATCAAGCAGTATTAAGTAGCTCTTACATGTCCAACACCTTGCTACATACTGAGAGAAGAGTAATATATGATAGATCCTTCTATATGACATGCAGTAAATCCTAGCCTTTGCAGAGAGCCCTTTGAGTCTTCATCTCAGGGCCTTCTCTGTTTCTCCAGAGGCCATTTCTGAGTCCGTCCTTTTTCCCACTGCCATCTCCTATCTCCTGAATGGATCCCCTAAGGCCATAGTTATGTCTTCTCTTGCCTGCTATGACCTCTTGAGCTTCAGATGACATCATCATCTGCCACAAAGCTGGATTTTGACAGAGGATCTTAAAGAGTCGAATTATCTTCCTTCCTCAATTCTTCTCTCTCCAGCCACATATATTCTGCCTTGACTCATTCCTTAATGGCTAGCATATCCCTACCCTCTTATTCTCTTTCCATTGTAATGATTCTGAATCCCTAAGGTACTAATACTAATGTATAAACTAATGCTAATGTACAAACTAATTTACATACTAATGTTTATTTGTGTGTATATATACATATATATTGTATAGTGATACTAATGTACAAACCCCATTCCCTGTCCCCAACATGAACTCTAACATTCTTTTATCTCATCATAATCTCTTATCATTTCATCTTCCCTTATGTCTTATATCTCACAACTCTGTGCTTTGTCTAAATCATAAACTTCAATCTCTTCATGCCTCAGTTCTTTCACAGGTCCTTACCCCTAAACTAACTACACTGTCTCCCCTTTCCTAACCTGACCCCTTGGTAAACCAATGCAACTCAACAGTATCCTTTATAGTCAAACCTCTTGTCCCCTTTTCCTACTGACAATCTTACCTTATGAAACTCAAATTGTGGATTACTCCCATCATCTCCTCTTCTGACATTGGCCAAATTTCTAAATGGAGCTGGAGGAAATCATATAATTATCCTGACTGGGTTCACTACAAATTTATGTTACATAAAGAGGGCCCTCACTACAACAAAGCAATCCCCTTACACTATTTTAATCACTTAACTTTCCCATTCACCACAGCAGATTTTCTAAATTCTCTCATCTCTCCTCATGCTACACTCCCTCTACAATATTTCTTTCCCTCACCTTCTTTAACCAGAAATTTATCCTATACTTGAACTAAAAAAATAAGGCCATTTGCCAAGAGCTCCTTTTTTTCCTTTCCTCATCTTGCCTTATTGACACATATTCCCCCACTATCTCATCCTTCATACCTATATCTTACGAAGGGGTAGGTAGCTCTTCTCTTTACCAATGCAAACCCTTCTACATGCATGTTTGATCATACTCCCTCCCAATTTCTCCAGTAAACCAACCCAACTATCATCTCTCCCTTTCTAATGTCTTCTTCACTGCTATCTATAGACATACCTATGCCTCCCCCATTGTTAAAAATACTCACTCAATACAACTATTTCTACTAATTATTATGTGCTATCTCTTCTCCCCATCATGGCTAAACTCCTTAATAAAGCAGTTTATAATCTGTTTCTCCACTTACTCTCTTCTCATTCTCTTCTAAATTCTCTGCATTCTCGCTTCTGACCTCATAATTCAACTAAAGCTGCCCTCTCCAAAGTATAATACTGCTATTCCTCCTTGGTGTCTCTGCAGTTATTGATACTGTTGATCATGTTCTTCTGTATACTCTAGCCTGTTGACATTTTTGTGACACTTCTCCCTGGTCTCTCTTCCTATCTGTCCAATCACTTTTTCTCACTTTCCTTCTTTGGCTCTTCATCCATGCTATGCCTACTCTCTGTTGGTGTTCCCCTAAAGATCTGTCCTGAGCCCCATTTTTCACTACATACAATCTCACTTAGTGATCTCATTGGCTTCCATGAACCCAGTAATCATTTTTATTCAGCTGATTCTAAGATCTGTTTATCCAAGCTTAGCTGTTTGATTAGATAATTCCAAATAGAGGTTCAAATGTAAAAAGCTAACTATCAGACTTGCAAAAAAAAAATGTCCCACTGAGGGCTAGCTACTGTCTTCTTCCCAACAGACTGTACCAGTAGTTATTATGTTAAGGTAATGAACTCTGTTATAATCACTCTGTTAACGCATGCTATTATTCTTTTTGCTTAGCATTCCTTTTTGTGAGTAAGAATAAATCACTCATCCTATACTTGATCTATAATGTGCATTTAGTATTTCTTGTCCTTTCCCTTTCAGGGAGTTTCAGATATGGGCCATAATTTTTACTGTGATTAACATCATCCCTGTGATGCCACAGTAGGGCTTATTAGTAGGCCAATGAGTATAAGACTGGTGGAGCCTACTTCTAATTAGAGGTCAGGTTTACCCAGAGTTGAACTTAAACAAACCACTACAGTAAATAAAAGACAAAATGACATAGGTTGCAGCACCAATGGCCTTAGCCAACTAGTATCACCAAGCTAGAATTATTTGACTTTTCTTCTCAGTCTCCTTTCTTGGGCCATTTCTTTACAGAGGAAGAATGGGAGACTCAGAGATGTGAAGCAATTTGCCCAGGGTCACAATCACACTGATATTGGAGGATGTGCAGAGACATGGCTTGTTCCTTCCTTTTCTGACTTTTTCTGCTACACCATGAAACTGAATCGCTTCCATTTGAAAAATCTTAGGAAAATTCTGAAGATGACCTGGCAAGATAAGATGCTGGATACTGAGGTCCTTTCTAAAGCTGAACTGCTTGCCAAACATTCATATTCTACTGCAGAGAGCACAACTCCAATGGGCTGGCCATGTTGTTCAAATGTCAACTAAATGTTTGCCTAAAGGACTATTTGATGAAGAACTCACACAAAGCAAGCATACTTTAGAAGTAGAGAGTAATGGGAGGTCAGAAGAAGCAATAGAAGGACACTCTTAAAGTCTCTCTGAAGAATTTGGAATCAATTATGAGACATGGGAGACATTAGCATGGGACCGCCCAGCATGGCATGCCCACATCAATGAAGGTACTGTGCTCTATGAACAAAGCAGAATTGCAATAGATCAAAAGAAATGTCAGATGTACAAATTTATGGAATCCACCCCCAAATGTTCACATGGACTATTTTGCCCAACCTCTGGTAGAATATTCTGAGCTCATGATGGTCTAATGAGCCACAGTTGGATATATTATAACTTGATTCTAACATAGTGATGTCATTTTGTTTCTCTTAGAGCGCAAGGTACAACTGCTAAGGATAGGGGAGGAATAAAAAGGAAATTAAAGGAGGAAAGAGGAGATGAGAGGAGCATTTATTAAGCACCCACTATGTCAGGCACTATGATTTACAAATATTATCTTAAGTGATCCTCATGACAACCCTAGGAGATAGGGACTATTTTCATCCTCATTTTACAGATGGGGGAAATGAGGCAGATAAAGGCTAAGTGACTTAGCCAGGGTCACACATTTAGTAAGTGTCTAGTGTGGCATTTGAACTCAGGTCTTTCTGACTCCGGGATGATTGTTCTATCCACTGTACCACCAGCAGTTTCCTAGTGGGAGGCACAATGCTTTTTTTTTTCCCCCTCCCTTTTTCTTTTTTTTCCCAAATGGGCAGAAAATGTGAGCACAAATGAGAGTGTGATTAACAAAGAATGTGGTACTTTTCACCACTTTGCCCCTCCCCAGTTTGGGACTATAGCCTCTTCCTCCCCTGAGGGTCTTCAAGAGAAGGTGAATGAATTTGGTTTCCAGGGCCACTTTCTGAAAGGATAATAGTTTGGATTCCAAGGATATTTATTTCCTGCTGCTATGATTTTAGTGACAAATGACACCATCCCTGTTCCCCCTAGCCTTTTTTTGCTGATAACATGCCCCGCTGGATTTATGCTTCCACCAAGCAGTTTTTCCTTGGGTGCAGTGTATTTTCCCAGGACTTCTCTGGATGAGAGACATTCATCAGGATGACTCTTCTCTTTTGCGTTGAATTCTCACCATTTAGGTTATTGAAATCAAACGTTAAGAATCAGGAGTTGACACATAGGGCATATCCAATATCCATCAGCAACCCAAACTGTTGCCTTCAGAAAAGGGAAGGCAGGATTTGCCATGAATACTGACAAGATGAGTACATCCTCATTTCCAGCTTAAGCTGGGGTATTATTTTGCTAGTCACTAGCAGAGGGAGGACCTAATGCTCTCTGATCTAAGTAGATTAGGTGAAAAAAAGTAAGAGAACGAATAGAGTCCCTGAAATTCTTGGAGCAGAAGCATCATCTTAGAGTCATTTTGTAACTTTTTTTCTTGCTTTTTGCCCCCTCCCACTAGCCTAGAAAGTGAAGTACAATATTCATGATACTACACAGAGTTAAGGAAACCTAACCAACCATGAAGCAAAAGGAAAGCCCTTTATGTGTATTATTTAATAACAAATTGAGCCAGTTTGGTGAACTATCCCTTTTCCTAGGGTCTCCTGAACCATTCTCACTATCAGGGATTTTAACTGATCATGGGCTGGCACTTTTGTAACCTAAATGTCAGTCTCTCAGACAGACCTACTCCAGCTCTTTTCTGTACTGGAAAACAGCTCTATAAACCCTCAGAGGGAAAGCATAGTCCTCATTTTCTCTATTTCTAATCTATTTGAAATTCCCCATCTATGTGTGCCATTACTGTTTGAATGTTTGTTTCTCTTTACCAAAGTTTGTTTTCTTAACACATATTGTTCTAAAGAAAGGGGACATAGGTTGCCAAGGCTTGGTGAGGAGAGGTGAAAGATGGCTAAATGCAATCCTTTGTAAAAGGCTAGGGGTTGAGATTCCTAATCTATGCCAACTTCTTGAGTAATTAATCATATACTCCCATGGGAAACCTCCTGGTGTTATTCAATGTATAATCTTATTTAACTTTCCCCTGCATTTATGATTTATTCTCCTTACCTAGATTGAAAGCCCTTTGAATACAAGGTTGAAGCATTACACCAGAGGAGTCAAACAGACCCCTCCCCTCCCCCACAACACTTTTGAGTACAGCTTAACTAGATTAAAATGTTATTGGGAAATATTTGACAAAGCAAACAAAAATACAATAGGACATAAACATTGTTAATATGTGATTTTGTAGGTCAACATTTGGCCTTAAGGGACCCTTATGTTTGGCTTAATGGCCTCCTTTTTTATTTGAGTTTGACACAACCATTTTGCACATCTTTGCATACTCTGTAGTGGTGAGTACACTGTTTTGTAAATGCAGATGAGTTATGGTATTGAATAGAGACAGAGTCTGGCACTTGGAATCAGGAAGATCTGGGGTTAGAATTTAGCCTTAGAGATTGTGATCCTGGATAATCAGACAACCTGCTTGAGCCTCAGTTTCTTTGCTTGTAAAGAGGATAAAACTAGCCCTTAACTCAATGGGTTGTTGTGAATATCAATGGAAATGAAGTTATGTAAAGGTCTTTGTAAGCCTTAAAGTGCTATGAAGATATGAACTATTTTGCACATGTTTGTTGATTTATTGACTATTAGAAGTTTTGAACTAGCAAATACAGAAGAATGGTATCTGAGTATTGCGTTTCACAGTCCCTCGGTCCCAGCCCTGTCTACAAAGCTCAAATGGCCAATAACCTAATTTCTCACAGTCCCTAGGTAGGTACAAGGTAAATGTGAAACAGGTCAAGCCCATTTGGGAATTTCCTGTTGTATCTGTGGCCTATTAGACACAATGCTTCTTAAACCCATGTGGTGGCAACCCACAATTTAAGAAGCGCTAAAGGGGTCATGAATGGAAAAAAAAAAAGTTTAAGAAGCCCTGTTAGAGCATGGTACTAATGAGGTCATGGTTGCAGCATTTCCCTCAATTCTATGGCTACCAACTACACCCATTGCCTTCCCAGATGCTTCACAGATACACACCCTTGGTCACAAGGGAGACTCAGGAAACAGTGTTAATTGATCCATGAAGGCCCATTTGCCACTTCTTGAAAAACAATTCTGAGTACAGAGGGAAGGACATTATCTTTGTATCTGAAGAGTGACACATCAGAAATTCATCTTTTCCCACCTTCGGCCAGCTCCTGTCCCTACAGTAAGGATTGTGCTTTGCACATAGAAACCACTCAATAATACTGATGGAGAGAAGTGGGGGAAAGAGAGGGGGAGAGAGGGAAAGCAAGGGAGAAGAGAAGAAGAGTGGGGAAAAGACAGAGAAGGGAAGAAGATTGAAATGTGGTTTACGTGTTTATTAGAGGAGGACATGAACATATATCTGTATGTTCCTTTATTTAGGAAGATTTCTATCTCTCCCTGATCCCCATCAGTCCCACCCTAATCCCACGCGCCTCCCCCTCCATGCCTCCATGAGAAAATAGAGACACCATTCTCATTTTTTTTCTGTCTATTCCTTAGTTAGCTGTATTTTCTTTTACTGAATCTCTTAGCCCAAGTCTTTATCTTGGCTCTCCACTGTGCTTCCTGGTCTGTGTTTTCCAGCAGTCACTGTCTCCCTCCCCATTCCCAGAGTACCCACATGGTTTTCACCAGTCCCAAAGCAGCTGTCACTGGCTCACTGTCTGCCTCTCAGAAAAACTGCTCTTTAGAAATTGTGTGTGTGGAAATCCCAGGAAACCTCTTATCTCTCCTTTTGTGGGAGTGAAGATGGTACAGCCTGTGCTTTTACAGGCACTCAGAACACAAATTTGTTTTCATCTTCTACCTTTTGGGCTAAATCCGATAATAGCCAATGGTTCTCTCACACTTTTTATCGAGAAGAGCCTAGGATAGTCAGCAGGCCACAGCAAGGATGTGGAAAATGACTCCTTGAAATGTGGCCAGGGGCTACAATTTCCTGGGTCATTGTAACCCAGCCCCGGTGAAGAACAAAGTCACTGATGGTAAGATGGATTTATAGGAGTGTTTGCTTCCCCAGAAGGAGATGGAAGCAGTCCTGTTATTCTAACAAGCATATAGAGATAATTACACTTGATTTCTAGGGAGACACAATGTTACAATGGAAAGAGCTTTGGCTTTGGAGTTAGATGGGGCTGCATTCAAATTCTGGCTCTTTTCATTACTACCTGTATTACTGGGCAAATCAATTCACTTAAATGGGCATTAGAATCCTTATCTGCAAAATAGGAGTGGAAAGGAAAAGATCTATAGGGACTTTTCTAGCTATAAATTTATGATCCTCTAATTAATAGAACTATTTCTAGCTCTAAAACTATAATCCTATGCCATAGACCCTTTGCTTCCAGACTAATTTTGTTTGTGTTTAAAGAGTACATATTTCTGGTGCCTAGTGAAGAATTCTTAAGCTAGCATATATAGGTATTGTCCAAAGAACACAAAGTATATTCTTAGGTCCTCAAGCTGTATTTTAGGAACCAAGTGAGATGACAACTCAAGATTCTGATAGCAGGGGAATATGGTGATCACACAGGTGTGAAGGAACTGACCTTTTCCTTAAATCGCTCATTCTTTCTTTGTCCTCTACTGGAACTTGTCCCTAGCAGGGATGACAGACTTCTAGAATATAAGAGTGAATTCTGACCTATCCTTTTGAGCCTGAACAACAACAACAAAAAGAGGTTTTCTTTTCTTTTCTTCTTTTTAAGCTATATGAATGGGGGGTAGGGGAAAAGAAAATCAAAAGAAGAGAAGTAAAGTATTGCTCTCTGGGGTAGATAGAGTGATGATAATAGACTATAGAAAAAAGACAATGGCTAACTGCGAGTTGTTACCCAAGATAGGGAAGGAGATGATGAGAGGATACCTAGTCA
>NW_020954591.1:31954452-31986483 GCF_900497805.2 Vombatus ursinus | reverse complement strand
TAATCCCCAGCCCTGGTTCTGCTTGCCACCATAATAAAAACAAAACACAATACTTGAAATAATGGGAAAACTGGGGCTACTTTGGGGTGATTGAGGCCTGATTTTAATGAATGTAATTGAGTGATTTGCTTGTGTTATTCAGAGACAAAAAGTATAGGCACTGTGATACTATAAACAAATGTTACAAAAAAATCCCTGTACTTTGAGAACCACAGCATTGGGCCAAACCCGAAGCACATAAAGAAAAAAAAAAATCCCATGATGGGTGACAACAAAGAGGAAGGCAGTGGATGGATTGCTGGGTCAGACTTCTAAATCAGTCTCCCAGGTAGTGATGATATCATAAAGTATGAGCCAAAGGCTGAGACCATTTATAACTGCATCAGAGTCCCAAATGGATTTCTCCCTGCTAATCCATCCACCTCCCCCATGATGGGTTCATTCACACAGGCAGCTGCCTGGCCTCTTGCTAGTTCAGGAACTGTCAGTATTTCTATCGCAGAGAGATTTATAACTGGGGCATTCTTAGTCCAGACACACAGACTAGGCTAGCAAACTCTGGAACTCTGAGCCATCTTTATGTGAACTTTTCCAGCTCTTCCTTAAAGTTGCTGCCACTCTGTTATCATAATCACTTTTTTATTGTGTGCTCTAACAGACTGGAACACAACTATGGAGAATCTCTAAGTTATTTGTATTTGGCTTTGAATTGCATTACATGATTTCTTTCAGCAGATTTGTCTTCCTCATTATATTTTGCTTGGGTTAATATTAAAATGAGTTTGCAGTCCCTGGGCACAGACACTGGGTGGGTAGCAAAGAAGAAGCTGGCTCAGATCTTGAAAGTGACCACTAACAATCTCCAGCTTGGCAGATTGGAAAATATTTCCCTGGATAATGAAGAACTGGCTGCCAATAGGCAACAGCTAAGGGAAAAGCTTAATGTTTTAAACAAAAATTTAGGACAATTCTGATTTTTCCTCCTATTGGGAAGAAGATTCTTTGTAAACCTGAACGTGGAAAAGATCAAAGACCCCTTAGTAAGTCCTATGCATGATAAAATCAAAGCATATCAGAAGCTGAAACACCTTATAAACTGTCAGAGCTTGAAGGGACCTGAGAGGCCCCTTCCCTCCCAAACTGGAGCATGAATGCCCTTTACAAAGTCATTCTGATTGTATCATCTACTCTTGCTTTTTTGAGAGAAGAAGAAAAAAAAAGTTAGCTTATCCCTATATGTCCACATACAAACTAAGTACCTTTTAACTTTCCTTCATTATCATAATCTAGATAAGAAGGCTCTCTAGGACTCTGGAGTCCAATACTAATCCTCTATCCTCTACCCTAGACACATACCTGGACAGGAGATAGCCTAAAAATCACTCCAGTGTCTTATTCATTCCCTATCTCCAGGATGCTGTTGGGACAAAAAAAGGCACCCATTTATGGGCAATGCACTAAAAATAATAATATTGATAATAATAACAGTTTTCTCTGACATACTGTTTTATAAAAGGTATTGAAGGTGAAAGTTGAATGACTAGGAAGCTACTGACTGCCTCTGTAACCTTGAATCTGCCAAATACTGTCATTGTTTTTCCATATTCAAAAATGGGAAAATTGTCCCAGGCTAAATTCTCAGTGTTGGAAAGCCTGGCCAGGAGCAAAGATTCCATGCCCTTGCTTTCAACATTCAACAAACTATATTCTTTCAGCATTAATTCAAGAATAACCAAAGTTGAAAATGCTGAGAACTCAAAAAAAGCAAAATTCAAGCAAATGGAAAAGTATGTAAATGCGAAGTCAAATAAATTATTCACCCACTCTGCAGGTTGCCTTCCTTATTTTTTTTTGCCTCTTCTTTAAAAGAATTTTCCAGCAGTGAGAATTATTAGACATTGGAATGGACTACTAAGGAAAGTTGTGGAATCTCTTCAACATTTCATTAAAAATAAGATATGTTTTCATGGGTCTCTGATATTGGTACTATATCATTTGATGGCAGGGGGATTGACAAGATGACTTTTCTAGGTTCCTCTGAGCTCAAGGGTTTACCAATTTTGTAAATATATTATCTGGGAACTTCTACATATATCCTATAAATAATAATTATTTTGTTATTGTTTTAGATAAATTTTGGTACACCCTTTCATTTAAACATGACAGCTACAAATAGAAGATAACTTTAACTTGGCACATAATTTCTTTTAAATATCATATTTCCAAAATGCCTATTTATTCTACTGCTAAAAAAATGAAGATGATTAAAGATACAATTTGTTAAGGAATCCAAGGTACAGGAATGCATATTTTAAGAGGGCTAAGGAGAAGATGAGTTAAGAAAACTAAGTCAGTCAGAAGAAAGGTCAAATATGTGGTTCAAGAAAACACCTACATAATCAAATGGGAAAAATAGGAGATGTGGTACAAAGACTTTTAAACTTATCTGAAGTGACATGATCTTTAATAATGATGAGCTTTGCAACAAGAGTGAGGTTGTTCTAAGGAAAAGTTAATTTCCATTGTATTTGAAAGAGAAATAAGGAGTTGATTATGAACTAATCAGTAAAACAGGAAATATTGATACATTTATTAAAGTTTTTCCTAGTCACTGTGTTAAGCATTGTGCTTACTTTCTAATTAGAGGAACACTATGAATTAAGAACAACAGTAAAGTGGAGGGGAGAAAGGGGGCATGATGTGGAAATGGTCAGGTAGAAGCCAGATTCCTGTCAAGATAGGCCCTATCAGAGTCAGAAAGAGGATAGAGTGTGTGTAGATGTATATGTATTCACAATCTATATATTTATAATCTATATTCAGAAATTATAGAACGATTAATCATACCTGTCTACAGAAAGGCCAATAGTTTTATGCCCAAACTCAGAGAGATTTAATCCCATTAGAGTTCTTGCCTCTCATATCACTAAAAAAAAAAAAAAAAAAGTATTAATTAATCCCTACTTAGTACAAACCCATTGGGCTGTCTTCTCATCGTCATGAAAGATAAATTTTCAAAACCTGAACCCTCCATAGGTACCTTTCGTTGTTTTGTTTACTGTACTTTCCAAGAGTAGATAAACCTTCAAATTTGTATCAGTAATAGTTCCCTTTTAGATGGTATTAGCACACAATTAGTTTGATTATTTTTCCTATACTTATTTTGGATTGATCAGTCAATTTGTAGACAGCCAGGACTTCCTGAAAATGGTCCATAGTATAACATAGGTATATATTTGCACATGCACAATTACAATAGTGTATGCCCATCTAGTAGGGTCAAGGAGCATTAAATGGATCAATACACAGTAACTCTCCATTCATTTTTGCATACCAATTCATGATTTATAATAGCTTAAACAAAGCTGGACTGGTTCCCCTAAAAATACAGGTTCTGCTGAGAAAATTAATGATTAAAAAAGATTTCAGGGGTGAATGTTTGTCTTCATTAAGAAAAGAAAGTTTATAGTACTATACCTTTTGTGTACATACTAGTAAAACCCAAATTATCCTTTAATATCAATTAAAAAGGTCTAAAAGCACCTCTTCTGGACAGCACGTTGTTGGGAATTTCTTTTCTTTCCTCTCTGCATTTGTTAGCAATAAAGACATATTTAAAATTTTACATAGTTTAGGTTTCTCATTAATTCACATGGACATCCCCTTGCAATTGGTGACCATTCAATTTTTTTAATATGCATATTACAAAAGTTTATCAATAAGCTTTTTCAATCATTTTGATTCAGTTTAGTAATAATTTATTAAGAATCTATTATATGCCAGGCACGGTATTAGTCATTGGGAGTATATTGACAAAAATGAAATAGACTGCCCTCAAGGAGCTTACATTATAGGTGGAAAATAACACCCATACTGATCAGTAAATACGTACACACAGAAAACAAATAGAAAGTCAAACAATAAGTATTTGTTAACCACTTACTATGTGCCGGGCGCTATTTTAAGCACTGGGGATATGAAGAAAAGCAAAACTCAGTCCCTGCTCTCAAGGATCTCATAATCTAATGGAGGAGAACCAGTATAAGTCACTATGTACAAACAAGCTATATACAGGGTACTTTGGGAGTGATTAACAGAGGGAAGTGGCTAGAAGTAATTTTGGCTTGTAATACAGGTATTAACAATGGGGAAAATTAGGAATCTTAGATCAAAACAGAAATAGGTATTCCAAGACTGATAGCATCCTAGGCATGGAGGAGGTAAGGAGTACCTTGTGCAAAGGTATAGAGATGGGCATATATCCTTTATAAATAGTATTAAGTTGCTTATGTATGTGTGTATGTGTAAGTATGTATACACACATATTTGCTTAGGATTATCTGTACTAATATAAAAGAAGAACTCTGTGTTTGCATATAATAGTAGCTTGGGTAATCTAACAATCATCTCTGTTTGTATATGAAATGTAATTTAGAACTTAGGTTTGAATGTGGAGGAGGCTCATTTTTGGAGAAGCTCCAGAGTCTGTCATCTTCTCCCATGGTACTCCCTAACTCAGAACCCATGTCTAATGATCACTCATTATTTTTCATGTTCTACATTACAGGTTCTTAATTTTTTTTTGCAGTTGCTATGGAGTCCTTTGACAGTCTAGATAAGACTATGGACCCCTTCTCTGAACAAAATACATGGGGCTACAAAGGAAACCTACTATATCAAAATAGAGTTAACTGAATATGTTATAAAAACAAGTTCACAGACTCCAGGTTAAAAAGCCTTGTTCTAACTCAAGATCATAGCTTCTCCGATGTACATTCAATTTCAGCCTCAGGAAAGATGTTACCCCTTAATCTCAACCCCACTTATAAAGAGAATGATAGGATAATATTGAGAGTTTGAGCTAAAATGGCAAGAGAATTGAGCATTTCTACTCAGCTTTCCCAACCCAACCCAACCCTCAAAACAACTTTTCAAAAAAAATGTCTCAAATCAAATTCTGAGCAAGACAAGAAAAATAAAGCCAGAGTATCTCATTTTGTGCAATCCAGGACACCAGATCTAGTCACAGAAGCTCAGGCCAGCTAAACTTTCCAGAGGTGAGCAGAGACCAATTCTAACATAAAGCCCAAAATCAAGAAATGAGCTGGAAAAATGAGCAAACTACAATGACAGAAATAACTTGACCATAAAAACTTCTTTGGAGACAAGGATGCCCAAGTCATAAACTAAAAAGACAAGGACTTGAAAACATCTACAAGCAAAGCTTAAAGAAAAATGGACACTAAACAGAAGAATTCTTAGTAGAGCTAAAGATAGGAAAATCTTGGATTAACTCAGGGTTTTAGAGCTAATGTTCAACAACCTTCATATTGCACTAGTTAATTCAATTCAGCAAATTTATATCAGACAACTAAAATGTCAAGTAACAGTACAAGGAGAATCTTGTTATATAGAGATGACAAACAACACAGTCCTTGCTTTCAAGGAACTAACAATCTAATCACTAAAGTAGCAAATCAGTATTATGTAAGGCAGAATAGGATTACTGAAAAGGAAAGACTTAGACAGCAAGACAGTGAAGGACAACAAGGTCACTTTCAGCTGGGGAAATCAAGGAAAACTATGAAAAAGCTGAAACTTGAGCTTGGCCTTAAAGGAGTAGAGGCATTTAACACTTAGAAGTAGTGCATTCCAGAGAGGGAGGGACAACTGCTTGAGTGAATGAGAATGGAAAGAGCAAAGCAAGATTTGGGAAGACAGTAAATGGTATAACTAGGTGGGAATAAGGAGTATATGAGGAGGATCAAATTGGAGCCAAATTGTGTAGGCTCTTAAATGCTTACAAACAATAGAGAAACATTCAAGATTTTTGAGTTGTGTTTTTGATGTGATTAGACCTGTGCTTTAGGAAGATTATTTTGTACACTGTATGAAAGAACAATTACTATTTGTTGTTGTTTGTCCTTCCTTCTCAAAGAGAGTTCACCATCAGGATAGTTCCTCCATCTCTAAGAAGGCAGCATTTAATTCCATCAAAAGCAAAGTATAAGCAAAGCTTAGAGGGATGCAGGATTCTTTGCTCAGTAAGAAGGCATATGAAATTCAGTTTTATGCTGATAGTAACAATCCAAAGTGCTTTTATGATGCCCTGAAAACCATTTATGGTCCAAAGGCATATGACGTATTTCAATTACTCAGTACTGATGGAGCCACATTGATTAGTGATAAGGCCATGATCAGAGATGAGTTGAACACTTCCATAGTTTCTCAACAGACCATCATCAATCAATTCTAAGCCCATTGACCATTTGCCTCATGTTGAAGTCAATCCCTCCCTAGCTGAAGTTCCAACTGAAGTTTTGAATGCCATTAGACTCCTTTCATGTGGCAAAGCACTTGGTGTTGATTCTGTTCCAGCTGAGATTTACAAAGTGGGGAGTCCATTGCTCATATGAAGGCTGAGTGAAATTTTCTGGGTTATATGGCAGGAGGAGGTTATCCCCCAGGAGTTCAAGGATGCCTCCATTGTTCATCTCTATAAAGGTAAAGGGAATAGATTGTCCTGTGAAATTCAGGGGGGGTCTCTCTCAGTCATTGCTGGCAAGAGTCTTTCCAGAGTCCTCCTCAATATGCTGATCCTTCACCTGCAAGATGGTCATCTACCTGAGAGCCATTGTGGCTTCAGAAAAGGTCAAGGAACAGTTGATACAGTGTTTACTGCCTGACAACTCCAGGAGAAATGCCAAGAACAGAATAGAGGTCTGTACATGTTTGTAGATCTGACCAAGGCCTTTGATGCTGTCAGTCATGAGGGCTTATGGAAAATTATGTCAAAATTTGGTTGCCTGGAGAAGTTCATCAGCATTGTATGTCAGTTTCATGATGGCATGTTTGCTTGGTTTCTGGATAATGGACAATGCTCTTGTGCTCTCCCAGTCACCAATGGAGTAAAACAAGGCTGTGTGCTTGCTCCCATGCTTTTTAGTATGATGTTTTCAGTCATGTTGTCAAATGCTTTCAATGACAATGAATACAGCATCAAGGTCAGCTACCACACCAATGGTAAATTTTTCAACTTGAAAAGGCTGTAAGCCAAGACTAAAGTGGAGGGAGAGATGGTACATGATTTTCTGTTTGCAGATGATCGTGCACTCAATGCAGCCTCTGAAGCTGAGATGCAACAACATATGGATCAATTCTCTGTTGCTTGTGCTAATTTTGACCTAACAATAACACCAAGAAAACACAAGTGCTCCATCAGCCACCATTACACCACCCACATGTGGAACCATCAGTTATAGCAAATGGAGAAGTTTTGAATGCTGTGGATAAGTTCATTTACCTTAGTAGTGTATTTTCCAGGGATATACACATTGATAATGAGGTTGACACACACATTGCCAGAGATAGCTCAATGTTTGGGAGACTCTGAAGGAAAGTATGGGAGAGAAGAGGTACTAGACTGACTACCAAACCGAAGGTCTACAGAGCTGTTGTGCTGACCTCATTGCTGTATGCCTGTGAAACCTGGACAGTATACTAGCACCATGCCAGGAAACTGAATTGCTTCCATTTGAATTGTCTTAGGAAGATCTGAAAATCACCTGGCAGGATAAGATACCAGACACTGAGGTCCTTTCCTGAACTAAACTGCCAAGCATTCAAACTCTGCTTTGGAGAGCGCAATTCCATCAGTCTGATAGGAAAGAAAAAAAAAAAAAGCAAGCAAACAATCACGAATGGTAGAGTGTATTTACTAATAGTTTTAGATGACAATAAAAAGCTCTGGTAAGGAGAAAGAAGATAACTGAGCACAAATGGGCTGACCATGTTGTTTGAATACAAAATGTATGGTGGCCAAAAAAACTATTTTATGGAGAACTCACACAGGGGAAGCATTAACATGGTGGTCAGAAGAAGCGATACAAGGACAGTCTCAAGGTCTCTCTTAAGAACTTTGGAATTGATTGTGTGCCATGGGAGACACTGGCATTGGACCACTGAGCATGGCATGGTCACATCACAGCAGGTGCTGTGCTTTATTGGCAAAGCAGAACTGAAATAGCTCAAAAGAAACACAAGATGCACAAATTTAGAGAATCCATCCCAAATGTTCACACAGACTATTTGTGCCTGACCTGTGGTAGAATATTCCGAGTTCATACTGTTCTCATCAGCCAGTCACGTTCAGACACACTGAAACTTGACTGTAGCAAAGTGACAACATTTTGGTCCTCCTCAAGAACAAAGGACAACAACCAACCAACCAAAGAGGACCATGACATCAGGGAGGTGATGCTATGACATGTAAGTGAATTGGATTTAAGTGAAACAGGGCTGTGCAAAGTCACCAGCCTCACTTTCTTCTCACAAGTCATCTGGATCCAGTGGCAACATATAGATTAGGAGGACTGGAGATGGCCAGTGGGAGAACTTGGCCTTTTTAAGCAAAGGTCTTTAACAGGTCTTGGTTTGACTGAGGCAATGCTTATTCAGTCAAGGCTAGGTAAAAAATGAGGCAAAGAATGGCCTCTTTCATCAAGTTAAAAAAAAATAATCTGGGAGGGGAAGACCCTCAGGGTTTCTAGCCAAAACATAAACAATTGCTATTTACACTCACTCTGAACCATTAGAGCCCAAACAATGACCAAATGAGGCTTGGGTTGGGACCTATTGTTGGCCAATCAATGAGAATCAGAGTGCTTTGGATTTAAAATATGATCCTTAAAAAAGCAATCTAGTTCATATACCCTAAATTATGTTGCGAGGTTTCAGAGATCAAAATTTATATTCCATTGAGCAGAGCACCTGGAGGTAAGGGTATGATTCCCTATGGTGACAGAAGGAAAGGCAGGAGGGAGAGAAGGGAAAGAGAGAAAGAGGGAAGGAGAAAACAATGGAAGGAAGGAAGGAAGGAAGAAAGGAAGGAAGGAAAGAAGGAAGGAAGGAGCTGTGTTGCCCAACTAGAACTGGCCAGTTGAGTTCCCAGTGGGGCAACTACTAATACTCACAGATTTTTAATTGTTGTTTGTCCTTTGTTCTCAAAGAGGATCATGACATTGGGAAGGTGATATGACTTGCAAGTGAATGAGATTTAAGTGAGGGAGGGCTGTGCAAAGTCACCAGACTCACTCTCTCCTCTGGAGGCCTATGTGAAAGAAAAAACTGAGTGGGAAAGAGGTTGGAGTGACAGCATTCACTCACTAGGCTATTTGAATAGTCTGAATGAGAGACAATAAGGGCCTTTTCTAAGGGAGAGGGTGTAGTGATGAACAGAAGTGAAAAGATGAGATATATTATAAAAGTAGAACTGCTAAGACTTGGCCACTAAGCAGATGTGGGAGGTGAAGAACAAAAATGACTTAAAAATACTTGTAGGTTAAAGAAAGCCTCAGTAGTTGGAAAAATGATTCTGTCAACAGAAATAAGGAAAATAAAAATACCAGGACAACAAAGTTTGGGGAAAGAGAAAGTGTTTGTTTGTTTGTTTGTTTGTTTGTTTGTTTTTGTACCAGCTGAGTTTCAGGAATCAATGTGATATCTATGTGGATGTGTAAATTGGGATATTGGGAATTACTGACTAGAACTCAGCAGAAAGATCTGGCCTGAATATATCAATTTATCATCTATCTATCTATCTGTCTGTCATTGGTGTTTAGTAGTTTTCAGTCAAGTCCAACTCTTTGTGACCCCATTTGAGATATTCTTGTCAGAGATACTAGAGTGGTTTGCTATTTCCTTCTCTAGCTCATTTTACAGATGAGGAAACTGAGGCAAACAGGGTCACACAACCCGTAAGTGTTTGAGGCCAAATTTGAGCTCAGGAAGATGTCTTCCTGACTCCAGGACCAACACTTCATTTAATGTGTCACCTAGCTGCCCCACAGTGTATATTGTGTTCAGTTATCATTTTTCTCCTTACCAAAGCTTTTTATTGTCATCAAAAACTATTAGTAAATATACTCTATCATTCATGGTTGTTTGTTTGCTTTTTATTTTTTCCTATCAGGCTGACTAGCTTGAGATTCTCAGTGAAACAGAGACTCACATGTCCTACTTTTCAATGCAGGGCTCTCCTATCTTCTTTCCCCCCCATGGGGGAAATATGAAGTGGACCATTGATTCTAAGTTGCTTTGGAATAGAGATGGCAAAATTAGTCTTAATTTAGCCTGTGTAATTGTATTCGGTACCAATCAGGGACTACATTGTGAAATGCAGAAACATTTTCCTTTCACCTCCTTTTGCAGGATTCGGACCCTGCTAAGGAACAAAAGAAAATGCCTCCCTCTCTCCCTCCCCACCAAAATCAGAAAACATGCTATTTTCTGCAGAGAACTTGACTTTTCCTCAGATCATTTTACTGAATTTTTGTTGAACCTGTGAATCACATCCTAACAAAATGAAACCCCTTTTACCTTTTTTCTGACAGACATGTGTTATTATAAAACTTCATATGACCAATACTGTAAAGCAAGTTTGATCTGTCCTCTCCTCATCAAGTTCTTCCCCCCATGGATTTCCTTATTGTCTTTGTTTATCACAATCTACCCTTTGGGCACATTTAGCAGTGTGGTTTTTAAAAGGACAATCGCTGCCACTGTGGTTTTGACGAAAAACTCTGAAGTCTTTCTGCTTTACAGAAGGCTGGAAGGCTGTTTTGTGTGTCAACAGAGCCAGAATTTCTCAGGCAGGAGCTGTTTGGTTTCATTCCAAGTCAGGGAGGCTGGGCAAAGACATGGCCATGGGCCTAGTGAAATACGAGACAGAAACAAGTTGTATATTCATCATTGATCATGATTTCTCTAACCCAGGAATTTATGGAGTACTGTTTGTCTAAACCAGTGATTCTCAAAATTGTTTTTGCTACATGGTGTCTCCATTTATCTTAAATGGCATCATGAAGTCATTAAAACAAAGTTAATTTTCATTTATTTAAATTTTTAAGAAATAACTGCTTGCCATATGGTGGTAGTGCTTGAAAAAGATGACATGATGGAGCAGGGATGGTGGTGTTGATGGGGAGATAGGGAGGATTTTTTTGAAAGCCAACAAGAAATAGGAAGGTGGTTCAATACCAAAAGGGATGTATATCACTGGCCCCACTTCCTTTCTATGACAGTTTAGGTCCCTGATCAGCATCAGTGGAAGTTTCTAACAGCTCAAACCTCAAAAACATCTTTATCATAGATAGACATGATGCCTGAAATTTCAGTGAGGACATTTCATCTGTCTTTACACATACTTAGTTGGTTTGGTTGAATGGCTTTCAGGGATGTAATGAGGATGCCTTTTAAGGAATCATGACATAAAAGAAAGAATGATTGATTCAAAGTGAGAATAGCTTGATTCAGTTCCTGACATGGACACCAAGTAACTGTGTGGCTGTGGGAAAGCTGCTTAATTTCTCAATCTAAGTTGTCATTTGTAAAATGGGACCAGTAATAGTAACTTTGGGGGCAGCGAGATGGCACAGTGGATAGAGCACTGGATTTGGAATCAGGAAAACTCTTTCTGAGTTGAAATCCAGCCTCAGACACTTACTAGCTATGTGACCCTGGGCAAGTCACTTCACCCTGTTTGCTTCAATTTCCTCACCTGTAAAATTAGTTGGAGAAGGAAATGGCAAACCATTTTAGTATCTTTGCCAAGAAAACCCCAGAACAGGGTCATGAAGAGTCAGACATGGCTAAAACAACTGGACAAACAATAGTAACTGTACTTAAAAGGTTGTTATGAGGGAAGTAGCTTGGAAATTTATCATCATCATCTTTATCATCATTATCACCATCATCATCATCATTTCTGCTGGTGTAACTCAGGCAAGTATTTGAATATTCAAAATACCAGGGCTTTCAGACACAACATTTTTCTTGAGAAGTTAAAATCTTTATGGGGCAGTCTTTCAACTCCAAGTATGTCACAATGAAGCCTGAGGTCAGGTTGGAAATATTTGGCTCTCAGGGGAGCATGAGTACGGAGATGACCTTGTCATTCCTTGTTTAATCTGTTAAAATAAATTATTAGAATTACACAAGCAATTATTGTATGTATCTATACCTTCTAAGAGGACTTTTTTTTACAAACATGGTCTACATGTCTTCCAGTATTCATAATTCAGGATGCTGTGAGCAGATCTTACTGCCAACTTAACCTTATAGACACAAAAACCAATTTCTGCATATATTTGGGACTCCTATAGATTGTTACACTAATTAGAAATGGAACAGGGGAACTCTAGAATCTCTTAAATTAACAAAGAGGTGGTCATGTGACATGGTGAACAGAGTTCTGGACTAAGAGAAAAAAAAAGGACCTGGGTTCAAGTCTTGTCCCTGACACTTACTATGTAACCATGGGCAAGTCACTTACCTTCCCTGAAACACTGATTATCAATAAAGTGTTATGGCAATGTCTATAATGCATAACTACCTAATAGCCTTGTTATGAGAATAATATTTTCTTTTAATGTGGAACACTGCACAAATCTTAAAGCACTACATAAATGTCAGTTATCATTAGTAGCAATAGCATCCATATTATTATAAAGGCAAATAGCATGATATTGTGCTTTTGTTATTCCTAGTATAAATGGGGAAAAGGAACATGAGAATTAAACACTTAATTCTTAGATAACACCCATCCAAAATGAGTAATAGCACCTGAGGATGAGCTGGAGATACCTTTCCTTCTTTTAATCTTTATCTACTGAGTCTCCCTAGACTTTCCAGATAGAGAAAAGTCCTGAATTTCTAAAATATTGGGAAAAAATCTTCTTATGTACAAGATTTACTTATTCATTCATTAGTGTTGCTGAATTCAACATTTAGGCATGCAGTCTCTGGACATGAAGAAGCCAATCCATTACAAAAGTAAGTTCTTTTCCAAATCTGGGTCATGGTATCCCAGACCCAGAGCTGGAAGGGACCTCAGAGATCGTGCCGACCAACTTCCTCATTTTACACATGAGGGAACTGAGGCCCGGGTTGGTTAAACAACTTGCCTAAAGTCACATAGGTAGGGAGGGTCAGAGATAGGGTCTGAGTCCAGGTTTCATGACTCGCATGCTCTTTCCACTATACAAAGACACCTGTTCCTTATATGGCTGGAATAAAACTTGAGGAGACTGGGGAAAAAAAAGCATTCTGGGAAGAGAGATGCAAATCATTACTCCTACCATGACGGCTTTGCTGTGCAGAGCGGTACAACCAATGATCTAAGCACAGAACATCAAATCAAGTTTCTAAGTATGTAATTGTCCCAGATCCAGCCACATCCTTTATCTCTTAGCTTCTATATCAGAGAGAGAAGATAAAAATACTTACCTCCCTCCTGAGACAGGCCTTGGCATGATTCATATTTGTGAAGTACTTTGAAGCTAGATAGGGGCTAGCTTAATGTTAGGAAACTTTTGGTGTTGGAGAAAAGAACTGAGTTTTAATAGCAATTTTTTTTTTCTAAATGGTAAAACAGAGAGGGGTTCTTTCTGCCTTGATGTTGTGCACATGCAGATTACAAAGGAATCTACTCTGACAAAACACTTGCAGTCCCAACCAAAGCAAATAGGCATTTAACCTGAGCCAGCCTGGATCACGTTAAAGGCCTATGAGCCCTTATCCTGACATCATCAACAGAAGGCAATTATCAGCTATTTTTAATGAGCACTGAAAATAATTTCCATCTAGCTGTAAAACATCACGTTTACATGGCTGGATGTTTGACATTAAGAGCATCGTCCAAGTTCAAATGACATTATTTATTATCAATAATTATTTCATTGGCACTTTTGGGGAAGGGAGATGAAAGCCTTTTATCTCATTAACATGTTTTTGCTGTTAACTATTTGTAATATTGGTTTCCTTTGATCTCCCTTTTGATTGCATTGTACAAACAAAGATGGCATAATCTGTTATTATTCCCATTAATAACCAAGTATCTCTTGTGGCTGACAAGCCAATTTGTTATTATCGGGCTGCCTTTGTGTATCAGGGAGAGGTTTACACCCTTTCTCCCACCCTGCCTATGTTCAGTGACAGGTGTTTATCTGGTCCTGACAGCTTGAAGAAGCAGGATTCTTGAAAGGGAATCTGTGAAGGGTTTAGTCAGAAAGGGAAGAGAGGCTAGCACATAGATTGAGAAAGAAAAAAACCAGATCCCCGTTAGGACATAGTTTGCATCTCAAGGTCTCTACCACATTTGGAAGTCTAGCCCTGAGTAAGTGTCTCTGTGTCTGTTTTGTTCACCCAATAAATAAAATGGCAGCTCTAATAAGGTAGCAGTTTGGATAATTATGGTTCATTTGCAAGAAGGCAAAGGACTACACCACAAAAGGGCTAAGGAGCTCAGGTTTCTGAGTATATTCTTAGTAAAACAGAAAGTGAAATAGAAAGAAAATGCTACATAGGGAGCTTTCTTTTAAAAATTTTTAGTGAGAGTCTTTAATTTGATATGTCTCTACCATGCTCATCCCAGCAGATCCTAAAATATTTGAAAAACTTTGGCATATACAAGGGCCATTTTCCTGCAGAGTAATGTTTCAAGGACTTACGATTTCATTTGGGGGGGGGTGTTGTGCTCTCCTTGTATTCATACTGGTTTGTATACAACCATAACATGTAGACATCATTCTAGTTTTCTAGAAATCTAGTTTTCAGGTATTGCTGATACCAAGAAAAACAATGATGTATGATTATAAAATAATCAGTCAATAGAAGATGAGGTTGCATTGTGCAATGATCCTAGTAGACTTCCCATCTTGTTAAATTAAGAAGTCCCAAGGGAATCTCAACAACACCTGAGTCACCCTGTCAGGGTAAAATTGGCACAATGGACAAAAAGACCCTTTCCTACCAGTAAAGAGTCTGCATATCAACTAGCAGGCAATCCCCTATGAGTCCTTCTTTCCCCCATCAACATGAATCAGGACCAGTCCCTTGGTAAATCTCCTTTGACTTCACCTTTAATGTCTGGTTCTGCTAGATATGGTTAATAACTCTATTTTAAAAAAAAGTACAGGTTAGGAGATCTCCCATTTCCTACGGGACCCCAACAAGATATGCCCAATTCCACTCAGGTCCCAGTCCAATTGACCTGTTTCTACCATTCTCCACGACTGCCCTTCATATGTCCCTCAATAAAACTGGCTTAATTTACTGTCTTTTTTTTTTTTTGCTCCATGTTTCCTTGTAATGAATTATGAGTATTCTGAAATCTTTTTAAGTCTGCATTAAGACATATCTCAATACTTTTAATTATAAAAAAGTTATTTTGTCAACTTACAATACTTTGCATAATGCTTAAAAAATAATAATAACACTAGTTCCAGGAGTACTTTCAACCAACTATATTCAATTAACTATATTAAAATATGAAAATGACATTTTCTCCTCCTCCTCCTCTTTCAGCATCATCATCATCATCATCCTCATCCTCACCTAAAGGCCAACTCGATAGGATGAGCTTCTCAATGCTTAATTAGGATGATCCTCAGATAGCAAGCACAAGTACGGATCACTGAATCAATACTCAAATGCTTTTCATCATCATACAGTCTCTAGAACTTGTGTACTATTATCACAGTCTTTAAGAACCTAAAGGCCTCAGGGGCAGGTAGGTGGTGCAGGGGATAGAGCTACAGCCTTGGAGTCAGGAGTACCTGAGTTCAAATCCTGCTTCAGACACTTGACACTTACTAGCTGTGTGACCCTGGGCAAGTCACTTAACCCTAATTGCCTCACCAAAAGCAAAAAAAAAAAATTAAAAAAAAAGAAACTAAAGGCCACTTTCATATCACAAAGAAGCATTAGTGTAGGATTTTAGGAAGGTTTTGCAAAAGGTAATAGGCACAAAGGAACACTGGAGTAGGATTGAATATGGTACATGACAATATCTTTTTATGAGGGAAAAAAAGGTATAAAGCACCAGATTTTTCTGAGATAATGGGTTGATATCAACTACATTAGCTGACTACATCAACTAATATAACATCTTTCATTCTAAATGTATCTATCCAACACATTTGTAAACCCAATTCTGTTGTGGACATGCTTTTCCTCCCACCCCAAGTCATCTCATCCTGGCTTAGAAATTACCGAGATAAACTCCCTTTAACAAAGTCACAGAAAGATGATTTACTTAGAAAAAATTGTCTGATAATTCCATGAACATTCATACATTCAAACATTTAATAAAGACCCACTATGTGTAAGGCATTTTGCTATACAGGGGATATAAACACAAAAATCAAATATCCCCTATCTTTAAAGAGCTTACATCTGACTGGGGGAAAATGAACATACACACATAGACATATGCACACAGACATACACACATACATACATACATACATACTTGTGTGTGTACATAATGTATACATGTATCTAATACTAAATAAAGGATATGTACCAGATCTGTGATTTCAATGGTATAAGAAACTCTCAGAAAAGGCAATTCCCTCTACCAATGCAAGTCAGCACTAAATCTGCATCTTATAGTCTCGTAGAGTTAGCTAGAATTCTGAGTGGGGAAGTAATTTACTTAGGGTCACACAAGTAGTATGTTTCAGATGGAAGAACAGGAAGTAGGTCCTTCTGGCCCTGAGCTCAGCCTAATATCTACTAGGCAACACTGCCTAGCTAAATATATACCAAATAGTAATTTCAAAGTAATTTTTACAGAGGCAATCAATTAATCAACAAACATTTATTAAGTTCCTACCATGCACCAAGCATTATGCTAAGTGATTGAGGTACAAAAAGAGGCAAAAGAGTCCCTGACTTCAAGAAGCTTAGAATCTAATGGAAGAGACAACAAATAAACAAAATTGTGCAAAAAAAGCTAGATACAGGAAAAATAAGGAATAACAAAAAAAAAGAAAGAAGGCATTAGAGTTAAGAGGAGTTGGACAAGATGTGACAGTTGAGACAAAGGAAGGCAGGGAAATGAGTAGACATAGATGAAGGGAGAGATAGAGAGAGAGAGAGGGAGGGAGGAGATGGGGCATGGGGGTGTGGACGAGAGACAGAGAAAATGCCCACAGCTGAGAGATGGAGTGTCTTGTTTGAGGAACAGCCAGACGGGAAGCCAGTGTCACTAATGGGGAGTAAAGGGTAAGAAGACTGAAAAAGTAGGAAGGGGGCTAGGTTATGAAGGACTGTGAACACCAAGAGCAGATTTTGTATTAAACCTGGAGGTGATAGACACTAATAACTAACTGAATGTGGATTGGCCACATGGAGAAGATGGTACTTCAGTTGAGACTTGAAGGAAACAAAATATTTTAAGACTAGGGAAGGAATCCAACACCTGCAGAACAGCTCATACAAAGGCATGAAGGGAGAAACCAGACTGTCAAATATAGGAAGTAGCAAGCCGGCGAGTTTGTCTGGAAGATAAAGTGAATGAAGAAAAGTAAAAAGATGTTAATCTGGAAAGGTCTATTGAAGACAGATTGTAAAGAGCTTTTAATACCAAACAGCAAAGTTTGCATTTTATCCTAGGCTAATAGGAAGACCTTGAGGCTTCTTGAACAGGATCATCATATGTTCAAACTTGTGCTTTAGGGTCGTCACTTTGGCAGCTGGGCAGAGGGTGGATTGGAGAGGGGAGATACTGGAGACAAGCAGATTAATTAAGTAGTTATTGTAATAGTCCCAGGAAACATTGGCTAGGGCCTAATTTATGTTGGCAGATGATTGAGCAAAGAAGAAGCAGACAATTCACAAGTTGCTGTGGAAGTAGCATTGACAAGACTTGGAAATTTGTTGGAAAAGAGGAGTGAGCGAAAGTGAGAATGCTAGGTGGACTCTTATGTTATGAACCTGGGTGACTGGAAAAATGTCTTTCCAGTCTTCTTACACATTATACCACCAGCACCATTGCCACCACCTCCCCACAAACACGTTCTGAGATGCAATGGCACTGATTTCCTTGCTGTTTTTCACACAAGACAATTCCATACTCTGCATTTTTACTGGCTGTCCCCCATGCCCAGAATTCTCTCCCACCTTATTGCAACCTCTTGGCTTCCCAAGCTTTTGTTAAGTCCCAGATAAAATCCCACCTTTTTCAAGAAGCCTTTCCCAATCCTCTTTAATTCTAGTGCCTTCCTTCTGTTGATTGTTTCCAATTTATCCTGGATATAACTTTTTTGTATACAGTTTTTGGTTGTTTTTTTGTATATTTGTTTGTTTGTTTGCATGTCATTCTTTTTTTTTTCTCTTTTTGCTTTTTAGTGAGGCAATTGGGCTTAAGTGACTTGCCCAGAGTCACACAGCTAGTTAAGTGTCATGTGCCTGAGGCCGGATTTGAACTCAGGTCCTCCTGACTCCAAGGCTGGAGCTCTATCTACTGTGCCTACTAGCTGCTCCCATGTCATTTTTTTCCAATGGAATATGAAGTCCTTGAGAGCAGGGACTTTCTTTGTATCTCCAGAGCTTAGTAAAATGCCTGACACATAGCAGTGGCTTGATAAATGTTTATTTTTGACTAACTGACTGGTACCTTGACAGAAAGATGGAAGTAAGAGGAATGGGTTTTAGGTGATAGATAATAACTTCCATTTTGGATCTATTCATATTGAAATGTTTATGAAACATCTTGTTGGAGATATTATTGTTGTTGTTTAGTCATTTAAATCATGTCTGACTCTTTGTGACCACATTTGGGATTTTCTTGGCAAGTATAACTTACCTCAGATTACTTACCATCTTAGAGAGGGGTAAGAGAGAAAGGGAGGGAGGGAGGAAGAGAATTTGGAACTCAAAACTCAAAATTGTTTTAACATGCAATTGGGGGAAAATAAAATATTATTTAAAAAAGATACTGACTGTTTTGTCATTTCCTTTTCTAGCTCATTTTTACAGAGGAGGAAATTGAGGGAAAATGAGTTAAGTAACTTGTTACAAGTAACACAGTTTGTAAGTATCTGAGGCCAGATTTAAACTTAGGAAGATGTTTTCCTAACTCCAGGGCCAGGCATTCTATCCACTGCACTACCTAGCTGCTCTGGAAACGTTCTGCAGGGAGGTGCTGCTCCAGACAGGCATTTCTAATTCCAAAGCCCAAGAGAAAGTAGGACCGGATATATAGATCTGGGAGTTGGCTGCTTAGAAATGATCATTGAACCTATGAGACCTGATGAGGTCACTGAAAGGGTATGGAGGGAGAGAAAAGAGGGCCAAGGACAGAGTCTTGAGAGTCATTTTGGAAATCTGGCTGTTAGCTTGATTTCAATTGTTTACATTTGTTCTTTTTCTCCATTACTCTTTGGGAGTGAGAATGGTGTTGAGGGATGTTAATCTTCAAACTCCACATCCCTACCATGTAAATACTTAGTGGTTATCATTGTGTGGAGTCAAGAAAAAAAAAAAAAACAACACCTCTCCTTATATGTGTAGTGTAAATAATAGAATATGGTAGACAGTATAGTGTGGTGGGATGCTAACTAGTTTGGGAGTCAGGAAACCCACTAACAAGCTATGATTTTAGGCAACAGATACTGCTTTTTAGGGTATTAGCTTCCCCTTCTATGAAATGAAGAGTTTGGGTTAGATGACTTCTTAGGTTCCTCCCAGCTCCAAAATTCTCTGATGAAATCCTTGAGGAATCTCAATCTAACAATATCTCCTCCTTGGCTCCATAGGGCTCTAACTGCTTGTGGAAAGGTATTTACTTTTTAAGGGCATACCGTTTCAGAGGCTCTTTAACCATCCAGAATTTTCAGTGACTGCTTAATGGCACAGAGAAATGACTACAGTTCCCCAAAATGCCAGCTATAGTCTAGTCCAGTACTTCTTAAACTATGGGTGGTGACCCAATATGGGGTTGCAAAAAATTAGACAGTAAAAGGTTTCTAAACACACAACGACCAAAAATTAATTAAAAATCAAACACATAATGAATCTGAGGTATCTCTGACAGCACTTTCTATGTTGCATCACGGAACTTCACTGCAGCCTTGGTTCTGAACACAAAGCATGCACACTTTCCACTGTGCATGCCCTCAGGTCACACAATGCCGCTGAACACCACCACAACACGAAAATGGGTCACGAGTGGAAAAAAGTTTAAAAAGCCCTGGGCTAGTCTATGTTGTTACCCAAACAGATACAGAATAGAGGGCCAGGTAATTCCAGCTGTCATAACGATACACTTGTGTGCCTCCCACAATTGATTTTCAGATGGGCATCTTCCAGATGGATTGAAGGGGAAAGGTCAAAAGAAGATCAATAGACTCACTAATAACTCATATTTCTTATTCTTAAAGTAATTTTATATGAATTTAGTAATCATTAGCAGAATGAACATTTTCAATATAGAAAGAAAACAAAAAAAAGACTATCAAACTCAACTTCTGTTAATTAGGTTTTTAAAAATGTATCATTAATCTAACAAATCAGCAACAAAATTGTCCTGTTTGTGTCCTTTACTGAACTTCTTTTTGTTTGAATCTTTTTAATGTTTTGTTGATGTTCTTTTCTCTTCTTTTTTGATGTATCTCTATCACTATCCATTAATTCTCCTTCCCCTTCCTTTTCCCCTCCAAATGGAAACCCTACCTTGTAACAAATAAATATAGTCAAACAAAAGAAATCAACACATTGGTCATGTCTGAAAATGAATGTCTCATCCTGCACATCTAGTCCATCATCTCTCTGCCAAGGTGCAGGATGCATGCCTCCCCATCAGTCTTTGATTGGTCACTGCATTGATCAGATTTCTAACATTTTTCAAAGTTAATGACTCACATTTCTGTTATAGAATCATAGAATCATAGATTTAAAGCTGAGAGGAAACTTAGAGTGCCTGGCCATAGAGTAAGCACATCACAAATGGTTTTTGATTGATGAGATGTCAACTAGTCAAAGTTTCTCATTTTATAGATGAGGAAATTGAGGACAAAAGAGTTTAAATGTTTTGTCCAAGGCCACAAACTACTAAGTGACAGAGCCTGGATTTGAACATTGGTCCTCAGACTTCAAAGTCATTACTTTTTCTACTGTGCCATGTTACTTCCAGTGCTTCAAGGTCTACAAAATGTAAGTTAGATAGTACATATATACGTTCCCCTTTTATGTATGAGGGGGCAACTAGGTGTTGCCATAGTGCATAAAGTGCTGGACCTGGAGTCAGGAAGACTCATCTTCCTGAGTTCAAATCTGACCTCAGACATTTACTAGTTATGTGACCCTGGGCAAGATGCTTAACCTTATTTGCCTCAGTTTCCTCACCTCCAGAATGAGCTGGAGAAGGAAATGGCAAACCACTCTAATATCTCTGCCAAGAAAACCCCAAATGGGGTCACAAAGAGTGGGGACATGACTGAAATGAAAAGTATGAAGGAATATAAGTTGGGTAAAGGTTAAATGATTTATCTGAAGTCACACAGATATTAAGTGACAGGCAAGGTAGAATTAAATCCAGGTCCTCTGACTCCCGTTGTACTATACAGGCATCTTAAAGATTATTTAGTCCAACTTCTTTATTATATACAGGAGGAAACTGAGATTCAAAGAAGGTAAATGACTTACCCAAAATCCCTTTGCTAGAAGGTGGCAGAGCTAGAATTTTCAGCTCCCCATTCTGCAGTCTCTCCTACTGCTCCACCATTCATTTGATGGAATTGATTATTTAATCGAGTAACTAAAATTCTGGTTATTAGCTGTAGAGCACAGTTTAGAACTTGTTGCAGCATGTAATTCTTGTTAATAGAGTTGTATAAGCATGCATATTGTTTATCAATATAAAGAATTTGCATTATGGAGTTGTTTTGTTCATGTACACACTATTTCCTCCTTATGAAACTACAGGGGGAAAAAAAAGGTCTTACAAGGGCATTTGGAGAGTGGCTCATTCTTCCTGGGTTGGAATTTGTTGTCCCCAGCCTCATTTTACCATGGACCATGTCCAGAGGGTGACTGATGAAGGCAGCAACACCATCACTGACCTAAAGTTGCTTGGTATGTTTTTTGTCAGGCTATGTTAGGCAACATAGACATTTATATATTTTTTACTCATTAAGAAAGCTTTTTGTTCGCCTTTACTCAGCTCCCAGATTACATTGGTTAAAGAGTACAAGTGCCTTGGGGTTTCCAGCAAAGCACAAAAGCCGTCTGCATTTTGTGTGACAGCCCAGTTCTGAGAGGACATATGTGAAATCGTAAAACACTCCGGAGCATAATATATTCTAGCTAAGCCAGACCATAGCCTTCCAGGAGCTGCTTCTTATTAGCCGGTCTTGTCAAGAACTAATCACCAGCTTTCAAGTTCTGTAAGGCCTCTTTGAAGGTTTACTTTAACCTTACCATACACTAAAATGTTTGCATTGCTACCCACTGATAAGAAAACTATTAGCATTCATTAAGTATAGCCATAAATCTCTCCCTCTTGGAATAGTAATAATGTATCCTTTCAGTTGCCATAATAAATGTGGTATTTAATCTCTCCTTGGGAGAGTGCCTACCTTGGAACCTCTACTGCATGGAGACACTGTCGGAAGGGCCTGGCACTGAGGTGAGGAGACAGGATATAAAAGAACTGTAGGTTTGCTATCAGATGGTAGAGCTAGAAAGTTTCCAGACTGAGATGATTTCTCTCCAGGCTCTACTCCTCACTCTCCAGACTTTTCTAACTCTCTTCTAGCTGACTTCTTACCCTCAAGATGCCTCCATCCCTGTGGGCCTCTTACTGCACCCCCCCCTTCCTTCCCTCCTCTTCCTGGCTAGATAGTACATAGGGCCTCAAGAGGCCTAGATACTGGTCTCATATCTAGGGAAGGTTTGTGACAAAAAACCTAGAGCTCACATCTGTTCCCTTCTTCTGACAGTGTTCTGCTGTTTGTTCCTGAAGAATGAATTCTCTGGGTTACAGTTTCCCCAAATTATCTACCAGAAGGACCCTGGGTAGAGAAGACCTTATCTTTCATATTATCCCAGTGTGGCTGGAAAGCTATGTCCTGAAGCTCCATCCCTGATGGCCTATGGAAGGGTTCTGGGAGCATTTCTAACTCAATGGACCAAGTAATGAACAAACCACTTGATGCTAATACCAAATGATCAGCCAGATGGAATTAGGGTTTAGGTATTTAAATGGCTTCTTGTTCTTCTTACTCTCTGTGTACTTCTCCCAGAGGAGTCTCATCTCCCTACTGCTTCAGCACGAATGTGCTTCTTGAGCAGAAGGTAATGAAGGATCTTTATTCCCCATGAGACCTGAATGCAGAGGAGAAGAGCTGGAATGCCTCCATGTGGAAACAGAAGCTTCACCTTGTTCTTATCAGGTAATTAAGCAGTGACTATTCTGATGCAGAGCATGTGAAGGAGCTGTCCCCATAAGAGAGGTGAAAGTGATGGGATTGGCAGTGAGAGAATGGGATGAAATGGAGAAATACATTGAAACATCCTTTGAGACTTTTGAACTCTGATCAGCGAAATTATAAACCACAAGTCCAAAAGATTAAAAATGAAATGTGCCACCTATCTCCTTCCAGAGAGGTAATGTGGCTTTTTGAATGTGACTGATGTGAGAATTTGTTTTACTGGATTAAGATATTTGTTATGGGGTTTACTTTTAATTTTTTTTTTTTAAATTGTGCATAGGGGTTAGGAGGAAAGGATAATAAATGCTTATAAAAATGAACACGAAATGAATAAATAGTCTGTAGAACACATGGAGGAATATTGTCTAGAGAAAAGGTTAATTTTTGTTGTGTCAAGGATCCCTTTGGTAGTCTGATGAAGCCTATAGACTCCTCAGAATTATTTTTCAATGCATAAAATAAAATATACAAGATTATAAAATATATTGAGATACTGCTATCTATCATCTATCAATCATCATCATAATCATTACCCTCATCTAGCTAGCCATATTATTCATAGGTTTCAGGGTAAAGACCCTTTCAGGGGTGGGGAAACTCCAGGCCTCCAGGCCACGTGTGGTTCTCTAGGTCCTCAAGTTTGGCCTTTTGACTAAGTCAAAATTTTACAGAACAAACCCTTTTATTAAGAGGATTTGTTCTATGAAGTTTTGATTCGGTCAAAAGGCATACCAAAGGAACTAGGAGGCCATGGGTTCCCCACCTGTGGTAGAAGATGGCAATCAATTGATCTATGTAACATCTACAATTCTTTCATCCCATCATTACATGCAAATATATGAAATCTCTACTGTGTACAGAGTACTATATTCAGAATCTACATTTTGAATAAGTCACAACTTCTCCCCTAATATAGCTGAGATTAGAGTGGTAGGATAAAAAATGAAGACATATAATTATGGTTCTGACAGAGAAATTTGAGTAAGCACCAGGAAGAAATACATGAATGGTTTTCTTTGTGAGACTAGGACTGCTAAGTCAGGGGGATGGATTAAATGACCTTTCAGAGAATTCTACCGAAAGCAGCTATACTTGGTATTAGCTCAGTTTTGTCTTTTTGCCAGTTCATCACTATTCAACTCAATTTATAAATATTCTGCTGGAATATCGGCTTTAAACAAGCTTTATGTGTGGTCACTAGTGTTGGTTTAAAGTTTCATTTAGGCTTTGCATTTTTAGCTTGATCTAATACAATTGCCTGGCCTTCCTATTCTGTAAGGGATATAAAAGGAAATGGGGAAAATCCCATTCACAAAGAATGGGCTTTATAATTATTTCATTATCTCTGCATTTTTTTAATCTCCAACTTAACTTGACTGTGAGTCATATTTATATTATCCCAACCCCCTAGGAATGACAATAATAGGGATATTCATGAACCAAGGGGAGAGTGTGTGTGTGTGTGAGAAAGAGAGAATTGAAATCTCTTTCTAAATGAATTAAAAATGAAACCTGTGTGATCTTATCATACTTAATAATCTACGGAAATGGTATTTTGGTCTCAGTGGGAGGTTAACCATTTGCATCTGATTCCAGTTCCCCAGGGGCCCTTGAAGAGAGAGAGGCTGCCAATATCCTCTGTAGGACTGAGCTGGATGAATCCCACACCTCACAGTGGGAGGCATCAAAAGGTCTGAGACTGGGAAAGGGGCCAGGAATAGGATCTTCTTGTTTTTTGCCCTGCTGTAACTATTGGTTTTTAGAGACACCCTCTGTATTGTTGCTTGTTACTCCTGTTTCATAATTAGAGATGAAACTTAAACTAGTTTTTTTTTTTTAAAGATGATTGGATTATAAGAACACGGATTTAGCACCTAAAGGAATATTATGCAAGCCATGTAGTTCAAAGGCATCATTTTACAGATGAGAAAATTGAAGCCCAGAGACGTTAATCATTTGTCTAAGATCTTATAGGGAGTAATAGAAATGGAATTTGAACTCAGGTCCTTATTCCAAATCCATACTAATGCCTCCTCCACTCAGTCTCTCCATAATAGCCTATGATGGTTCCATTTTCCCTGAGTAATTCACAAAAGTACCAGACCTTGTTTCTTTTAGAACCTGTCCAATTTAATCCCTAATGTGAACAAGTAATAATGTCGATTTCAAATTATTTTATCTCAATTTTTTTCTTCAGTAATTGACTTGATCTTTAATATAAATATTCCTCACTTAATGGATTACAGCAAGGGTGGGGAATCTGTAGCCTTGAGGCCACCTGTGGCCTCGATATCGCAAGTTCCCCATCCTTGGATTATATCAATGGTTTCCAAACTATGTTTGAGGAAAATGGATCCTTTTAAGTATGTAACAAGAAGAACATGTAGAACCTCCACACATCTATGAAAGAAGTTATACTGTTAGCATCTGTTGATCAAAGAAACATAATTCAAAGAAATACAGATCTACAAACTGTTTCAGGGATTCATGGACTTCAGGTTGAGAGCATTTTGTTTTAGGTGAGACAACCATTTTTGAACTAGGGAAATCAAAACCCAAATTTTCTACTAGAGAAAATAGAAAATTTTGGAGGAAAATTGGGTAAAATATTGTCCAGCTCTGTGGCAGGCTGAGACTTGGTCAGGTTGTGTATGTGTCTATTTGTCATTTGTAATGGCTACAGAATGACGTCAGTCAGCGCCATCATCTTAGGCAAAATGCATAAATAGTACTTCTGTTTTATGTTCTTAGTTATATAAAATGAATTAGTTCTTCACTTTATCAATCCATTCCACCCAGGATTTTCTGTGTAAAATACATTTAGAGCATGGAGTACTTATGCAGAAAACCAAACCAAAACAAAGCAAAACATCATTTTGATCATTGGTTTTATATTAGATCATTGAAAATACTGTCTATATTTAACAGTTATATTTCCTAACCAGCTAGCTACAGCTTTCCCCTTTATGCTGTTAGATTACTTTGTTGGGTGGATAATATTGGACTTAAAGGGGACTCTTAGATCACTTTGGTTTCTTAAATTGCCTTGATAACTAGAAGTGACAAATTTAATCTGTCAAACACCCCAGGGACATGTCAATAGAAGTGAGCATAAGGTTAAGACAAGAAACAGCATTACCTCACCCTTGTCCTCTTCCCTTCACTGACAAGTTTTTAGGAATATTCATAGTAAGAAAAAGTTGGCATATTGAATTCCCTGTTCTTTTACAGCAAAATGAGAAATCTGAAAGATAGTTCAATGCCCTTTTATTCCAAGTTGCTTTGTATTTGATCCCCTTCATGTTCCTGGTACAAAACACTCCATTCCAGCGATGCTATTAAAAGCTGTGTTTTCAGGATCTTTGTTCTGAAGACCTTCAGATCCATTATATATACGCCACCTCCTTCATTCTCAATAGCTATTCCTGAGATAGACCATTATTGTCCTCCTCCTTCTGCTCATCATCAAAGGGTGTGTATTGGTCATTCCCATGGGTAGGGCACTGTGGGAAAGAAAATAAAAGATACAGTCTCTTTTCATTTATACTTTAAGGCTTGAAACAGATGACAGGGATATGGATTGAGGCACATAAATGCAAGAAAATGAGGTAATTAGCAAGAAGACACAAGAGCAAGATGCAACTTTGGAATAAATGAAATGATTAGCTTCATTGCTTGATAAACTTGACATTCTAAGTACTGTGCTGTGGATATATGAGTGGACCAAGGAGGTTACAGGCAGCTAGGTGGAGCAATGGTTAGAGCATCCTGCCTGGAGTCAGGAAGACTCCTCTTTGTGAGTTCAAATATGGCCTCAGACATTTATTAATTGTGTGACTCTGGGCAAGTCACTCAACTCTGTTTACATCCATTTCCTGCCCTGTAAAATGAGCTGGAGAAGGAAATGACAAAGTACTCCAGTATCTTTCCCACGGAAACCCCAGATAGGATCACTAAGAGATGGACATTACTGAAATGATTGAACAACAACAAGGAGGTGTTAAAGGGTAGGGATGCCTCATAAGAGAAGGCATCCTACAACCAGAGAAACCAAAGTGAACTCGACTGGCAAATACTGAAAAGGAATCCCAAAGGTCCTGTCCATCTCTAAAATTATGTAATTCTATGACTCTTTTGAACTCAGTATTGTATGCTAGGTCCCTAACCCCTATGCTAGGTTTTGTCTAGTTCAATAACCCAACACAGTTACCGTTATGTGTCAGGTCTTATGCTGTGCACTGGAGATATAGAGACAGAAGCAATAGAGTCCCTGTCCTCCAGAGGCTTCCATTCCACAGGGAAATAACATGCATACAAATAAGTGATTTTTTTTTTTAGGCAATTGGGGTTAAGTGACTTGCCCAGGGTCACACAGCTAATAAGTGTCAAGTGTTTGGTCTGAGGCTGTATTTGAACTCAGGTCCTCCTGACTTCAGGACCGGTGTTCTATCCACTGCTACACCTACCTGTCCCATTAGTCAATTTTTTAAAAAGAAAAATACAAAATAAATACAAATTAATTTGCAGTGAGGGTTGGTTTAGCACTAAGAAGTGAGGTGTTCAGAAGTAGGCTCATGAGCAGTGGTATCTGAGTTGGGTCTAAAAGGGAGTTAGTGATTTTAAGAGCCAGAGGTGAGGAGGATGCACATTCCAGATATGGGCCGTGGGCAAAGGCCTGCAGTGTAGATAGAAAAGCAACAAGAGTGCTTGAAGGGGAGTAATATGCAATGTTTGGAAAGATAAGTGGTAGTGAGGTTATACAGGGCCAAAGAGATTGCATTTTATCTCAGAGACAATAGGGAGCTGCTGAGGTTTTTTGAGCAGGGGAATGAATGGCAGGAGTGGGGATGGGGGGAAGGGAGCCGGCTGAGGGAGAAAAATTGAGAGGCTATTGCAATAGTCTAGATGCTGCCAGTTTGACATGGGGTGATGTCTGTATGAAGAAGGGCTGTATATAAGGGTTACAGAAGTAAACATTATATATACCCGAAAAACCTTCCCATTACTCACACCAATGAGCCAATTACAGAAAAGGAGAGGAGACAGGGAGTTCAGTTAAAGGAGGTGAACTACCCTATTTGAAAGATAAAGAGCCCCTTGGCTCACCTGCACCTAGTAGAGGTATCCCCAGTGGGAACAATGTACTTCAATGTCCCCCATGACCTAGAGATTTTTAGATTCATTAATCTTGCATGACCGGCTCTCAGGCAGTTCAGAAGAACGGGTCCCTACACTATAGCAGAAAGAATATTTTTTTTTTTGGAATTTTTTTAAATTTTAAACTTAAATACAAAGTAAGAAATGAAAAAAGAAACAAACTTAAATGCTAAAACTAAAATAAAACAAAATAAGAAAAGAAAAAAAAAGCATTGCTGCATGCACAGCAGAACGTGAGAGAAGATTCAAAATATACACAATAAATTTCCATTTCAACAAAACCTAGGTAATAAATACTACACATTGTTTTGAGAGCTGTCCATCTTTTCTTTTACTTCCTTGTAAAGAATTTTTTAAGAGAAATAAGATACATGCAGGAAATTTGAAGTCCATTCTAAGCATCCTTAAAAGCTCAACATCAGTGCCATTTAGTAGATTCAGTAGCAAGTTGTTTGCTCCCCTTTTACCAATAGAACTAAATTTTTTCTGCTCCCTCTACCAGCCCAGCCCCAGGAAAACACTTCTGCTCTCCAAGTAATCCTATGGGCACCTACACCTGTACAAGGCATGGGAGTTCAGATTCTGTAGCTTCCCCAGGTCTCCTTTTGAGACTGGTTGGCTGACTGCGGAGGAAGCACACCTGCTGGGGAGGTGCCGAGAGCAGCAAATCATAGGAAATGCAGATGCCTCTCTGGAGGACAGCCTGACTTGGCTGAAGGATCCATGCCAAGTACTTGCTCGGTGCATCTCTGTGGCTACTGTGATTGAAAATCTGCATACCTAGGTGGTGAAATATAAACGCTGTTGAAGGGCCAGCTACTGTAGGCAGCATGACTGTCCACAAGCCATTAGAATCTTAGTCATTAAGCCCAAGATGGTATTGACTAACTGCAAACAACATGGCACCTGGCTTAGAATTTGTACACATTAACTCTTTCACTGATCAAAAAAAGAGAAAGTTATTAATTAAATCTTCATTGTCATCTTCAATTTGTGGTTTTTGATTACCCACATTCTGCTAAAACCATCTTTTTTTTTTCCTTCACTATGATCAAGGTGGGAATGGTACCACCCACAGTGAGGTAGTTACCTCAACATGTCTTTTGAGACTCTTGATTCTGCCATCCCATAAATCCTTTAAGAAAGAGAGTATCTGGGGCAGCTAGGTGGCACTGTGGATAGAGCATCAGCCCTGAAGTCAGGAGGTCCTGAGTTCAAATCCGGCCTCAGAGCAGACACTTGACACTTACTAGCTGTGTGACCCTGAGCAAGCCACTTAACCCCAATTGCCTAAAAAAAAAGAGAGACAGAGAGAGAGAGAGTATCTATTTGATGCACTAGGGGCCTTCCTCAAGATTTTTTGGCATTGTTTATCAAAAGAATACATGTGCTGTCTATTTATTATTCCTAGCATTCAACATATAATTGCCTGCACCATTCCTTTTTGTGATCACACCTCTCTCTACTGACATCCTTTATGCCAATTTTACAAATGTTTTTCAGCATTGTACACTGGGCAGAAGACTAACTCTAAACTCAGAGAACCCAAGTTCAAATCTCACTTTTGTCACTTATTATATGTATGACCTTAAGAAAGTCATTTAACCTGCTTAGGCATCAGTTTCCTCATCTGTATAGTGATAGGGGTTATACTAGGTGGCCTATGAGTTCTCTTCCAGCTCAACATCTAGGATCTCGGGATGCTATGCTTCAAGTTACTCAAGCCCATCCTGTCTCTACTCCATTAGTCTTTGGATAATGTATGATTAATAATAGTAGAGCTAAGTCATGACTATTATGAACAATAAATCCACATGTATTCAAATTGCACTATTTGAAATTATAATTATATAAAATATGTCAATTAGCTCCAGCTAAATTGAAATATGCAGTGCGAATTCAAGTAATGTGACCAATTCCCAGGGTTCATACTTATTGAGATCTAGCTATGATAATAGCTAGCATTTATATAGTGATTTAAGACTTGTATTTATTTTTGTCATTTCAGTCATATCTGACTCTTTGTGACCCCATTTGGGGTTTTCTTGATAAAGATACTGAAATGGTTTACCATTTTCTTCTCCAACTCATTTGACAGATGAGGAAACTGAGGCAAACAGGGTTAAGTGACTTGCCCAGAGTCACACAGCTAATAAGTCTCCGAGGCCAGATTTGAACTCAGTTCTTCCCAACTCCAGGCCTGGTGCTCTATCCACTGTGCCACCAAAATATTCATTAAGGTTTGTATAGTGCTTTACAAGCATTATCTCATTTCATCCTCACAACAGCCTTGTGCAGTAGGTGCTGTTATTATCTCTACTTTACAGATGAGGAAACTGGGGAAAATAGAACTTAAGTGACTTGTCCCAGGTCACACAGCTAGTGGATATCTGAGACTGCATTTGAACCCATCTTCCTGACTGCAGGCCCAGTGTTCTATGTACTATGGTGCCACCAAACTGCCAGCATAGAATTTACAACGTATATCATGGAACTTTACAACATATAGCAAGCAGCTTTAATTCTTTGGAGACTATAAATAGCACTGAGAGAATATTGGTATTAAAAAGATGGATCTTTATTGCAGAGAGAAGCATTACATCATTTCTCAAATGCAATCCAAACCGTTCTTATCCTTCCATTGAATTCTGGGCCCAGCTCATTGTCCATCTGTAGAATCTTTCTAAAATATGTGTAGTGATGGACCATCTTTATTGGAATCACATCCAACTGCACATCATCATTTCCACAATAGGCATTCATGTCATTTGAGTCCCATAATATTGACTCCATTTTCCCTTTGCCAATCTCTTATTTATGAACAGAGATTTTTTTCTGATCTCGATGTTTCTGAGAGCAGATTGAAATCCATATGACCCCCAGGAGTAGATGAAAAATTTCTTAGCAGTGCCCCTGAAGGCTTGTTAAGAGCATTTAGGTTCTGTAGATAGCAGATAAACTTTCTTTTCTTGTTCTTCTTTATAACCAATCTTCTCACCACTTCAACTTCTCTTGTCAAGATTTAAGTGTCTTCTTTTTGCCGTTGATCAATATAGCAGTTGGATGGGGTAGGGATGGGGATGAGGTGGCAGAATTTAAGCAGAGAGAAAAAAATTCCTTTTCAAAATGATAATGTGAATGATGAGGAGTAGATGAATACATAGGCTATTTGACATTTGTGTTATTATTGTTATTGGGAGGTTAGGTGGCACAGTGGAGAGAGCACTGGAATCGGGAAGACTCATCTTCATGAGTTCAAATCCAGCCTCAGACCCTGGAGAAGTCACTTAACTCTGGTCGCTACAGTTTTCTCATTTGTACAATTATCTGGAGAAGGAAATTGCAAACCACTTCAATATCTTTTCCAAGAAAAACCCAAGTAAGGTCATGAAGAGTTAGACACAACTAAAATGACTGAACAATAAAAGGTGAATAAATTTGGCATTTGTATAGATATAATTTCGTCTTCATGCCCATTCATCTTTTTTTTTCTCTAGGTCTAGGTCATTTATTTTATAGTATAGTGCCTTTTCACATGCTGGATAGTTATTTATTTATTTTTAATAACAAAGAAGTAGTAACTTCTTGAACCAATCAA
>NW_020954591.1:31921667-31954442 GCF_900497805.2 Vombatus ursinus | reverse complement strand
TTCAGTTGTATCTGATTCTTTGCGACCTCATTTGGGGTTTTCTTGGCAAAAATACTGGAGTGGTTTTCCATTTTCTTCTCTAGCTCATTTTACAAATGAGAAAACTGAGGTAAACAAGTCAGGGTCACACAGCTAGTGTCTGAAGCCAGATTAGAACTCAGGAAGATCCAGGCCTGACACTCTATCTACTGTACCACCTAGGTGCTGTGGCTCTCTACTGTATCTCTCTATGACTACAGTATGATAAAAATGATGATATCAATGTCTTTCATTTTAGTGGCTTAGAACTTGCTGGAGGAAGTGGCCTCTGAAGGTTAAGGGTGTACCCTATTTAACATAAGCTTATATCTAATTTCCATAGGCCTCCTATTTCTTGGTTACCCATTCTGGAAGATCAAACCTATAGAGGAAAGAACATTTAACATAACCTGGATTCTAATCTCGATTCTGTTTCCTATTAGTTGTATGATATTGAGAAAATCACTATTAACTCTTTAGGTCTCAGTGTCTATTGGAAAGTGAGAGTTTGGGAGCAGATAGCAGCATAGGCAGTGGAAGAAGTGTATGACCTTCAGAGGGTTAAACTTTCTATGTTAAATTTTTCACATATAAAATGAAGTAGGTAGACTTCCTTCCACCTCGAAAGTCTTTGCTCCTCTCTGACTCGTCTCTAATATTGAAACTTTCTTGTGACAATATATCCTTTAACCTAGAACATCCCTTCTTTAAATGCAATTTGGCTTATGATTTCAATGTTTTGTTCTTTGAGAGCTAAGAGCTTTTGGTTAAGGTTCCTCTGATCATAACTGTGGTATTGTAGAGGGTAATGGCCTGGATAATTTAAATGATGTTCTTGATATCACTAAAACTGGACAGATGACACATAGGCATTTGGAGCTTAGAGTTTTATTGGAACATCTGGAGGCATGATCCAAATAAGGCCACAGCTAGAACTTCTCCATCTTCAATTACTTATATTTCTAAATGCTACCTAACTAGTTCTGGACCTCTAGAAGTACAAACTTCTTGTGCGTAGTCCTGTTTGAATCATCCTGTACTCTTAACAGTTCTGGTAAACACTGAAGAATCAGGTCACCCCTCAAACAAAGTGGGGCATACTTTGTGGGATACATATTCTATGAAAAGCTGTACATAAATTGATATTATTATTATTATTATTAGTTTTAGTTTTCAACATTCACTTTTATGGGATTTTTAATTCCATTTTTTTCTCCCTCTCTCTTTCCCCTCCCTCTTCCCCAAGATGGCAAGAAATATAATATAGGCTACACATGTACAATCATATCAAACATGTTTTCACATTAGTCATGTTGTGAAAGAAGAATAAGAATAAAAGGGAAAACCCATGAGAAAGAAAAAAAATGAAAATAGTATGCTTCGATCTACATTCAGACTACATAGTTCTTTCTCTGGATGTGGATTCCAAGTCTTTTGGAAATGTCTTAGATCATCGTATTGCTGCAAAGGGCCAAGTCTATTCAAGTTGATCATCACACAATGTTGTTGTTGCTGTGTACATTGTTCTCCTGGTTCTGCTCACCTCACTCAGCAACAGTTCATGTAAGTCTTTCCAGGTTTTTCTGAAATTCACCTGCTCATCATTTCTTATAGCACAGTGGTATCCCATTACCTTCATATACCAGAACTTGTTCAGCTATTCCCCAATTGATGGACATCCCCTCATTTTCCAATTCTTTGTCACCACAAAAAGAGGTACTATAAATACTTTTGCATATGTGGGTCCTTTTCCTTTTTTTATGATCTCTTTGGGATACAGACCTAGTAGTGGTATTGCTGGATCAAAGGGTATGCATGGCTTTATTGCCCTTTGGGCAGAGTTCCAAATTGCTCTCCAGAATGGTTGAATCAGTTCACAACTCCACAAACAATGCAATAGTGTTCCAATTTTCCCACATCTTCTCCAACATTTGTCATTTCCTTTTTCTGTCATGTTGGTCATTCTGATAGGTGTGATGTGGTATCTCAGTGTTGTTTTAATTTGCATTTCTCTAGTCAATAGTGATTTTGAGCATTTTTTCATATGATTATAGATAGCTTTAATTTCTTCATCTGAAAATTGACCATTCATATCCTTTGACCATTTAGCAATAAACTGATTTTTTTTAAAAGCTGAGACATATATTTAAAGTACAGTAAAGAATTATGTAAAATATGAATATCAACCCTCCATTTATTTGTTTGATAAGTATGGATTGTCTATATTTGGGGCATTTTTCTTTATGAAGCAGGGCTTACCCATAATAGATTACATGTATCCTTTTCCCTCCCCCACTTCAAATGGATACTTCCATCTGATCATGATAGTTTCCATTTGGGAAAGGGGGTGTGATGGGTAAAGGGATCAAAGGAAGGTAAAAGCCTGGGTATTGGTTATGGGGTCCATCTACTTTCATGATGAGGGGAGAAATTAACAGAGATTTAGGGAAAGTGCTTTCTAGAGATAGAGAGCATGGACAAAGTCATAATTTAAGTGAGAACAAGGCATTCTCTTCTGAGTTAAGACAAATGTTACAGGCTCATTCAATGCCAGCTGGTCTGGAAGGGTAAAAGAAAATTCATGGCAATGTATTAAAGCCAGAAAAGTCATCAGATAGTCAAGTAGGAATCATTGCATGAGATGAAAGAGCACCCAGAGAACAAAAAGAAGGGTACTCTACTGTGCAGGCATTGGGGGACATGCCTATAATCCTAGCTACCGAGGAAGCTAAGACTGGTGAATCTCTTAAACTCAGAGTTCTGAGCTTCATTGGGCTAAGCTGATTGCATGTACTCAAAAAGGCCAGAATTAGTCTATTGAGCCCCAGGAGTGGGATGGGTTGCCTAAGGAGGGAGGAACTGTCAAAGGTGGGAAATGGAATAGGTCAATCAGTAGTGGGATCAGTCCCATGAATAGGCCTTTATACCATTAGTCTAGGCAAGATAGGGAGGCCTAGTCTTTTCAAAAAGAAGAACAATACTATATATTTCAGCTGATGCTTTTCTTTAGAAAATCTACCTCAATTTCAATGTGACCTTTTGTTTTTGGATGTGGTAGCCCTGAAGTATTTTTCCCAGGTCCTCCGTTTTGGAGGTCCATGTTCTACACAAGTGACATTTTCTTCCTAGATTTCTATTGTCTCCAGAACTAAGCACCTGCCATGAGGCACAACAACAGACTTGGAATATGCATCCAAATGTCCTGGAGTAGATATATTAGGGGTTATCAGAACATATTGCTGGAAAACAAAAAATTAATCAAAATGTCCCATTTTAGCATTGCTAGCAGCAGTGGGACACAGTAGCTCTGCAGAACCGATTAGCTCCTTATTAAATAGGAACAGTGGTGACAGAGCTCTAAAATATCAAATTATCCCAACACAGCTCCCAGCAAAATAGGAAAATGCAAGTGCTAATTTAGCTGCAATCACAGCATTGTTCAGTCTATGAAAGGTGCTAATACTCCAGAGGCTCTTGTATGTAACTGTCTTTAATTTCAAACTTCCCCTGCTTGTGAACCTTGAAGGTGCTTTCTCTGAACTTGCTTTATTGCTACCTCTACTTTTCTCCTTTGGAACAAACTCCATCACCTCAGGGCTAGTAAGCAAGTTATAGGTCCCTGTGGTCAGAGACCCTCCACAACCTAGACCTTCTGAATTTCCTCTTGAACTGCCTCTGCATGGAAGATCCATCCGCTAATGGACAGGCTCCAATTTAGGCATGCCTTACAATCAAGTCCAACTATTGGAAAGACTCTAACTCTATTACTACCCCCTTGTTTAAACTTTCCCAGTTTATTCTAATTAGATCCCAACTGATCACTAGCAATTCACTTCACTTCACTTCACTTCAATTCAATTCAATTCAATAAACCCTGGTGAATTGCTTGCAGTGAGTAGCATACTATGCTAGATCTGAAGTTTAGATAACATACAGTCCTTGACTTCATAGATCTTATCATGATGCAGAGGAAGAAACAATAGACCTGGAGTCAAATGATCTTGCTAGCTATGTAACCCTGGGCAAACCATTAACCTCTCTGAATCTCAGTTCCTCATCTGTAAAATGATAGGATTGGATTAGATGACCTCTAAGGTTCCTTTCAGGTCTAAATGATCTCAAAACATAAGACACATACACTCAAAATGCAATAATATGCAATACTGCACAAAGATAAATAATAATAATGGTTCTATGGGGACAGGTAAATGAGTGACTGACCATTTTGGAAAGCTGATATAGAAGTTTAAAGCAATGGAATACATGTGATGAAGATTCACACAGACTTCTCCCACCTTAATGATGTTGGGCAATGGTGGTGCTGACTGAAAGGTTTAATTTTTCCACATGTCCAAATTCTAAGAAGGAATTCCTGAAGGCAACAGCTAGGGGTATGCTGTAAATGTTTAACAACCAGTTCTTCTAGGAGGAAAATGTGCATAGGACATCCTTTAAGTTTTATCTGCATCATTGATATTTTCCCTATCAGTTTCTTAAGTCTAGACAGCAAACAAAACAATAAATCAAGGCCAGATTTGTAGCATTTTTTAATTTCTAACATGTAAATGCTCTCACTGAAAATTTAATAATCAGATCTCATGAGTTGGAGTGAGCTAGTTCCAGCACTCTGATAACATTCCCTAAAGGTCAGTTCTATGAAACTTAGTGGCATATATATCAGTGTAACTTTAACTCCATCATAATCTCAATATGAAAAGTGACACTTTCAAACATGTTGGACAAGTGGTATATCTAGTGCTGTCTGAGTATAAGAAAGGCTAGTAGCAAAAGAACTGAAAGAGAAGATAAGATAATTTTTTTTGTCTTTATTAGGAAGGACACTGAAAACCAAGAAAATGCCCAGAAGAGGGCAACTAGGATCATAACTATTAGAAAACTTGGTCTAGTATTAGAAGGAACAGCTCTCATGATCCTGGAGAAGAGAAGATCCTGAAGTCTGGAGATGCTGTGATAAGAAGTATTTGAAGGGTTTTCATGTTTGAGAAGGTTTAGACCTCTCCTGATTGACTGCACAGAGAGAATAAGAAACAATGAATGGGAGTTGCAGAGGCAGATTTTTTCTTAGAGGTTAAAAAAAAGTCTTCCTAATAATTAGAGTTATCCAAAGGTATATCATAGACTGCTTTGGGATGTAATAGGGTCCTTCCCTTCCTCTCTGCAAGTCTTCAAGGAAAAGTTAGTTTGCTACTTTCTGAGAAATTTGTAGATGGGATACTTGTTTGGGATACAGGTTAGATTGTATGGCATCTGAGTTATCTACCCACTCTGTGATTCCTTGAGTGTTATTCCTTAAAGCATACTTATCTTTGTATGGACCATCTATATGTATCCGACTTCCCTTCCTCACTAACATTGAGACATTTAAAAGGGTACATTCAACCCCTGTATATGATAGGTTCATTGTAAGTGTGAATTGGTAGTGGTATGGGGAGCTAAGACTGTTTATACATCCCATTATCTCTTCCAAGTCTCCTCTATGACTAATTGACATGACCTTGGGTGTATCTGCTCTTGAATATCCTTGACATCCATCTGCTATGAAGATGAATTAGTTATTTAGGTAGCAATCAGCTTTCCTAGTTTAGCTAAAGTACATCCATTCCTCTTCAGTCCTATTAAGCATTGGATGAACTTTCATGTTAATACACAATACAATCACTACTGTTTTGCAGATGTCAGACACCTAAATATTTGGTATTCACTAATGAAAAACTTCTTTAAAAAAAGACAGAGAAAGAGACTGTGAGGAGTGGGAAGGTGAGAGGGGAAAGAAAGTCAATAAAATACTAGGGATCCAATTAAGAGTTTAGGTAGCTGTCAACTTTTATTAGTTCCAACTCTGACTTATACTGCTAAGGTCAGCAAGTGGTCAGTAAGGAAGGATCTAGGTAGGGGGTTGTCTTGTACAGAGAAAGCAACAAGCATTCTTAATGGATGAGAAAAAAATGGTGCTAATGGTAGAAATAATCACAATTTATTATTGAGGAAGGATAAGCTTGTCCTGTTCCATATCCTACTCAGTGGCACAGCTGGTGTGAGGGCAATCACTCAATATATCATAAGGCCAGCATATACTTTTATATTCCTGGAGGCTACACTTCCTCCCACCAAAATAAATAAGTTGTGGGGACAAAAATTAAATTCTGTTGTATGTCAGATTCCAACAGAGATACAGTCTGATAAAGTGAACTTGCCTTTAGTGATTAAAGAATATCTATACCAAATATTCTTAATTGTGTATGAGAGGTGCTAAGCTGTGTTTTTTTCCCCTTGTTTATTTTTCATCATTACTGATTGCTATGACTTTTAGGATTTTGTTTATTTATTTTTCTCTCATTCAAGAATTACTTCCATTTTCAAATTAGAAATTAGCTGTATTAGAAATAGAGCTAATGATATTTTAGATGATGAATTCAGGTCCTCCCCATTTTAAAGCAATGATATCTCACGCTTATTCAATGCTTTAAGTCTTTTCTATCTATTTTCTAATTTGTTCAGCACAAAACCTTGTGAAGGCCATACAAAAATTATTGTATCCATTTTCCAGTTGAGATAACTGAAACTTCTTCAGGTTAAGTGACTTGCCTAGGGTCACACAACTGATAAGTGGTGGAGTTCAAACTAGAATACTAGTCTTCAAACTCAACTCTAGTGTTCTAAACAGTCCTGGCTCACTAAAAAAGACCCATCAGAAAAGTGAGGGCAAGAGAGCTCCATGTCTGTCTCAACATCACAGACAGAGGAATATTGGTGGGATTCACTCTGAGTTTTGAATTGTTTTCCCACAACTCTTGTCTACTAATTAATGAACTTGACCTTCTTTAGGGAGTTAGCTTCTGTTTTCACTTGATACTTAACTGAGGAATTTCTGAGAAGACTGATGTAAGTTTTGGTGATCATTCTACTCTGCTTAACAAGTCTTATGTCTCATATATCCTTAAGTTAAGATATGTACTTAACATGGACCAGATGCATTCATTGCTTAAATATTTAATGCTTTGATAACCAGGTTGAGAGAAATGCTGAGACTAGGTGAATGAACTCAGATAATCACACACAGTCAACTACATCAAAGACTATGCTCTGTTTGGGGAGCTATAAATAGAAAACCTGGCTGGGCTACCATCTTCTCATGTTCAAGTTCTTAGAAGTATTGTGTGTGTGTGTGTGAGTGTATGTGTGTGTGTTGGGGAAAGGTCAGATTTCAGCTCTAATGTCCCTAGTCAACAAACAGAATCTTGACCCTATAGGCTCATATTTGAATAGGAACTTCTCCAGGAGTGAATTAAAAAAGATAAACAAAAATGGAAGTTATAGATCAGACAGATCTATAGGAAGACAGGAGAAAGAAAACAGAAGACTACATGCTCAGAGATAGGGTTTAATTTACTTTTTAGTCAGTACACAGAGATAAAAATCCTGCTGAAATTTGAGAGATATTTGATTAAGCATTTAATGGTATCTTGATAATCCCAAGGGCATAACTCAGAGAAGGCACATTCCTTTCATTGTGTTATTCCCCTCTTATGCATGCAAACATTCTTTGTGAAGAATTTCCTTTCTTTGACTCCTCAGTGTCTAACACAGGACCTGACACACAGAAGGTGCTTAATAAATGCTTGTTGATTTGTCAACATGAATGATAACACTTTTTTAGGAGTTATTTCATGCTGGTACTGTTCAGTAGCTAACTGAGTGACTATATGTTTCAGGGTTAAGAATGAAGTATTTCCACTTTTCAATAGCTAGAGACATAGACTCCTATAAGGTTATGGAGATGGCTTAGAAAAAAGAACAGGTCTGCCATTCACTTGGTTTCTTTGTATCTTGCATATTCCCTATAATGGTTGAGTAGTTAGCCTATGTGCTGCCTCCCCGTGAGCAGATGGTTTCCCTGAAGCTTCCTATGCCATGGATTATCCTCCTGCCTTGTGTCTTGGAGCCTGAGCAGTGTTGCTGCAATGGACTGCAAAGGATTTGGGAGCTTTCTGAGCCCTGCTTTTAAGACAGACTTTCTAAATATACTTTCAAGCTGCAGCTAAATCAGCCACCAATTCATTTGTCAGAGAAAATACATGCGGCTTTCAGTGCATAAGCTGCTGAGATAAAATGCCCAAAGATGATATAGGAAAAAACAGGGGACAGACTGGAGAATCCATTATCAAATTAGCAGTGCCCTTTTAAACAGTCAAGGGAGCCTGTGGCATGTGGTAGTGAGTTATAAGTAGTGGCAAAAACGGAATCCAAAAGATTGTCAATTGTAATTAAGAAAAGGTGGGGGGAAGAGAAACTGGAAAATTAAGTGGGTCCCAGCTCAAAGAAACCGATGATGGGGATGGCTCTTCTTTATATTTATGTCTTTGGAGGAAGGTGGCAAAAAATGCTAATTTTGCCATTTTGAAATTTACTTAAAGCTGAAACAAATGGAGCAAAAGAAAAAACCCACAAGTCCAGCCCAGCCTTATGGTTTGGATAATGTCCATTGTGCGGTTCATTAGTTGTACAGGTCATTTATTATCCTCTCAAATCCCTTGACAATTCCAGGTAAGAGAAAGAGGCAAGAGATCTGCCAGAGGGTCTGAAAGCACTCTTCTCCTTCGCGTAGACTTTGCCATCTGAAAGGGAAAGTTAAGACTGATGGAAATGAACATGGAAATGTGCATACAGTTTTATTAAAGCATAGATTTAGAACTGGAATGGACTTCTGAGGGTCACCTAATACAATCCTCTTTTGACAAATATGGAAACTGAAATTTAGAGAAGCAAAGTGACCTGTCCAAGGTAACACGTACATACACATATGTATGGGTATATAATTAATAACAGGCAGAGCAGGGATTAGAACCCATGTCTTCTGGCTCTAAATTTGGCATTTTCCACTATATTGACTTAATTGAGAGGCATCATTCTGTCATATCATTAATTAAGAAGCACCATAGTGTCATAGATTGGAAGCTGGACTTGGAAATAGGAAGAGTCACATTCAAATCTTGCATAAACTCTATGAACCTGGGCAAAGTTCAATTAAGCCTCTCTGCTTCAGTTCCCTCATCTGTAAAATTGTCTCTGAGGTCACTTCCAGCTTTAAATCTATGATCTTATCAATCCGTTCAATTTGGAAAACATTTAACTAGCAACTACTATGTGCAAGACACCATGCAGGGTGCCAGAAGATAAAAATAGGCATGGCAGGATCTCCAGGCATTTAGCAGGTGCTTAATAAATGCCTGTGAAATTGGTTGGGGGAAGACAGTGAAAATGCAATGTGCTGCAAGGCAAAGGAAGGTACACATAAAGCAAAGGCCAAAACAAAATTCTATAAGAGACTTGTGAAAACAAGGTCATTTTCATATGGAAGGGTCAGATGAAGGAGAATACAACAGGGTTGAGCTTTGAAGGAAGTGAGGGGCTCTGACAGTTTGGGACGACTCTGTTCTAGGAATGGTCTGAGCAAAGATAGAGAGCTAGAAGAGAACAGGATGACCACGGGTGATGGAGTGCAGTCTAGTTTAGCTAGAAATCAGAATAGCTAATAGAAGGGGAATAATATGAAAAGAAAATAGGAAAGTATGTTGGAATCAGATTGTAGAGAGCCTTGAGTGACAGGAACAGGGGTTTGTAATTTGTTACATGGGCAAAGGTATTTGCATTTTATAAAAAGAGGAGGTGACATTATCAGAGCAGTGCATATAATTGTATTTTTAAATGTGTTTTAACCAAGTCATTGGGGGATCAAATTATGTGAAGTGAGTCCAAAGCTTCAGGGCATTTTACTCTGAAAGCATTTGAATGTTTACCCCTTCCCCACAACATGTTCCATTGATGCTTAACATATGAGATCTTGAAAGGAAGGGAAGAGGGGCTTGAAGAAGAAGAGTAAGACAGGAGGAGAGGGTAGATGAAAAAAATCAATCAGTGATTGAGCATCTATTAAGTACTTACTATATGCTAGGTCATGTGCTAGATAAAAATACAAATTAAAAAAAAGAAACAATCTACTGTCAAGGAACTTACCTTCTAAAGCAGTGGGTAGAAAAGCATAGAGAAGTATATACAGAATAAATATAAAGAGAAAAAGCAAAAATAAATACAGAGTAGTTAAATACATGGTAGTTTTTTAAGGGAATTAGCTGTTGATGAGGTGTGGGTGAGGGGTGCTGATCAGAAAAGGCTCTTTGTAAAAATTATTGCTTGAGTTACGTCTTGAAGGAAGAAGGTAATTGTTTAAGGTAGAGGTGAGGAGGGAATGTATTCTAGGGCAAAGGCATGGAAGTGGAAAATAGAATATTATGACTGAGGATGAGAGAGAAGGCTAGTTTGGCTAGATCACAGAGTATAAGAGAGGGAGTACTATATAGAGAGGCTGGAATGATAGTTTGGGGACAGGTTGTGAAGGACTTTAAAAGCTAAACAAAGGAGCCTATAATTCATTCATAGTGGGGAAGCAGGCAGAAGAGGCTCAGTGGAATTTTCAGGTAGGCTTTGAGTAGATGAGTGGAAGCTGAGGAAAACAAAAAGGAGCAAAGTTCTCCTAGCTTCTTTAGTCATTCATTGATGGCTTTGGTTGAGCTGAAAATGCACGCATCCTTCCCTACGTTTCTTTCATGGTTGAGTGGGTCCTGATAGAATTCTGAGACAGGAAGAATATTGGAGTGTCCATGGAGGTGAGAAGGGAATGCCAGGCCAGGAGGGTCTTGCCAGGGAGCAAATAGCAAGGTTCTGATTAAAGAAGGAACACATCATATGGTACAGACATCCGTGTAAACTGAACTCTTGGCAAGAGTGGCAGAAATAGAGGAAATAAATAATCATCAAAAAGGAAACAACTGCCTTCAGCCAAACATGGAACAGTCTGTCTGATTCTCCATGCTCTGGAGATCTAGTGCCTCAAGCTAGATTGCCCCAAGATAAAATTACCAGGTGCTGTTCCATACCTATAGTCAGTTGTTTCTAATGGATGCTGCCATGTGTACTCCATATTTTGGCACTGGAGAGTGCACTTTTTAATGGAAATCATCCTGGTGACAATCCAAGGAGCAGGAGGCCAACTTGATGCTTTTTAATATAGAAGGCAGAACTGTTCCCAACTTTCTTTGCCTGGGAGTACAGCAGGGAGGGTCAGCTTCTTGACAGATTGCTGTGGCCTCACACATGTACCCCTAGTTAGCTGCATATGGCAGATTAGGCAGTGCATTTGGAGTCAAAGGACCTGGGTTCAAATCACAGCTCTGATATTCAATATCTGTGTAACCCTGAGTAAAACATTTAAACTCTTTCATCCTTGGTTCTCTCCTCTGAACATGAGAAAGTGATCCTACATAACTTCTATAGTCACTCCTAACTATGAAATTTATAAGCCAATGATTCTCTCCATTTGGAATTTTTGTCCCATACAGGAAGCAAATATCTGTTAGATGGATGCAGATGGCAACATCAGTATAAACCCAATGTATTTAGGAAGGTAAACTACAATGACACAAAATTAGAACATCAGCTAATGCACCTGGGTATTAGTAGGTGAGCCTAGCTACTGCTCCATTACAGGGCTTGTTAAGGAATCAGTTCTAGTCTAGGTGCTACATGAATGAAAGCAGAAGACAGCAGCAAATCAGTTGGGTAATACTTCTGTGGCTGTGTAAGTTCTTCATTCTCTCTCACTCCCTGCATTTGGACGTTGGCTGGATTCTTTACTGGTGATCTTGGCATCGACTCGTGACAATTTTGCCATAACTCCCTATGATTCTACTAGTGCAACCCTTAGGAAGAAAAATCTGGCAAGGAACTACACCTAGGCTTGAATACTCTTCACGGCAGCTGTCCACCAGAAAACAGTCTTGATTGGTTGATGAAAAAGGAACTTGAGGACAGAATTGAAATGAGATTTGAAAATTAAACCCCACCTCCAATAACATTTGAAAATCGTTCCTTATGAGTAATTGTCCTCAAAAGTCTCTGAGCCTTCCCTGAAACACTCATGATTTGACATCATATAACAAGAATCCTAAGGGGCATGGAGAAATAGAAGTCTTTGGCATTAGAATACCTACACTTATTTAAAAATCATATCAAAAAGGATTTCCTCCCTATGCATTATGCCCTAGGCAACAATTTATTTTGTGTAATGCTAGTTTGGGATCTGCCTAGGAGTCACAAAGAACTAATCTCTGAAGATATCAGTCTTGTGTGGTACCATGGCCAAAAAAGACCAAAATAATGTGGGTATCATTAAGAAGCACATTTAAAAGAAAACACAAAATATTTTCCTTTTCATATACAAAACATTAAGATGAGTGTGCATTTCCTCCTAGTCTCTAATCTTTGCCTATATCATTCCCCAATGTTCTGGACTATGTCTTCCATTCACCTTTGATATGCCAAAGTCTATACGTTCTTCAGGGTCCCATTCCAACCCTATCTCTTCCATGATAGTGTTACCTCTGTCCACCTCAGCAACTGGGTGTTATAGTGGATAGAATGCAGTCAAGAAGACCTGAATTCAAATCTTACTTCAAACACATATTAGTTGTATGACCCTGCACAAGTCATTTAACCTCTGCCAGCTTCTATTTCCTCATCTATAAAATGAAGATAATAATAGAACTATCCCACAGAAATGTTGTGAGACTCAAATGAAACAGCATATGTTAAGCACTTTGCAAAACTTAGCTGTATAAACACAAGTTAATCAATTTCTCCCTGCAATTGTCACGATCATTGAATTATTTGTAACACTACCTCACAATTGGTCTATAGCACCTGGCATTTGCAACTTTTTCTTTTTTTCAATGTATGCACATCCATTCATCTCAGCTAGATTGTAAGCTCCTCAACGGCTAAACCAATTTTTACTAATTTTTACAGTCCTATCAATCCCCAGCACAGTGCCTTATACATAGTAGTCACTTGATAACTATTTGAATATTGATGGATAAAATTATGCATGCAGTTTTAGTAACTTCATCGTGATAAAGTTTTAAGAGTGGGTTCTGAGAAGAATGAACAAAGTGATGAAGGGAAAGAGAGAACTAAAGAAACTACAAAGATGAAAACTCTTTGGTCTGGGAGGACAAAGACTGTGATGGAGCAACATCAAATCTAAAAATCAAGAAAAGTAGAGATAGGACAAAGAATTGTTCACTAAACTTCAGTACACTCGTATAGAGACTATCTTTTTGAAGCTGAAAATTTAGGACAATTGAAAGATGGTATTGCTATCCACAAAGATGCTAAGCTTATGAATCTCTTTACCTCAAAGTGTTGCAAGATGAAAGTATAAATAACAATTATAAATTAATGAATGACAAGCACCTAATAGGTTGTTGAGGAAAACATGTCTGTCTGTGAGATGTATTCTGAAACTACTGGCATTAACTTTAAGAAGTATTATCATTCCTTCCCATGCAGAGGCACACAAGGAAAAAGAGAAGGAAGGAGAGGATGAAGAGGAAGAGTCAATAATAGGTGCCACTGCAGCAACATCACTGGCGAGCAGGAGCTAGTGAAGGAAACATTCATCCTCTCCTCTTCAGAGGCATACTGGATTTGGAGTCACTAGCTGACATGCCTGGATTTAGAGTCGGAGGGCTTGGCTTCAAATTTCTACTTAGTCACTTTATATCTGTGTGACCTTGGACAAGATTTAACCCTTCTGAGCCTCAGTTTTCTTAGGTCTAAAATGACAGAGAGGGTTTGAATTAGGATTTGATGTCTGAAGTGTCTTCATTTTTTGAAGGTATGAACCTTTAAATCATTTTACCTCTCAACTCCATTTTTTTTTATCTGTAAAATAAACATATTGCATTTTATGATTTCTGTGGTCCCTTTCAGATCTGGCAGGGGTGATTTCACTATCATGTGTGTCCCGCATTCAAAGAGACACATAGTTTAAATGGGAAAAGTACCAGGCTTAGAATCTGACAATTACATTTTAGTCTTGTTTTAACACTAGTTAGCCTCTTGACCTGGAACAACTTATTTCACCTCAATGGATCTTAGTTTATTTATTCATTAGTAAAATGAGGGATTGGACTAGACGAAACATAATACCCCTTCCAACTAGAAGATTCTATGACTCTCTGGCCATTGGTATCACTGCTAAAGTCAGAGTACTGGGCTTGATTAAATATTGGTTTGATCCACTGTATCAATTCTTATATTCTTGTTCTAAAGTTCTATAGAGATAGACTGAGTGATATAACTTTTGCTGTTCACAAAGTTCTTTACATGTTTTATTTAATCTACTTAACAATTTTGTGCAATAGGTAGATATATATGCTATGGGGATAGTCTTATTTCTTTTGAAAAAAATATTCATTTAACATCCATTTAAAAAAAAATAAGTCTGGAGTTCTCTCCCTTTCTCCCACCCTTCCCTCACACATTGAGAAGGCAAGAAATGTGATATCAATTATATATGAGAAGCCATGCAAAACATATTTCTGTATTAGCCACGTTAAAAAAAAGCAAGAAAAATAAAAATAAAAGTGAAAAAAAAATTCAATCTGTACTCAGACTCCCTCAGTTCTTTCTCTGGGAGTGGATAGCATTTTTCGTCATAAGTCTTTTGGAATTGTCTTGGGTTATTGTGTTGATTAGAATAGCTAAATCATTCACAGTTGATCATTATACAATATTGCTTTTACTGTGTTCAATGTTCTCCTGGTTCTGATCACTTCACTTTGCATGAGTTGATATAAGTCTTCCCAGGTTTTTCTGAAAATATCCTGCTTGTCATTTCTCATAGCAGAATGGTGTTCTATCACAACTTGCTCAACCATTCCCCAATTCATAGGTATCTCTTCAACTTCCAGTTCTTTGCAACCACAGAAAGAGCTGCTATAAATATTTTTGTACACATAGATCCTTTTCTTTTTTCTTTTATATCATTGGAATACACACCTAATACTGGTATTGCTGGATGAAAAAAAAAATATGCACAGTTTTAGAGCCCTTTGGGCATAGTTCCAAGTTGCCAGAATGGTTGGATAAGTTCATAACTACAATAACAGTGCATTAGTGTCTGAATTTTTCCATGTCCCCTCCAACGTTTGTCATTTTTCTTTTCTGTCATATTAGTTAATTTGATAGGTGTGAGGTGGTACCTCAAAGTTGCTTTAATTTGCATTTTTCTAATTATTAGTGATAAAGAGCGTTGTTGTTTTTTAATATGATTGTAGATAGCTTTGAGTTCTTCTGAAAACTACCTGTCTATATCCTTTGAATATTTGTCAACTGTTAAGACTATTTTTCTAACAAATATGCTTCAGTTTTCTACATGTGTGAGATTTGCTATTAAAAAAAAAAAACAACTCCCCAGTTTCCTTCTCACTTTCTAAACTTGCTTGCATTGGTTTTGCTTGTGCAAAACCTTTTCAATTTAATGTAAAAAATATCTATTTCATACTTTGTAATGATTTCTATCTCTTGTTTGGTCATAAATTCTTCCTTTATTTATATATCTGGCAGGTAAAATCTTCCATGCTCTCTTAATTTACTTATACTTCATTTCTGAATCATATAGCCATTGTGAATTTATCTTGATAAATGGTGTGAGATATTTGTCTATACCTAGTTTCTACCAAACTGTTTTCTAGTTTTCCCAGAAATTTTTACCAAAAAGTGAATTTGTATTGCAAAAGCTTGGTCTTTGAGTTTATCAATCACAAGATTAATATGGTTATTTACTACTTTGTACTGTGTATCTAATCTCTTCTACTGATTTCTTATCCAGTACCAAATTGTTTTGATGATCACTGCTTTCTAATGCAGTTCAAGATTGGATACTGCTAGTCCCCCTTCCTTCACATTTTTTTTCCATTGATTCCCTTGTTTCCATTGATTGCTTTTGTTCTTCCAAATAAATTTTCTTATGATTTTTTCTAGCTCTATAAAATATTTTGGTAGTTTGATTGGTATGAGACTAAATTAATTTAAGTAGACTTTTATTTTTTATTATTTTGGCTTAACCTACCCATGAGCAATTAATATTTCCCCAGTTGTTTACATGTGTTTTTGTTTCTGTGAAAAGTCTTTTGTAATTGTGTTCATATAGTTTTTTGGTTCGTCTTGCCAGGTAGACTCCCAAGTATTTTATATTATCTGCAGTTATTTTAAATGGAATTTCTCTTTATATATTTTCTTCCTGGACTTTATTGGTAATATATGCACATGCTGATGATTTATATAAGTTTATTTTATGCCCTACAACTTTACTAATATTGTTAATTGTCTCATCTAGTTTTTAGTTGATTCTCTAGGATCCTGTAAGTATATAATTATGCCATCTGCAAAAAGTGACAGTTTTGTTTCCTCATTGCCTATTCTAATTCCTTCAATTTATTTTTATTCTCTCTCTCTCTCTCTCTTTCTTTGTGTCTCTGTCTGTCTGTCTGTTTTTTTGCTATTGCTAGCATTTCTAGTAGAATATTTCATAATAGTGGTGATGGTGAACATTCTTGCTTCACCCCTGATTTTATTGGCAAGGTTCTAGCTTAACTTCATTTCAGATAATGTTTGCTAGTGGCCTTAGATATATACTACTTATCATTTTAAGTAATGCTCCATTTCTTATTATTCTTTCTAGTGTTTTTAGTTGGAATGAGTGTCATATTTTCTAAAAGAAAAAAAAGCTTTTTTCTGCATCTATTGAGATTATACTTTTTGTTTTTGTTATTGATATGGTCAAATATCCTGATAGTTTTTTTCTAATATTGAACCAGTCCTGCATTACCAGTGTGAATCTCATCTGGTCATAATGTATGACCTTTGTGATATATCGCTGTAATCTCCTTGCTAACATTTTATTTAAATTTTTAATCAATATTCATTTGGGAAATTGGTCTATAGTTTTCCTTCTCTGTTTTCGCTGTTGCTGGTTTAGTTATCTGAAATGTATTTGTGTCATAAAAGGAATTTGGTAGGACTCCTTTACGTATTTTTTTCTAAATTGTTTACATGGTATTGGAATTAGTTGTTCTTTAAAATGTTTAATAAATTCCTTTGTGAATCCATCTAGTCTTGGTGATTTTTTTTTCCCTTAGGAAGCTCACTGATGGCTTGTTGAATTTATTTGTCTAATATAGGGTTATTTAACTATTCTATTTCCTATTCTGTTAATCTGGGCAATTTATATTTTTGTAAACATTCACCCACTTTACTTTGATTGTTAGATATGTTGAAATATAATTGGGAAAAATAGCTCCTAATAATTGCTTTAATTTCATTTTTGTTGTCTGTGCATTCACCCTTTTCATTTTTGATACTGGTAATTTGGTTTTCTTCTTTTTTTCTTAATAAAATTAACCAATGTTAATGTCTAATTTATTGTGTTTTTCCAACAAAACAAACTCCTAGTTTTATTTATTAATTCAATTTTTTTAACTTTCAATTTTATTAATCTTTCTTTTAATTTTCAGGATTTCCAATCTGGTGTTTAAGGAAGGATTTTTAATTTGTATTTTTTCTAGGTTTTTTTTTTTTATTTGTATGCTCAATCTCTTGATCTGATTTTGTTCTATTTTATTGATGTAACCATTTGGAGATGTAAATTTTCATGTAAGTACCACTTTGGCTGCATCTTAAACATTTTGGTATGTTTTTTCATTGTTGTCATTATCTTTAATGAAATTATTTATTGTTTCTGAGATTTTATTTTTTACTCACTGATTTTTTTTGAAATTAGATTATTTAGTTTCCAAACATTTTAATAATTTAAATTTATTGTTTATTTATTTTAAACATTTTATTTCTTTTAAAATTTCAGTTTTTAATTCTTTCCTTCTCTCTCACCCTTTTCTATACCCACCAAGAAGGTAAGCAATATAACATAAATTATACATGTGGAATAAGGCAAAACATATTTCCATATTAGTCATATTTTGAGAAAAGCAAGAAAAATGAATAAAGTAAGAAAAATCATACATCAATTTGCACTGAGAGTTCATTAGTTCTCTCTTTTTTCATCATTAGTCCTTCAAAATTATCTTGGATCTCCTGGTCCATGCTCTGTTCTTTATATCCAGGAAGGGCCACTGTTCTCCTGAAACAACAAGTGCTCACACTCCTCTTTGCTTTGAAACTATGATCAAGGCTCCTGCTCCCTTGTGACCAACTACTGATGTTTCTTTTCACCCAGCAACTGAGACTCAGAACTGCATATGGGCAATAGTTTCCAATCTGTGTCATCTGTACCCAGTACCAGAAAAAGGATCTCCATAATCTTTATCTGATCAGTTTTATTGTCCCCTTACCCTCTCTGGGCTGAGAGCTCTCAAAGCTGCTGCTGTTACAGTGGCTGCTATTGCTGCAGCCACATGTATGGGCTCTTTATGGGTCTCCACCCCAGTGACTTAGATTTCTCCCACTGATGTCTTAAATATTCTTACATTGGAAAAAATGTTTCACCCTGACCTTTTATTGACTCTCCTACTCCAAAAATTGATTTGATTTGTTATTTTATGGTAGTTTGGAAGGGAATGATCAGAGAGTTCAGCTGGGTGGCTGTCCCTGATCCACCATATTGACTTCACCATCTCCAATTTATTTTTAATCTATGTTTCCACAGCCTTTCATTGTGTATATTTTTTATTGCATTATGGTCTGAAAATCATACATCTAATATTTATACTTTTCTTTGTGAGGTTTGTATGCCCTAATACATGGCTGTGTGTGTGTGTGTGTGTGTGTGTATGTGTATGTATGTGTGAAAGTACCCTTTACAGCTGAGAAAAAAATATATATTCCTTTATATTTCCATTTAATTTTCTTGGTCTATAATATCTAACTCATCTAAAATCCTATTCATTTTAACTTCTTTCTTATTTATTTTATGATTTGATTTATCTAGTTCTGAGAGGGGAAAATTGTGGTTCCCCACTAGTAGAATTTTACTATCTATTTTCTCCTTGCACTTCATTTAAATTTTCCTTTAAGAATTTGGATGCTATGCCATAGGTGCATATATGTTTAGTATAGATATTACTTCATTTTCTGTGATGCCTTTTAGCAAAATGTAGTTTCCCTACTTATCTCTTTTAATTAGGGCTATTTTTACTTTTGCTGTGTCTGAGATCATGATTGCAACTCCTGCCTTCTATACCTCAACTCAAGTATAATAGATTCTTTTCCATCCCTTTATCTTTACTCTCTGTGTGTCTCTCTGTTTCAAATGTGGTTCTCATAAACAACATATTGTTGAATTTTGGTTTTCTAATCCATTCTGCTCTTTGCTATCTTTTTTTTTTTTGGCTAAGCATCCCATTCACATTCACAGTTAACTTTATTAACTCTATTTCCTCCTATCCTATTTTTTTTACATGTTTATCCTTCTTTCTTTTTCTCTTTTTACCCTGTTCCTTCTCAAAAGATTGTTTTGTTTTTGACCACTGCCTCCCTTAATCCACCATTCCTTCTACCAGTCCCCCTCCCTTTTTCTTATCTCTTTACCTTCTTACTTCCCTGTTGGATAAGACAGATTTATATACCTCTGTGTGTGTATGTATGTGTCTGTGTGTGTATGTGTTCTTCACTCTTTGACTCAATTCCAATGGAAATAAGCTTCAAGCTGATTGATTCTCTTGCAAAATCAAATTAGGCCATCTTTTGCCTCAATTCTTACCTAGCCTTTAATCACTGAGTGGGCATTGCCCTCAAAAAACTGAGACCTGGGAAAGACCTCAGCTTACAAAGGCCAGGGTCTCCAATTGCATCTAGACCAACTCCAGTTGTCCTGACATGTCTTGCCACTGGACTCTGATGACTCTGGAGGAGAGGGTGAGGCTGATGACTTTGCACAGCCCTGCTTCTCTTAAATCTAAATCACTTGTAAATTAAGACATTACTTTCCTGATGTTATTGGTCCTCTTTGAGAATGAAAGAGGAACAACAACAACAAACTTAAAGCATTTCCTGCCATCACCACCACCCATTTCCCCCTCTAATATAAAAACTCTTCCTTGAATGACTCTTTTATGAGATAATATTCCTCATTCTTCCTCTTCTTTCCCCTTTCACCCAGTGATTCTTTCTTTCTCGCCCATTCATTTTTTTGAGATCCTCTCATCATAATCAACTCACATCCATGCCCTCTATGTATATGCCTTATATTTAACCTAATAATGGTAAAACTCTTTTTTCTTACTTCTGCTTCCAGGAGCCAAGATAGTGGAGTAAAAACGTAGTCGTTCTCACCCTCCCCTATCAACCTCTGAAAACCCAGAAAATATCACCCCAGAAAAAACCCTGGAACAGCTGAACCAGAAGAAAGATGGGATATAGCAGTGCAGTAGCCCAGGTAGCTAGAGGGATTAATGGGAAAGGCCCCTCTTACCCTGGGGGAAGGGGAACAGTACAAAACAGGAGTCGCCCAGCCAGCTAGTGGAAAGACCCACTTTAGCACACCAGGAGGAGATTCTGGCCTTGGCATTCTACAACAAACAGGTCTTCCAGTGCCTCAGCAAAAATAAGGGAAGCAGCACTACAAAGGGCCCCAAGCAGATAAGAACCTGGCAACATTCATCTGAAAGAAGTTGAAGAAAGCAACCTAGAGGTGACAAAAAGTTCCAGCTTTATTGATTCCAGCCCACCACCAGGTAAGCTGTCAGAACCCTACAGCTTCCAACTGCCAACCAGGAGGAGATCCCGAAGGTGGTCGAGCAGGCAAACGCCAACAGCTGTACCTCCGAGTTCCTCAGTGTGGGTGGAGTAACTGGTGGAAATCAGCTCAGAAAGCCACCAGGTGCCTCGGCATTCTACAGCAAAGAAGTCTCCCAGTACCTCAACAGAAATAAGGGAGGCAGCACTGCAAGGGGCCCCAGGCAGATAAACATCTGGCAGCACTTATCTAAAAGGAGCTAAACGAAGCTAAAGGAAAGGAAAAGCAAGCAACCTAGATTTACCTGAAAGTCCCAGCCTTGCTGATTCCAGTCCAACACCAGATAAGCTGCCAGAACCCTACAGCTTCCAATTGCCAACATAAGAGGCCCCAGCTCCCAAAGCCAGTGACCAAGACCTAGGCTCCCAACACAAGAAGCTTGGTTCAGTGCCCTCTGCTCCCCAGCAGGAGAGCTTAATCTCTTTAAAGGCCAGGGAATAAAGAAACACCATAAGTAAAAAGAAGTGTACCATAGATTCTTATTATGAGAAGAGTGAAGATCAAGACAGAAATTCTGAAGAGGACAACACTGTCATCAAACCCACATCTGCAACATCAAAAGGGAATATGAACTGGTCTGAAGCACAAAAAGCCTTCTTAGAAGAACTCAAGAAGGATTTTAAAAGTCAAATGAGAGAAGTAGAGGAGCCCTTTAAAAGTACAATTAGCCAATTGGAAAAAAAGTACACTGAAGAAAACAAGTCCCTAAAACACACAATTGGTCAATTGGAAAACAGTACAATGAAGAAAATAAATCCCTTAAAAATACAATTGACCAATTGGAGAAGAAAGTACAAAATCTAACAGAAAAAAACAATATGTTAAAAATTAGAATTAAACAAATGGGAACTAACGACTCTATGAGAGAGCAAGAATCAGTCAAACAGAAACAAAAAGATGAAAAAATAGATAAAAACATAAAATACCTCATGGGTAAAACAGCTGACCTGGAAAATCGATCCAGGAGAGACAATTTAAAAATTATACCTACCTGAAAGTCATGATGAAAAAAAGAGCCTGGACAATATCCTTCAGGAAATCATAAAGGAAAACTGTCCTGAAGTCTTAGAACCTGAAGGTAAAATAACTGTAGAAAGAATCCATCACTCTCCACCTGAAAGATATCCCAAATTGAAAACGCCAAGGAATATTATAGCTAAATTCCAAAATTACCAGATTAAAGAGAAATTACTGCAAGCAGCCAGAAAGAAACAATTTAAATATCATGGAACCACAGTCAGGATTACACAGGACCTTGCAGCCTCTACATTAAAAGACCATAGGGCATGGAACATGATATTCAGTAAGGCAAAGGAGCTTGGAATACAGCCAAGGATTAACTACCCAGCGAAAATGAGCGTGATTTTTCAGGGAAGGAGATGGATATTCAACAAAATAGGGGACTTCCAAAGGTTCCTGATAAAAAGACCAGAGCTCAACAAAAAATTTGATCTTCAAGTACAAGATTCAAGAGAGACATAAAAAGGTAAATGGGACAGAAAGATAATATATGTTGTTAATAAGGGCAAAATGTTTACATCCCTACAAGGAAAGATGACACTTGCAACTCTTGAGAACTGTACTGTTATTATACCATGTTAAAGGAGTATACATAAAGGGGGTAGATATAAGTGGACTTTGATGTAATGATAAAAAAAACAATTAATCAAGTGGGTTAAATGGATCCAAGTAAGTGGATTAGTCTGAGCTAAGAAAATGTACTGAGAAAGAAGGAGGCAGACAAAGGTAAATTACATTACAGGAAAAGACACAAAAACCTATTAGAGTGGAGGTAAAGAAGGGAGATAGATGAGCATTGTTTGAACCTTACTCTCATCAGATTTGGCTCAAGAAGGGAATAACATAATCAGATAGGTATAGAAATCTAACTTGCACTATAGGCAGTAGGAGGCAAAAGGGGAAAGAAAAGGGAGGGGGATAGAAGGGAGGGAAGAAGCAATAAGGGTAAAAGGGAAGAAAAGGGAAAGGGATAATAGAAGGGAGGTGGGACCCAAGGAGGCGCTGGTCAAAAACAAAACACTAGTGGGGGGGGAAGGAGAAAGGAGAAAGAAAAGCATAAACAGGGGGGGAAAAGGATGGAGAAAAAGACACAGATAGTAATCATAACTGTAAATGTGAATGGGATGAACTCTCCCATAAAACAGAAGAGTATGGCAGATTGGATTAAAAACCATAATCCTACAATACGTTGTTTACAGGAAACACATTTGAAAAAGAGTGACACATACAGGGTAAAGGTAAAAGGCTGGAGCAAAATATATTATTCTTCAGCTGAAGTAAAAAAAAGCAGGGGTAGCAATCCTGATCTCAGACAAAGCAAAAGCAAAAATAGAGCTTATCAAAAGAGATAAGGAAGGAAACCAAATCCTGCTAAAAGGCACCATAGACAATGAAGTAATATCATTACTAAACATATATGCACCAAATGGTATAGCATCCAGATTCTTAGAGGAGAAGTTCAGGGAGTTACAGGAAGAAATAGACAGCAAAACTATACTAGTGGGGGACCTCAACCTCACCCTTTCTGAACTAGATAAATCTAACCACAAAATAAACAAGAAAGAAGTTAAGGAGTTGAAGAGAACATTAGAAAAGTTAGGTATAATAGACCTGTGGAGAAAACTGAATGGGGATAGAAAGGAATATACTTTTTTCTTGGTGGTACATGGCACATACACAAAAATTGACCATGTACTAGGGCATAAAAACCTCACAGTCCAATGCAGAAAGACAGAAATATTAAATGCATCCTTTTCAGATCATGATGCAATAAAAATTACATGTAACAAAGTGCCATGGAAAGATAGGCTAAAAAATAATTGGAAACTAAATAATCTAATCCTAAAAAATGATTGGGTCAAACAACAAATCATACAAACAATTGATAATTTCATTCAAGAGAATGACAATAATGAGACAACATACCAAAACTTATGGGATGCAGCAAAAGCAGTTCTTAGGGGAAATTTTATATCTCTAAATACTTACATAAATAAAATAGAAAAAGAGGAGATCAATGAATTGGGCATACAACTAAAAAAACTAGGAAAAGGATAAATTAAAAATCCTCAATTAAACACCAAATTAGAAATATTGAAAACCAAAGAAAAAATTAGTAAAATTGAAATTAAGAAAACTATTGAACTAATAAATAAAAGTAAGAGCTGGTTTTATGAAAAAACCAATAAAATAGATACACCTTTGGTTAATCAAATTAAAAAAAGAAAGAAGAAAACCAAATTACTAGTATCAAGAATGAAAAGGGTGAAACTACCGCCAAGGAAGAGGAAATTAAAACAACAATTAGGAATTATTTTGCCCAACTATATGCCAACAAATTTGACAATCTTAGTGAAATGGATATATATTTACAAAAATAGAAATTGCCCAGATTAACAGAAGAGGAAGTAAAATACTTAAATAATCCCATCTCAGAAAAAGAAATTGAACAAGTCATTGATGAACTCCCTAGGGAAAAATCTCCAGGGCCAGATGGATTTACATGTGAATTCTGTCAAACGTTTAAAGAACAATTAATTCAAATACTATATAAACTATTTGCTAAAATAGGTAAAGAAGGAATTTTACCAAATTCTTTTTATGATACAAATATGGTGCTGATACCTAAACCAGGAAGAGTCAAAACAGAGAAAGAAAATTATAGACCAATTTCTCTAATGAATACAGATGCAAAAATTTTAAACAAAATATTAGCAAATAGATTACAGCAACTTATCACATGAATAATACACTATGACCAAGTAGAATTTATACCAGGAATGCAGGGCTGGTTCAATATAAGGAAAACTATCAGTATAATCCATCATATCAACACCAAAACTAACAGAAACCACATGATCATCTCAATAGATGCAGAAAAAGCTTTTGACAAAATACAACACCCATTCCTATTAAAAAAACACTAGAGATCATAGGTATAAATGGAGACTTCCTTAAAATAATAAATAGCATTTATCTAAAACCTTCAGCAAGCATCACATGTAATGGGGACAAGCTAGAAGCATTTCCAATAAGATTGGGGGTGAAACAAGGATGTCCATTATCACCATTGTTACTCAACATCATACTGGAAATGTTAGCTTTAGCAATAAGAGAAGAAAAAGACATTGAAGGCATTAGAATAGGCAAAGAAGAAACAAAGCTATCACTCTTTGCAGATGACATGATGTTATACTTAGAGAACCCCAGAGAATCAAGTAAAAAACTACTTGAAATAATAAACAACTTTAGCAAAGTTGAAGGTTATAAAATAAACCCACATAAATCATAGGCATTTCTATGTATTACCAACAAAGCCCAACAGGAAGAGATAAAAAGAGAAATTCCATTTAAACTTACTGTAGACATTATAAAATATTTAGGAGTCTACCTCCTGAAACAAACCCAGGAACTCTATGAACACAATTACAAAACACTTTTCACGCAAATAAAATCAAATCTAAATAATTGGAAAAGCATCAGTTGCTCATGGGTAGGCCAAGCTAATATAATAAAGATGACAATTCTACCTAAGCTAATTTACTTATTCAGTGCCATACCAATCAAACTACCAAAAAAAATTATTTTATAGAGTTAGAAAAAATAATAACAAGATTCATTTGGAAGAACAAAAGGTCCAGAATATGGAGAACTAATGAAAAGAAATGCAGGGGAAGGTGGCCTAGCCGTTCCAGATCTTAAATTGTATTATAAAGCAGCAATCATCAAAACTGCTTGGTACTGGCTAAGAAACAGAGTGGTGGATCAGTGGAATACGTTATGTATGTAAGACACAGTAGTTAATGTCTATAGTAATATATTATTTGATAAACCCAAAGACCCCAGCTTCTGGGATAAGAACCCACTCTTTGAAAAAAACTGCTGGGAAAACTGGAAGAAAGTATGGCAGAAACTAGGCATAGACCAAAATCTCACACTATATACCAAAATAAAGTCAAAATGGGTACATGCTTTAGATGTAAAGGCTGATACTATAAGCAAACTGAGAGAGCAAGGAATAGTTTACCTGTCAGATCTATGGAGAACAGAAGAATTCATGACCAAACAGGAGATAGAGAACATTATGAAAAGCAAAATATATAATTTTGATTACATTAAATTGAAAAGGTTTTGCACAAACAAAGCCAATGCAAGTAAGATTAGAAGGCAGGTAGAAAACTGGGAAAGAATTTTTACAACCAGTCTGTCTGATAAGAGCCTCATTTCTAAAATATATAGAGAACTAAGTCAAATTTATAAGAATACAAGCCATTCCCCAATTGATGTGTTCAAAGGATATGAACAGATGGTTCTCAGATGAAGAAATTAAAGCCATCTATAGTCATATAAAAAAATGCTCTAAATCACTATTGATTAGAGAAATGCAAATCAAAACAACTCTGAGGTACCACATCACACCTATCAGAATGGCCAACATGACAAAACAGGAAAATGATAAATGTTGGAAAAGATGTGGGAAAATTGGAGCACTAATGCATTGTTGGTGGAGTTGTGAAATGATCCAACCATTTTGGAGAGCAATTTGGAACTATGCCCAAAGGGCTATAAAAATGTACATACCCTTTGACCCAGCAATAGCACTTCTCGGGCTATATCCCAAAGAGATCACACAAATGGGAAAAGGACAAAATGTACAAAAATATTCATAGAAGCTCTTTTTGTGGTGGCAAAGAATTGGAAATTGAGAGGAAGCCCATCAATTGGGGAATGGCTGAGCAAGTTGTAGTATATGAATGTGATGGGATACTATTGTGCTATAAAAAACGATGAACAGGCTAACTTCAGAAAAACCTGGAAAGACTTGTATGGCCTGATGCTGAGTGAAGTGAGCAGAACCAAGAGAACATTGTACACAATAACAGCCATGTTGTGTGTTGACTAATATTGATAAACTTAACCTTTCCTGGAAATAGAAGGATCTAAGACATCTCCAGAGGCCTTGTGATGGAAAATGCTATCCACACCCAAAGAAAGAACTATGGAAGCCAAATTGTTATTTTTTTTCTCTTCTGTTGAGTTTTGTTTCCTCTTTCTGATGGTTCCTCCTATTGATTTTAATTTCTACTTACAACATCACTAATATGAAAATATGTTTAATATGAATGTAAATATATAGCCTATATCAGATTGTGCACCATCTTGGAGAGGGTGGTGGGGAGGAAGGGGGAGAAAAATTTTAAACTCAAAGCATATGGAAGTGATTATTGATAAATCAAAAAAAATAATAAAGAAAAATAAAATTAAAAAAATTCTTTTTTATTTTTAAGTATTTAAATTTTAAACTTAAGTACAAAATAAAGGAAAAAAAAAACAAACTTAAATGCTAAAACTAAAATAATACAAAATAGGAAAAAAAACATATTGTCATGTACACAGCAGAATATGAGAAAGGATTCAAAATACATAGAATAAATTTCCATTTCAAGAAACTAATATAATAAATATTACATGTTGTGTTGACAGCTGTCCATGTTTTCTTTGCTTCTTTCTAAGTCTTCTTTTGTTCTCTGCTGTGCACTTTTTACTTTGTTCTTATTTCCCCTTTCCCTCCCCCAACCACCCCAGAAGGCTACAATTAAGCATGGATAAATCTATCTATCTATCTATTGATAATATAGATACAAATAAAGATAGATATAGATATGGACATGGATATGGATACATAGATATAGATGTACAACACACATATGTGCATATGTACATACATAAATTTATACATGTATTCATACATATATAGACATATCACCCAAAGATATACATACATATAAATACACATACACCCATGCATACACATACTTACACATACATATAATTAGATATTGATAATTATCATCATATATAGATATACATATATATTCATATGCATCTATGTAAGACTATACTATACTTATTCATCCTCTGTTTCTGAGTGTTGATAACCTGTTCCTTCTTAAGTTCAAGTCTTTCCATAATTTTTTTTTTCCAAATCTACCAACTTGTCATTTCCTACACTGCAGCAATATTCCCACCTTACACTGTCTAGTTGTTTTAAATAGTCCAAAACAATGTTGATAAACATTGATAAACATGGCTGACACATAGTGTAGTTTCCCTGTTTTTCTTTTGATTAAATCTATTTTAGTCTTAACTCTTCCCAGATAGTGATTACCACCCCTGCTCCTTTTTCTCTAACAAATTTTACTCTTGATATTTATTTTATGTTTGTGTGTATCTCTTATTTCCTATCCCTTCTGACTCCTCTATTTTACTTCTACCTGCTACCTTTCCCTCCTATTACTTAACCTCCTCCCCACAAGGATCCCTCTCTTATCCTCCTGTTCCTATTAATCTAAACACCCTTATGTAATCCCCTTTTACCTATTCTCTCACTGTCCCCTCTCAAGATCCCTCCCTTATCCTTTCCCTTTGTCCTATCCCCTTAGCATTTCATTTCTTTCTGAATTTAGAAGACTCTTATACTCTTCTAGATATACATGTAATATTACTTCTTGAACTCATTCCTGATGAAAGTAGGTTTCCAGACCTACCAGTCCTCCTTCCCCATCTAATTCTTCTGTCAATTCTTCCTCTCTTACTTCATTTGTATAAGATAATTATTCTTTTTAGCTGTTCCTGAATGGTTTTACTTTTTAAAGTCATATTCTACTTATCTCTATCCTAATCTTTCTTATGAACTACCCAATTACTAATAAAAATCTTAAATGTACATTTTGTATTTCACATGCATAAAAGGTAAGCGTTCTATCCTTATTGAGTCTTTTGTAATTAGCCTTTGGTATGTACCTTATGTTTCTCTTTGCTCTTATATGTTAAATCTATTAAGTTCAGTTGTTGATTTTTTTTTTCTTAACAAAGTTTGACAATTCATTAAATGTGCTTTTTTTTTCATTCAGGATTATGCTTGGCTTTACATTTTTGGCTGAAACTCTAGTTATTTTGCTTTTTGACATATAGTGTTCCAAGACCTGTGGTCTTTCAGTGTTGCTACTGCTAGGTCTTGTATGATTCTAAATTGTGGCACCACCATATTTAAATTGCTGTTTTTTTTTCTTCTTGTTGCTAGTAATATTTTATCCCTGAGCTGGGCATTTCAGAGTTTTGCTATGATGTTCCTGTGAGTTTTCCTCCTAGGCTCTCTTTCAGATAGTGATCAGTAGATTTGTTTTTTCCTATTTCTACTTTAGAATGTTATTCTAATCATTCAAGACAATTTTCTTCAATTATTTCTTGTATTACTGTATCAAGATTCATTTTTTGATCATAGCTTTCAGATAGTCCAATTATGTTTTGTCTTCTTGATCTGTTCTCCAGGTCAGTTGTTTTTCTTATGAGGTATTTCACATTTTATTCTTTTCTATAATTTCATTCTTTATACTTTGTTTTATTATTTCTTGGTCTCTTATAACTTCACTGGCTTCCCCTTGCACAATTCTGATTTTCAAGGAGTCATTTTCATCCTTAAGATTCTGGATCCCCTTTTCTAATTGGTTGTTGTTCTTTTCACAATCTTTTTTTTTTTTGGATTGTTCTTTTTTTAAGTTTTTCTCTCAATTTCTCTCATTTGATTTTAAAAGTATTTTTTTTCAGCCAAAGACAAGGTTTATTAGAACATCAGTCATATTGGGCAGACTCTTAAGGAGTCTGAACATTAGTGAGCTATTGACTAGATTCTAAGAATCTGAGCAGTGGCTAAACTATAAGAATCTAAGCATCTTAATGGAGACAAGGTGGACCTTATATACAGAAAGATTGTGGGAGGGACCCAGGAGTGGCCAAGTAGTTTGGGGTGACTGGAGGAGGGGTCTAAGGAAGATCTGGATGGGAGTGAACTGGACCTGTAGGCCAAGGGAGAATGGAGCCTAGCTAGGATTAAGGGTGGGAAATGACTGGGGGCCATAGGGAGGTAAAACAAAGTAAGGCCAGACTAGGGGAAGGGTAACAGAGATTGGGTGTAGCCACAATGAAAAGCCAGTTGATGGGATTATAGCTTCAGGCCAATGCCAGAGATTTGGCCTTATGGGAAAGTCAAGGGTTTTTCCTTTTTGGGGTCTAGGTCCTATCCTCATTATTCCCCCCTCAAACAAATGGTGATGCGGTTTAGGGGTTCAGGGGGGCTGAGACACTAAAATCATAACACGTGGGTCCTGCCCAAAAGAATTCGACCCAAGCCTTCTTTCAGCCAAAGATGAGGTTTATTAGAACGTTGTCATATTGGGCAGACTTTTTCTTAAAGAGTCTGAACATGGGTAAGCAGTGGCTAGATTATAAGAATCTAAGCCTCTTAATGGAGACAAGATGGAACTTATATACAGAAAGACTATGGGAGGGATCTAGGAGTGGCCAAGTAGTCTATGAGGTAATAGAATTCCAGGGACCTGGATCACATGGAGAATGGAGAAATGGCCTGGGGCTATAGGGAGGTCCACAATGAAAGGCTAGTTGATGGGATTATAGCCTCAGGGGAATGCCATAGATTTGGCCATGTGGGAAAGTCTAGGGTTTTTCCTTTCTGGGGCCCAGATCCCCAACCCCATCAATGGGACTCAAATTCTATTAGGGTAAGGAATGAAGGTCTTGGCTTATGAAACTGCTTCCTAATGGTGAGGGGCATAGAGCTGTCCCTGCCTTGAGGGGTCCCAAAGAGGAGATTGACTGGAACTGAGCACAGGCTGCATCCAGGGAACAATGGGGGACATTGACTGTTATCTGCTGTTTTCTATCAACTATAGGTGAATGGCCTATAGTCTAGAAGACACAAATCTGACAGAAAAGACTGCAGGGCCCACATATAAAGCAGAGACTAGATTTAGGGCCCAACTTTGAGAGAATAAAACATCCTTAGTTCTGTTTGGATTCAGATAATTCAGTTTTTGAACCATGCAGTATCAAATCCACCTCATAGCCAGATTCAGGAATAGCCAGGCGGGTAACATTCCCTTTCAAAGGAACATTATGGGGGCAGAGCCAAGATGGTAGAGTAAAAGCAGTGACTTGCTTGAGCTCTCCTCCAAACTTTTCTAAATACCTACAAAAAGTGGTTCTAAACAAATTCTAAAGCAGCAGAACCTACAAAAAGACAAAGTGAAACAAATTTCCAGCCTAAGACAACCTGGATGGTTGATCAGAAAGGTATATCACACCAGGCTGAGAGAGGAACACAGTTTGGTGTGGGTGTGCAGGCTGTAGCAAACCTGGAGAAGGCCTCAGAGGACTGAATCACAGGCAACTGTGGCAGTTTCCTGACTTCTCAACCCATGAATGCCAAAGACAACTTAGAAGGTCAGTGGGAAAAGTCTGTTTTTGCAGTGAGAGAGAAGCGCATTCCCCAAGCTTGGCCCCAGGGTGGTGGCTGCCTCCTGAGCTTCAGGCCCACAGACTGAGAGGCAATGAGTGGCTGATCAGAGGGGGATTGCAGGGATCTCTCTGCTGATGCAGGATTCTCTTGCTTTGTCCATGCTTGGATCTGGGTCACAGTACTGGGTGGCAGTCCTGGGGCAAGGAGGAGCACTGGCATAGTGGAGCTTGTAGTGGCTGTGGACAGTAAATCTACTCACAGTTCCAAGACAGAAAAGAGTGCTTGTGGTCACTCATAGAGCAGAGCACAGGACAGAAAAGGAGTAAACACCAAACCCTTGATCATAGCACATTGGAAGAACTGAAAATTTATAGGTCCCTAGAAATATCTCTGAAAACAGCTGTACAAAACCCCTGAAGCTTGGGACAATACATTCTCCACACTGGAAACAGACCCCTACCTTAACAAAGAGTTTATAACTCAGGTAATTGGCTAGAATCATGAGCAAGCAGCGCAAATAGAGTCAGACTATATTATCTTACTTTGGGGACAAAGAAGATCAAAACATACAACCAGAAGAAGAAAACAAAGCCAAAGCTCCTACAATCAAAGCCTCCAAGAAAAATATGAATTGGTCCCAGGCCATGGAAGAGCTCAGAAAGGATTTTGAGAAGCAAGTAAGAGAAGTAGAGGAAAAACTGAGAGTGATGCTAAAGGAGACCCAAAAAAATACTGAAGAAAATAATACCTCAAAAAATAGCCTAACTCAAATGGCAAAAGAGATCCAAAAAGCCAATGAAGAGAAGAATGCCCTAAAAAGCAAAATTGGCCAAATGGAAAAGGAAGTCCAAAAGCTTACTGAAGAAAATACTTCCTTAAAAATTAGAATGGAGCAATTGTAAGCTAGTGACTAAATGAGAAATCAAGACACTGTAAAACTAATCCAAAAGAATTAAAAAAAATAGAAGACAATGTGAAATATCTCATTGGAAAAACAACTGACCTGGAAAATAGATCCAGGAGAGAGAACTTAAAAATTATTGGACTATCTGAAAGCCATGATCAAAAAAAGAGCCTAGACATTATCTTTCAAGAAATTATCAAGGAAAACTGCCCTGATATTTTAGAACCAGAGGGCAAAATAGAAATGGAAAGAATCCATTAATCACCTCCTGAAAGAGATCCCCAAAAGAAAACTCCTAGGAATATTGAAGCCAAATTCCAGAATTCTCAGGTCAAGGAGAAAATATTGCAGGCAGCCAGAAAGAAACAATTCAAGTATTGGGGAAACACAATCAGGATAATACAAAATTTAGCAGCTTCCACATTAAGGGACCACGGGCCATGCAATATAATATTCTGGAGGGCAAAGGAGATAGGATTACAACCAAAAATCACCTTTCCAGCAAACCTGAGTATAATCCTTCAGGGTAAAAAATGGTAATTCAATGAAATAGGGGACTTTCAAGCATTCCTGAGGAGAAGCCGAATAGACCAGAGCTGAAGAGAAAATTTGACTTTCAAATACAAGACTCAAGTGAAACATGGAAGAGGTAAACAGGAAAGAGAAAGTATAAGATACTTATTAAGGTTGAACTGTTTACATTCCTGCAAGGAAAGATGATATTTGTAACTCATGAGTCCTTTGTCAGTATTAGGGTAGTGAGAGGGAAAAAATTATGTGTATGTATGTATAGATAGATAGATAGATAGATAGATAGATAGATAGATAGATAGATAGATAGATAGA
>NW_020954591.1:31885525-31921657 GCF_900497805.2 Vombatus ursinus | reverse complement strand
AGATAGATAGATAGATAGATAGATAGATAGATAGATAGATAGATAGAGGGCGCAGAGTGAGTTGAAGATGAAGGGGTTACTTCTGGAAAATAAAATTAAGGGGTGAGAGAGGATTATACTGGGAGAAGGAGAAAGAGAAAAGTAGAATGGGGTAAATTATCTCACACGAAACAGACAAGAAAAGGCTTTTACAGTGAAGGGGAAATGAGGGAAGGTGAGAGGGAACAAGTGAATCTTATTCTCATAGAATTTGGCTTAAGAAGGGAATAACATACACAATGGGGTATGGAAATCTATCTTACTCTACCAGAAAATAAGGAAGGAAGGGGACAAGAGAGCAGGGGATGGGTAGAGGGAAGGGCAGATTGGGGAAAGGGATAATCAGAAGCAAACACTTCTGAGGAGGGACAGGGTCAAAAGAGAGAATAGAATAAATGGTGGATAGGATAGGATGAAGGGAAATATACTTAGTCTTTCACAACATGACTACTATGGAAGTGTTTTGCATGACTGTACATCTATAACCTATATCGAGATGCTTGCCTTTTCAATGAGGGTGGGTGGGGAGGGAGGAAGGGAGAAAATTTGTAACCCAAAGTTTTAAAAACACATGTTAAAAATTAAAAAAAAATAAAATAAAAATAATCAAAGGAACATAATGAGGAAACTGAGCCAGGGGGATCCCATCTTAGACTGAGGCTAATATTGTCCTCTCAGCTTTTCCCGATACTGACTTCCCACCAATATCACATTCTCTGAGTAGCTTGTGGCATTTCTCTGAGATGGTGGATTATTGATTATTGACAGATTTTTACCCATCAGACAACTAAAAATAAAATCCTATGAACTTTTATCTCAAACAGCAAGTTTCACTAATCACAGTGTAGGAAAAAAACTTTTCCAGGATTTACATCTCAAATTTAAATTTGTCCTGCCAATTGTTAGAGATTATTTGCAAATTCTTAGCAAGACAAAACCCAAACAAGCTTTTTGGCAAATTTACACATTAAAACAATAACCAATAATAGCCTAATTATTTTAGAGGTAATCAAATTATGAAAAGCTGCTTGATGTAACTGATAGAAAAAGTTCACCAATTTGAAACTTGACACAAACCCATTACCAATCAGGTGACTTCAGTTTTGTTAAATGCATTTCCAAATTACTTTACACAGAGAATAAACATTTCATCATTAACAGTTAAAACTACAAATTTAAAAGAGCATGCTTACTCAAGTTCAGAGGCTAGCTTCTTCACCTTGAGCAGGATGTGCTGCACGTGGATGATACTTCCAGGCAAAGGTTGCCCTAGGGCCCAAGGCCATTGCCAGGGGTTGCTCACGCTGTACCTGCTATCCCTCCCTGCTCCTTCCTTTCCCCAGGTGGGGTAGGGTAGAAATCAGGTGAGGGATAATGGGTGAAACTCTCTTCTCCTATAAGAGGGAGGGGTTAACAGATACCCTCTTGACTCAAGGGAAGGAGTGTGAGAAAGGAGTGACCAGGGTTGTAAGGAGGAGTTTCAAAACTCTTTAATGATCTATCACAAAACCTCCAGAATCTGCTAAGATGTTTTTAGCTGTTCTAACTTTTCCCTGTAACCTCCATGAGGGAGGACTCAAGAGCATAAAGGGGAATAAGTAAGCCTCAGGGAACCAAAAAGCAACTGCAGTTTTCCCCAATTTCCTAGCACAGAGAGAATTAACAGAGTTGGGCATACACTTGTGGATAGGGCATCCGTCTTTGTCCTTTCTATGCTGTGGTGTACCCAGGTCCATGGCCTCGAACCAACACAGTGGACGGAGACCCTGAGAGCATCAGGCTGAGTGTGAGACAGCCTCGCAACTGTCTGCCCAAAAAGCACCTCCAAGCTTTTGTGCTTGGAGAGCAACCCCCAACTGCAGAGCAAGAAAGGAGGGGAAGACTTACATACCTTCCAGTCTTGGCTGGAGGAGAACTTGGGGTTAGGCAGTTTCCCCGTACAGACCACCGAAATGATGAGGTTTAGGGGTGTAGGGGTGCTGGAACCCTGACATCAGAACACGCATATCCTGCCTGAAAGAATTTGACCCAAGCCTTCTTTCAGCCAAAGGCAAGGTTTATTAGAGATCTGCCATATATCCAGACTCTTGAGGAATTGGAGAGTCTGTGAGGTATTGGGCAGATTTTAAGAATCTGGGCAGTGGCTAGATTATAAGAATCTAATCTTTAAAAGTCTTCTTAAAGATCTTCTACAAATTCTTTCTGGGCAGGTGACCATTGGTGTTACTGTTTGGGGTAGAAGAGAGTTTCTTTGCTTCAGCATTCTCCTCTGAAGACAAATCTTAGTCTTCTCTATTCCCATAGTAATTTTCTGTGGCTTTTTTTTTTTTTTGTAGTAGTTTTTTTGTAATCTAGTCCTGGGATATGGAGATATAGAGGATGGTTCCTCTGGCCTCAGATCCCCCTTCAGTTCTGCCTTCTGCCTGGAACAAAACCAAGACCTCCAGAATCCTGTAAGTGCCCAGAGCCATGTTGTCCTCGCCCCACTGCTTCTGTACTCACTGGGTATGTTCTGGTTCCTTTTGCCCACCTCACCCCCACACACAGTGTCTTTGCAGCACAGCTGGGTCTGGCATTCCTAGACAGCAGAACTTCCCTCAATCTTCCTGGGCTCAGATGCACAACACCCCTCACTGTCCCTGGGGTAAAAGTTCCTGTGCCTGGAGCTGAGGCAGCCTCCCAACCCAGCTAAACCCAGAGCTTGCCACTTATTGTTTAAGTGGACCTAGCCTGGAGGTATTTATTCTTCACAGAGACCAAACCTCATCCTGGGATTTTTCTTCAGATCTTCTCTGATTGTCCCAGAAAGACCACTGTTCTGCCCCTACTTTCATTTATTTTTACTGCTCTATGTTCGCCTTGAGGTGCTATTATTATCTCATTGGTTGGGGAAATCTAGAGAGCTTGTAATTTTCTGACCTACTCTGTCATCTTCCCAGAATCCTCTTCCTAATGATAACATTCTTAAGAGTTATATCTTCTCATGTAAGAATATAAACAGTTTAACCCTATTGAGACCCTTATGATTTCCCTTTAAGGTTTACCTTTTTATGCTTTTCTTGCATCTTGTATTTGAAAGTCAAATTTTCTCTTCAGCTCTGGTCTTTTCATCAAGAATGCTTGCAAGTCTTCTATTTCATTATGTATCTACTTATCCCCTGAAAGGCTATACACAGTTGTTTATTTTTTTCCCTTGGTGGGGGAGGTAGGTGATCCTTGGTTGTAAGCCTAACTCCCCCTGAATATCATATTCCAAGCCCTTTACTGTGGAAGCTGCTAAATCTTGTGTCACCCTGACTGAGGCTCCATAGTATTTGAATGATTTCTTTCTGGCCACTTGCAATATTTTCTCCTTGACCTGAGAATTCTGGAATTTGACTGGCCTATTTCTGGGAGTTTTCATTTGGACATCTCTTTTAAGAGGTGACCAATGGACTGTTTCAATTTCTATTTTATTCTCTCTTCTTAGGATATCAGGAAAATTTTTAGTGATAATATCTTGAAACATGATGTCTAGACTTTCTTTTTGATTACAGCTTTCAGATAGTCCAACAATTCTTAAATTATCTCCCTGTCATCTACTCTCAAGGTCATTTTTTTCTGATGAGATATTTCATATTTTCTTCTTTTCATTCTTTTGACTTTGTTTTATTATTTCTTGATGTCTCAAGGAATCTTTTGCTTCCACTTGCCCAATTTTAATTTTAAAGGAATTATTTTCTTCAGTGAACTTTTGTACCTCTTTTTTCATTAAATCTATGGATTTATATGCCTCTTTTTTATTTTTTTACCATTTGGCCAATTTTGTTTTTTAAGATGTTATTTTCTTTAATATTTTCTGTGCCACTTTTACCAAGCTGTTATTTCTTTGTTCATACTTTTCTCACATCATTCTCATTTCTTTTCCCAATTTTTCTTCAACCTCTCTTATTTGGTTTTTAAAACCTTTATTGGGCTTTTCCCAGAATTCTTGTTGTTTATTTCAAATTAACATTTTTTTTCCTTTGAGGCTTTGCTTGCGGTTGTTTTGACATTGCTATCTTTTTTCTGAGTTTATGTCTTGATCTTGCCTGTCTCATTCTTTCCTTGTTTGCTTATTTTCTCAACATATTTCTTGATTTTTAGCTTTATGTTAAAGTATGGCTCTGCTTCTGGGTTAGAGTGGGCACTGTTTCATGCTTCACATTTTTGTGCTGCTATTTTCAACACTAGTTCTGAGAATCCATAAGTTTTTGGTGCTTCCAAAGTGGTATAATTCAAGGTGAAGTGTGGTCACTGCTCTCTAGGCCTGTGCTTCTGTCTTCATCCAGGAAGGCAACTTGCTCTCCTGTAGCCACAAGTGCTAGAGCTCCTCTGGGTCCTGAAACTGTGACCAGATCTCCTGCTTTCCTGCAGGCTCAAGTGCTAGTGCTCCTTTCTTCCTTGGAACTAAGACCAGGGCCCCTGCTCCCTTGTGGTCATAAGTGCTAGTGCTCCTCTTTGCCCTGGAACTTAGACCCAGAACTGATTATAAGGAACACGACAAGGTCCTGCATCCAATGCTAGCGAGGGTTCCCCTGTAATATCTTTCTGACCAGTTGTCCGACCTCCTCTATGACTTTTGGTTGAGAGCTCTTGAAGCTGCTGCCGCCACTGTTATCTTGCTTGCAAGGCCTGCTGATGGCAATGTGGTGGTCTGTGCTGTATTCTGTAATGATTCTCACTCCAGAATCAAAGACCTCACCTGTTGACTTTCTAAATTATTTTTTAGTTGTAAAAATGTCTCACTCTGACCTTTTGTTGTCTCTGCCACTCCAGAATTTGATTTGAAGCATCATTTCAAAGTTGTTTGGAGGGGAATATCAGAAGAGTTTAGCTGAGGTGCTGCCTTTACTCCATCATCTTGGCTCTGCCCCCTAGCTTTCCTTTTGTCAGTCCATCTATGCTCTAGTTATTTCTCCTCTTCTCTCACGGAACTTCTCCCTTTCCTCTTTTCTTCATCTTCCAGCTAATATCTGGCTGGAAGCATTCATGCCCATTGAATCTTCTCTTATTGGCACTTCTTTTCCATTGACAGCAAATTGAAGAAGTTAATGAGATGCACCTGAGACCGTTATTCCCTACAAAACTGCTGGTCCTCATTCATATCTCTTAGCATCCATGCTGTCTGAGAAACCAAGTATCCTCCCTCTGATCTGAAAAGGATACCAAGAACCTACAATACTTTGAGTGCTCAGTTGGGGGCAAGAGATGAGGTTGCCTCCTATTGAATTATAGCAACCTTTTTTCCTTTTACTACAGCCTAAAGATTATCTGCATTGCAGCTAGGTGGCACAGTGCATAGAGTGCCAGACCTAGAGTTAGAAAGACCTGAGTTCATATCTAGCGTCAGACACTTACTAACTGTATAACCCTGGGCAAGTCACACAACAATGTTTGCCTTCGTTTCCTCATCTGTAAAATGAGCTAGAGAAAGAAATGGCAAACCACTCCAGAATTTTTGCCAAGAAAACTCTTCCCTTCCAAAAAAGGGGAGGGGTCGTGAAGAGTCAGACGTGACTGAAAAATGACTGAACAACAACAAATTGGGCTAGGGCCCAATTCCTTTCTTCACTCACTGAGTTCTAAATGTGTCCTGCTTCTCCTGGGATTCAGTTTCCTTGTCTTTCTAGTGATTTTGATCTGGATATGTAATTTGCCCCCATTCTGGTACACCTGATTATATCAAATTTCCACAATCCTTCCCTTTGGTGAGTTAAAATGCACCAAATAAAGACCTATGCCTTTTAGCAGACTTTATCTGGTTTCTCTATCCCCAAAAAGTGGTCACAAAGGACTGCAACATCAATACTATGCAACTATCACTATTTTGATTTTGCAGATGAGAAAACTGAGGCTCAGAGAGGTCATTGAGTCTGCCAGTGCATACAGTGATAAACCCAGAGCCAGTTTTACATCTTCTGACTGCACTGTATTAGTATTATTTTGGATTATTTGAATTACCATTGAGTCCTCTCCATTAGCACAAAAAATTGAAAATTGACTTTTAAGTAGAAAATGTTATCAGCACACCTTCCCTGCAGGAGGTACAGAGGGAATAAAATTAATCTAATCTCCATTCTTTCTTTTTCCCCCATGCTGAAGCATTACTCACCCTGAGTGACAAAACTAGTAACCACTTGCCAAGCTGGGCTAAAGTGATGAGGTTGCTTTTGTACCAGCTCCCTTCCTTTGGCAGGAACCTGGGTTGGATAATTCTTGTGTTCACTGTTTAGCAGAATCTCTGAGGGAGTTCAGAAGCCAGCTTCATTAGCAAATAACAAAGGCCAACCAAGAAGTGTGTTTGAGACTTCAAACTAGAGTTATTCTAAGTTATTCTATTCAGGTGTTTGTTCTACTCATTTGCTCAGGCTTGTTTAGTCAGCTAAGATCTATGATGAAAGGGTGGCAGAAATGGGACTCCTGGTGCATGAAATAGAAAGGCTGGGGTTGGAAGGGCTCAAATGCATTTATGGGGTGGTACTCCCCATTTAGCAGTGAAAGCTTCTCTACTGTCCAACTGGGTGGATAAAGAACAAAGGGTCACTTGATGTAATTAACTGCTGCTACGTTTAGAATTAATAACATCAAACAACACTTTGTACACATTTTCACCAAGAAGCACAGAGATGTGGGGAGTACATCAGTTCCAATGTCAAAGAAAAATTGTAATAGACCTGGGAGAACCTTTCCAACTGAGAATAGCATCAATGATTACGTAGCTAATATCAGAATAATAACCTCACTAGTTCCTGGTAGGAACTGATTGTTGGCAGTATGGCAAGCTCAATTCACATCCCAGCAATACAGAGTTTGGAGCCTAATGGATGATTGGGAGCAGACCTCAGTGAGTAAATCCAAGGGCTAGGGAAGGAGGAGCTGGCAGACATGTCATCCTAACTATTGAACATTTGGGAAGGGTTAGCATGTGTAATTTCATGAATATTGAAATTCCTGGTGTAGAAACTCCCTCAACCACCACCTGCTCTGCATTTTTTAGATTTAGAGAATTGCCTGGGCTATGAAGAATTTGAGTGACTTGACCAGGGTCACACAACCAGTATGGGTCAAAGGCAGGATTGAACACAAGTCTTTCTGATTTTGAGGCTGGTTCTCTAGTTATTACACCATGCTGCCTTTCTTTTGGCAAGAACAGAAGTTCCTTTAAAAATTTAATTCGGAGAGAAAAATCTCAGTAACTTTGCCCTCTCACCACCAATCAAAGCTCCCTCTCCATTTCCCTCCAGGGTTCAAGAGATAGAAGAGGTGCCTGGCAGGTGGCAGCCGCTGCATGAAACCAGATGGGGAGGAGTTGAAGACAGGATAGTTTCCCTGGAGGGCAATGTCAACTCATACCATTCTTCTCTCTAATGGCTCAGTTTCAGGTTTTAAGATCCTAGATGGTGGGTATCCATTTGTTTTAACAACTTTAAGAGTCTGGGTTGCTTAACTGAAAACCCATTGTACCATCATTTCCCAGGCTGTGTAACTATCAAAAGCCCCTCTGTGCTTCTGTGATCTTGAGAAGACCTTGGTCGATCACCTGTTATGCTCCCGAATCAAAAGTGATAAAATATAAAGAAATCGCTTTCCAGATACCCTGGGCCAACTCTCAGCAAAATAATGGGTTAGGTAGTTTGTTGACAGGTCCCCTCTCTCCTTTCTCTACAATTTCTCCCATTTCCTCACCTCAATTCCCCTCTTCAAATGCCCAGGGAAATCCTTCCCTCCTCCCTCACCAAAACCTGGGATATTATAGCATCAGTCACTGACACCTCTATATAAATGGAACATGCTCCCTTACCCCCTAGGGCATTGGCATTTTAAGCCTTCTTTTGGAGAGTGGAATAAAAGGTTTTGTGCCCTGAGAAAGCAATGCTAGATATCTGGCACAGAGTTTCTAGGAAATATTAGGGGTGAGGGAAAAGGGAGGTAGCTGCTACAAATGCCAGGAGTTCTATGAAGTTTGGATTTGGTCAAAGGGCTGCCCCTGAGGACCTAGAGGGCTGCATGTGACCTCGAGGCCACAGGTTGCCCACCCCGGAACCGGTGCCAAAGAAATCACAGAGAAAAGAACTGACTGTGGCATCACACTCCTTGATTTCAGAATTTCACTGTGATGCTTACTACTTTGTATAGTTTTAAGAAAGTCACTTACTCTCCTTAGCCTGAGTTTCCAAATCTGTAAATCTAAAAGTAGATTCCCACATATAAAATAGTTTTTTATATGTAAAACAATTTCCACTTCTGGACTCAAAATTCCCTTTTTGCTCTAGATCTATGATTCTATGATCAATTTCCTACCCTGCCTGAATAGGAGAAGGAGCCTTGATAGTGAAGAGCGTTATTTCCTCATTCTTCCTCAACACAGTTATTTAGGAAAGCAGCTAAAAACACACGAGGGAGCCTTGAGCCAATGCAGTCTCTGAAGGATTGAGCTTTCCACTAGTAGGGGTGTTTCAAGTATAACACAGCGCATAATGTTTGCATAAAACCTCTGCAACCAAGCAGTTATTCAAATAGTCTTTATTAACCTATTATTTGATAACATTCACTTTGCTAAGGGCTGGGAAAACAAAGAAAGACACACATACACAGAGTCCCTGCCCTCAAGGAGATTATAGTTTAATTGAGGGGAAAACATGCAAATTGTTAAATACATAAAATACATAAAGAGAAGAAAGACAAGTTTAGAAAGGAAGATGTTAGACTTCAGAAATTTATCACCATGAGATAATCTTCCTAGACTGGTACTGTTGGTAGGATCTAATGGGACCTGGGTACACTGTAACTGGTAACTGAAGGCCAATTGCTATCCCCTCTATCTACTAGAACTCTGCTTCAATTGTTAATTTTTGTAAAGTGAGGTTACAAACGTTAGGTTAAGCAGTCACTGTTTATTGGAAAGAGCATTAACTCTGTAATCAGAGGACCTGAGTTCAGATCTTGTCTTTGTGTCACCTTGGTTCAGTCAGTTTATCTGAATCTTCCTCAGTGTCCTTATTAGCACATAAGTACTAGATTCACACTGAGGTCCTATCTATCACTAAATCTATGAACCTGTTCTTGAATGTTAGATCTGTAGAGAATAGACTTTGAAAGAGTTTATCAAGCTGGAAAGATTTGGAACACAGGCCTAGTAACTGAACCTGGCTAAGATGGGTTTTGTTTTTTTTTTTTAATTTTCAATGGTCATAAAATCTATTAGTCTCATCACTCTAGAGTTGACCAAAAACTGATATATTTATCTGCAATTTTTTTTTGTCACAAGATCAAATGAAGATTATCTCCTCATTTGAAGATTTGTGGTCTGCACTAGATTATGTGATCATAGATGAAATTGGAAGTAAAAGAAGTTACTTAACCCCAAGTCAATAATGGTGTCAACTTTCCATGTCTCCATTTTACACATCAGAGCTTCATTGCCTTTAGCCTTTTCCCAACTACTTTCCCCTTCAAAGAAAGATTCTGTCTGTGGAGCAAAACAGTATTGGAGTTAGAATGCATCTCAGTTCAATCAACAAGTGTTTATTGGTCCCTTACTATAAGCTAGGCATCGAGATAAGTGCTGAGGCTACAAAGAAAGGTAAAAACACAAAAAGGATTTTATATGTGGATGGGTGACATTATTTGAAAATAAATAGGCCTATCCAAGATACATACAGAGTCACAGGAAAGTAATTCTAGAGAGAGAGATTCAAATGTGTGGAACAATGGGGAAAGGCATTCTGTAGAAGGAGATATTTGAGTTGAGTCTGGAAAGAACCCAGGCAGGCCAAAGGCAGAGGTGAAAAGGGAAAACGTTTCAGGCAAGGGGAGAATTATCTAGTGTAATCTCCATTATTTTATATATGAGAAAATTGAGGTCTAAAGATGCCAAATGATTTGCTCAAGATCATGTGATTAGCTAGTGGCAGAGTGAGGACATGAACTTTTTTCAAAGAGGAGACCTAGAAATTAAAGAGGTTGTCTTTTGTCTCCAAAGTGTTTTCTAGCACTGACAACTAAAAACCAAATGGAAAGAAAATAATAATAACAATAATAATTAATAATAACAAGACTGCAAATAGAAATATTTCAGAGGCTTCTATTCTACAAGTTTCTTGTAATTGTCATATTTGGGCAGCCAGATAGCACAGTGGATAGAACACAGGGCCTGGAGTCAGAAAGACCTAAATTCAAATCCAGCCTCAGACACTTAATAGCTGAGTGACCTTGGGCAAATCACTTAGTTCCTGTTTGCCTCAGTTTCCTCATCTGTAAAATAAAGAAAATGATAATATCTACCTCTCAGAGTTGTGAGGATCAAATGATATAATTGTAAAACACTTAGCACACTGCCTGGTACTTAGTAAGCACCATGTAAATCTTTAAAAAAATATTTAAGAGGTGACTTTGAAAGTCACACCTCTCAGTAAAATATGGCTGACTAATCTCCTGCAAATAAATGCCCTGAGCTGCCTGCAGGGGAAGGATGTCTTAGACGGATTCATTCTGAACCTAATTTAAATCTGGCAGAATGGAGAAGTGCACTGTTATTTTCCTGTGAATAAGGAATTTTCACTTCCCTTAAGATAGAGGGAGTCAGAAGGAACTGAGAAGTAGGGGATTAACTAGCCTCAGAACTGGGAAGACCTGGGTTTGAGTTCTCCCTCAGATAATTCCTGGCTATGTGATTCTGGGCAAATCACTAAATCTCTAAGGTCTCTAGGCAGCTCTCTGAGACTAAAAGGTCAACCTGTAGTAGTAGAGAGAAGTTTCCTCATCTGGGAATTCCCTGTATCATTAAGTCCTAAGTCCAATCACTTTCCCCATCCTAGGAGAGAGAAAATTTCCTCTCACTCCTTTGGTTTACCAACTTGGACACTGAGAGTGAGAACAAGGTACGAGGATGGTTGAGGGTGACATGGAAATTTACCAAACCATGACTTGGTATATAGTAAACTTTGATAAATTCTTGTTGACCAAATGACTGACCTTTAGCTGTTTTGCTTTTGTATTCAAGTAGGATTAGTAATGGCATCTTGCCTCCAGCTATCACTAAGCCGTTTTCTTTCCCTATTTTTTGTGTAATTTTATGTATTGCACTGGCATATTGTTTTTCTCACTGTCTCTTCCCTTTTTGTGGCTTTCTCAACTGCCATTCCATCTATGCCTTTCCTCAAGTCCTTTCCTATTTGCCTCCATTTACCATTTCCTCTCCCTTGCTGCAATTTCTCCTTTTAATCTGCTGCTCAGTCAGGAACATGGATTATGTTCCTGTCCAGTGTCAGAGTTGGAAGAGGCTTTGGCTCAATCAATCAATACGCATTTATTAAATACTTATGATGGGCTCAGTGTATGCTGAGGCCTTGACAGGTGATTTGTGGAGAGAGAGGAAAGTAAAACTAGGAGACTGGCTTCAGAGAATAATCAACAAAGAAAGATTTAAAAAAGAAACACTCAAAATAAATTACAGCATTTGAGAGGAGTAGGGACTTTAGAGATCATAAAGTATTATTGTCTTTTTTTTCCCTAAACATGATTTCTCTTCCCAATTGGTTATTTCTTTGTGCATGCACATAATTACCAGATGCACATGTGTACATATGCATGTATGCATAGACATATACACTCCTCTCATACCTTCAGTGTCTTCTCTGTAAGGAGAGGAGAAGGATGTTTCATCATTAGTCATCTGAATTTGTGTTTGATTAAACTCCGGAGTATCAAAGCACAGAGCTGAGAAGATAGTAAATACTAGAGAGGGCATGCAAGGATGTCCTTTTGTTTTGTTTTGTCTTCTTTGCTCCTGTATAGTATCTAGGTGAGAATTATGTTTGGGTGGGATTAGTAAATACTATTCTATTTTAGGATCTCCATAGTCTTTATTCTCAGTTGTCTCAGTAACTGATTTTTTACCTATTTTCAGTGATTTCCGAAGTTTCAGGAAATTAGCTCCGATCTGATACTTTCTGGTTCTTTGCTTGGGTTGACATATAGTGAGCTTCTTAAAGCACTTTCAATGCTAATATACACACATACATATATATGTATGCAGTATGTTTAAGAATATGTGTGTATTTATGTATATGTGTGTATATGTCTGTGTGTGTGTGTGCTAGTGGTAAGGGCAAGGGACTTGTTTCAGGTCTCCCTCAGGGGGAAATTAAAATTCATTATAAGAAGAACATGATATTAAGTTTGGAAAAAAAAGAAGTTATGAAGACTGAAATTCACATCTTTGCATTTCCATTTTTCCATCTATAAAATGGAGTAATGATTTTTCTTCTCTCTTACTTCCTCACATCACAGAATTGTTGTTAGGATAAACTAGGGCAAGCCTGGGTAGGTCCCAAGAGAAAATCATTTGCATATCTTAGTAATACAGGTCTGAATACTTTTAAAAAAGCCAAAGGAAGTAGATTGCAAACTTCACCCACTTAGCTCCCAGATCTCTTGGCTATGGAACCTGATGGAGAGGCATATTTAGAGACAAATGCCTACCCTTATTATTGTGATTGATAAACTACATTTAAGACGCAACATAGGGTAAAACAATGGTGTCAAACTCAAAGAAAAATAAATCCTTGGAGACAACATATTTACTTAGAAACCCATAAATTAACATTATCTGTGTGGTACTGTATTTTTTTTTGTTGTTGTTGTTAAACTTTTCTCAATTATTTTAATGTGGTTTGGTCCACACTTAAGAGTTGTGTGAGCCATGAGTTTGACACCTCTGATGTAGTGGATAGGGAAATGACAATAGAATAAATTGATTAATCAATAAATAAACACATATTAAGCATCTACTACATGCCAGACACTATACTATCCTTAGAGCCAGGAAGAACTGACTTCAAGTCTCATTTATGACATACTGGCTATGTGACCCTGATCAAATCACCTAATCTCTTGGTGTCCTAGGCTACATTATCAAACTGTAAATTACAAAGGAGGTGTCAATCTACATTGGTAGACGGTGATTTCCTCACCACAGGAATTCTCTATACCAAATATATCACAAGTCCACTTCCTATTCTTAACTACAAATTATAGAGCACTTGTTGGGAATGTTATCAGGACAAGTATCTCTGCCCACTTCACTGGATACCCAGCTCCAGCTACCTTGCCTGTCTGGAATCTACATAATGGAGCTTACTTAGCTCAGCGGGTTGTTTGAAGATTTCAGCGCATATCTCATGGAAGGGATTAGATGCTTTGAATGTATTTTAACTTAATCCAAAGAAAATGTCTGATCCATGAAATAATCTGTACCTTTAGCCAACATCAGCCATTTCCAAATCCATGTTACTGGTTAGAAGAGGTTCCATTCAATAAAGTAAGAATGTCCTAGCACAAATCCAAAGCACATATCCTGCTGAACATGGGTCAAGGGTGTCATTATATAGGAAAATTTGAACTCCATTACAGCCGATCTTTGGTTCAGAAAGTGCAGTGTCAGATAGGGTGGATGACGAGATGGGTTACATTCCACTAAGGAAAAGGGTACATATGTGTGTGTATGTGGATAGGTACATGTACGTGTGTGTGTGTATGTATATGATTAAACAGCAACTATATAAAAACTATATATAACCACAAATATATAACTATATATATATGCATATATATATGTAGTTGTTTTTCAGTCATTTTCAGTCATGTCTGAATGTGATTGTGCTTTTTTTTTTTTTTGGTAAAGATAGTGAAATGGTTTGACATTTCCTTTTCCAGCTTATTTACATATGAGGAAACTGAGGCAAACAGGCTAAGTGATTTGCCCAGGGTCACATAGCTACTAAGTATCCGAGGCCAGATTTGAACTCAGGAAGATATGTCTTCCTCTCCGTCCACTGTATCACCTAGCTTCCATTATATGTATATGTGCACGTATGTATAAATCTATGTCTATATCTGCATGTGTGTACGTATATATGTACAATATACACAAAATGAATATATAATTATAAGGTAACGCAGCAGTTGGTACTAATATCTGGGGAGATCAGGATAGGCCCGACATAGATGCTGGCATTTGAACTAAGTTTTGAAGGAAAAACTAGGAAAGGACAAGGTGATGAGGGAGTGAATTCCAAACACAGGAAGCATAATCTGCAAAGGCACAGAGATGGTAAATGAAGTGCTGTTTCTGAGGAGCATCAAGAAAACCAATTTGCCTTGATGTGGAGTGTGTGAAAGGAGATGATATATAATGTGAATAGAAAGGTGGGTTAGAATCAGGTTTTAAAGGGCTTTAAATGCCAAACAGAGGGATTTGTATTTGACCATGGAAGTAACAGAGACACAACAGAATTTATTTAGCCAGGGACTGACATAGTCAATTCTGAGCTTTAGGAAATTCACTTTAGCCGGATGGATTGGAAAACTGAGAGGTATGAAGGTCATTAAGCTTGACTTGTTTGCTTATCTTTGCTGAGCTGCCAATGGGAGGTGGAAAATGGGTGCGTGTGTATTCACCTGCAAGGGTGAGATGGAAAAAAAAAAAAAACAAATTGTTGCCATTTTGGAAAGCCTGGTGGGAAAGTTGCTTTTATGGGCAAAACATAATTCTTTTTTTTCTCACAGTGACTTAGAGGCCTTCAAATACTGTAGAATGAAAAGAGCACAAAGATACTAGCTAGGAAATGTAGCATTTCAGCCTTCCCAGATATTAACAGAGTCCAAATTAAACATAATGGCAAATAAAGAGAGATGTTGGTGTCCACTCTTGATTAATGGGGAAAAGAAAATATAAAGCCAGGGCCAATATGCTCTGGAATAATCATGAAGGAAATTTTGGAAATAAGTTTTTCAAGTGGTATTATACTCTTTAAGATTTTTCAATACCTTATCAACAACAGAACCATTTGGAACAAAAATTGGAGTAAGAAGAGAGAGGTAGAGAAGTAAACAAGCAGTATTGAGATAACAATATTTCAATACTTTGATCAATACTAATATTTCGTTTTCCTTTCCAAAACTCATTTCTGCCCGTGTGTTTTCATTAAAAGATGTATACACAGACATCACAACCACAGCTACTAATAAGACAAATGTGTTTCTTTAAAGAATATCAGTATAGAAGAAGCCTGGGCCTTTGTGAGTAAGATTTTTAAGTTTGTTGCATATTTTAAGGTCAGTGGTTCTTCTGAAGATGAGGAACAGACAACCTTTAGTCCTGGAGGATATAGGACCCCTTAAGGACTTGAAAAACTAAAGGAAAAAAATACTTTTTAAAGTTTTAATTTACCCTACAGTGGTAGTCTCCCCTGATGAATTCTCTTTATGGGAGTTTATGCTAAAAGAAGACAGTGCAATTTTGTAGCCCTGATTTTTCACACATGGGATTATATCATCCCAGAGGGGTCATTTCATCCACATTTTTTTTTGTCTCTAGACAAAGAAAGTCATTTTCATAAAATCTTCAACACATATAGCTGTCTATATAGTTCTCAGAAACAAAAAGTACCCTTAAATTTTTGTTAGCAAACAAACATTACAGTAAGTTCTGTCAACTTGTTCCGGGGTCTCGCAGTTTCTGAACTAAAGAAATGTTTCCTTGTATCTATTCTGAGTTTTCTGGGAAGTAGTATTAGCCCCATTCTCTGTCATTCCATCCCTTGTCAACATAATGAAGAGATCCCATTCTTTCATCTTTTGCTGAGCTCTAGCTTTCTCTTTTCTAGTTAGACAATTTCTCTCCAAATCACTTTCTAGATTTTCTTCAGATTTTTTTTTCTTCTAGCTTGCTTAACTTCTCCCCATCCCTAAAATCTGTTGGTTTTCATTACTGGTCTCTTGCATTAGTAGATAAATTACACTCCAACACTGCAGGGTACTCAGCAGTCCCTGGTGGGTAGAAAGATGGATGTGCTTCCTCAAGCAGCTACCAGAGGGACACTTAAGCAGAGTGAGGATATTGAGTTTTATGTCTTCATTAAGCCCCATGGGAGAAACCAGTAAAAAAATACATAGGGCCAGCATTAACCAAATGTTTAGAAATCTGTATTAAGTTTGAGGTTGTTAGCTATACTTCTCTTTTGTAATTCAGTCATGGCACCTGTAGGGGATCATGTGTCCTGAGATACGAAAGATGCAAAAGCAGTTTTGAGTTGAAGGATTCTGTTGGGTGCAAGTCTAGGCTGACTTGAAAGATGTCTTATCACTCATTTCAGATTGTCAAAAATTTAGCCATTTAGGACTACGTGCCAAAGGTAAAGCTAATTGCCTTTGGGGGAAGGAAAGGTTCTCATGTTAATTATCACATTAAAGTTATTGTATTCAAGCTCAGGGCTTGAGTTTGTCTTAGGTGCTCGGCTCAAGGGAGGTTTGGCACTGTTTCTCTTATATATTATTTCTCTTTTCAACAAAGAGGGTAGCAGGTCCTAAACGAATGAAAACACTCCTCACAGTGGAGGAATTGTCTCTGTCAGGGAAATACTTAACCTGGCTCAAGATCCCAACAGGAGAGCCAACAGATAACGGGTAACAACATGCCTTAGCACAAAATATTGTAAACCTGGAAGTAACTCTTGTTTAAGAGACAGTGGGACATGATGGTTAGAGTTGGCCTGGAAGTCAGAAAGACATAGGTTCAAATCCCAACTCAGACACACATTGGCTACATGACCTTGGGCAAGTTATTTAACCTTTCAATCCTTTAGGAAACATTCTAAGACCATAAGTTGTGGAGAAGGTTCTGACCTGCATTGGTAGAAGGAGAGTTTCCTAGAGTGAATGAAATTACTGGTTCAGCTCTTGTCCTTAATTTATGGCATTGTAATTGATTATATGGGACCTGCATTTCTCCTATGTTATAGGGATCAACGTGCCCTTCTTAGCTAATGCCTGCAGAATTATTGGATAATTGTGTTGTGTCACAAAGAAACTTTGAGGAATGTCTCCATTTAGGGAGCCAATATTGTCCTTCTCATCTCTTCTCATGAAGAAGAAACTTAGGAGAATTACTAACATCATTCTAATTTAGGGATGTATGTTGTAGAGATGTTCTCATCAGTCTTCTAAGGAATAATTTGGGTATGTTGGTTTATATGAATCTTGATATTTGCACAATCTATGAATTAGAGAACTCCTGGAATAGCATCTTATAGGACAAACTCCCTTAGAATTGGAGTCAGGAGGGCAGGGTTTGATTGCTTGCCATGAAACTAATTAAAAGACCCTGGACAAATCACATCACTTCTCTGAAAGCTAGGTTCCTCATCTAAAAATGGTTATGTTTCTCCTTACACTGTCTCTTTACAAGGTTGTTGTGAGCAACGCACTGTCTAAATCAAAAAGCACAATATAAATGAGTTATTATTATTATTAGGCAGGGGTGACTTCCCACGGATTAGCATTCTCTTCTCAAACTTAGTGATTGAATCTAGAAAGTTTTAACTTGTCCAATAAATAACTTCTAAGGTCCTAAAACATTTTAAGCAGCATTGCTAATTATTAAAAATAAATACTAATACAGATGAAGTAGGTAAAATGTCAGAAAATTGAAAAAAAATGAAATGTTGAACTCTCTGAAGTCTTCTTTAAGTGTAAGATTCTATAATTCTGAGGGAGACTACACATGGAATGACCTGATAAAAGTTAATGAGGATTTAACCTAGCATGACAGTAGGAATTGAGAAAAGGGTCCAGACATCAGCAATCTTCCACTAACAGAATTAATTGGATTTAGGATTCATGTAAGGGAGGTCAATAGAGAAAGTGATTAATGATTCAATTCAACTACAGATCCTTACTAAATATCTTGCTACATACTAGGAACTGAAAATGCAAATCTAGAAATGAAACTGTCCCGGTCATTAAGGAATCCAACTTTTTACTGGAAATATATGTTTGACGTTCACAGATGAGTGTAATTCTGGGTACAGAATGAAAGGGGCAAAGGAATGATTAGAAAAAGTGCTCTAAACATATTTGATAAAAGAGAGTAACTATAGACAGAGGGGTCATACAAGGCTCCTTAGAAGAAGTAGCTCCTGATCTGAACCTTCAAATCAGATAAGTGCCCTGAGAGATGAGGATGAGCAAATAGCGTATTCTGACATGTACAAGGCAAAAAATGGCCAACTGGATTTGGGGAAGAGTAAATAACTCAATTTGTGCAGTCGTAGATTGTGTGAAGGAAAGTAATGTGAAATAAGGATAGAGAAATAGGATGAAGCCAGATTGTTGATGACCTTACATATCAAGCTAAGGAGTTTGTATTGTATCTTACTAGTAATAGGTAATCTCTGGAGGTTTTGAATGGGAGAGTGACTTAGTCAGAACTGTTCCTCAGGAAAACTATTTTGGCAGCTACGTGGAGGATTGATTGTAGGGGAATCTGGTGTCAAGGAAACTAATAAGAAGTCTATTATACTCATTCAGCTAAGAGGTGTTAAGTGTCTGAACCAGGGTGGTAGATGTATAAGTGGAGAGCAGGTGACAGTTAAAATGAAAGTCTTGAACTCAGAATGCCCCTTGAACTTAGGGGAATTTTTTTTTTAATTTGTCAGAAACAGCATATTTAAAATTATGTAGATGGATAAGATCCTTGAATAAGGTGTATAGAGAAAAAGAAACAAGGTTTAGAATGAGGAAGGAAAACCAATGAACCAGAGGAGACAGAAAGAGAAATAAGTGAACAGAAATATTATGAAAAGCAACAAAGAACAGTTTCAAGGAAGGGATGGTTAGCAATATAGAACGCAGTGGAGAGGAAAAGGAAGATGAAGATTATAGAAAGGCCATTATGTTTATTTATTAGAAGTGCATTTAGTGAGCTTCATTACAGGAGTTTCAGTGGGGGTAGCAGGATCGTATTGGATGGAGCTGAGAAATTAGAGGATAGTGAGGGAATGGAGGCAGTTGTCAAATTGATCTTTCTAAACACAGGTCTCACCATATCATCCCAATCTAGGATAAAACATAAAAAAAGCATCTTTTTGTCTTCAGGCCTTCATAACTTGGCCTGTTCCTACCTTTCTAGACTTTTTACAGTCTCACTTGCCTCCATGTTCTCTGTCATCAAGTGACACTTGACTCCTTACTATTCCTTGTATAAGGAACTCCACCTTCCAACTCTGAGCATTTCCCTTGTCCGTTCCCCATGCCTGGAACAAGTTCCCTCCTCATCACTACTTGGTTTTCTTTGCTTTCAGGTCTTAGATAGAATTCCACTGTCTGCACAAAACCTTTCCTCGTCTTCCTTAATCTTAGTGCCTTCTCTCTGAAACTACCCTCAATTTATCTTACATATATATGTATATATATATATATGTTTATATAATATAATTTCTTTACACATGGTTGTTTGCATATTGTCTCCCTCATTAGACTGAACTTCTTGAGAACAAGGATCATTATTATTATTATTATTATTATTTTGCTCTTCTTTTTGTCTCAAACACATAGCACAGGATCTGACACATACTAGGGACTTAATAAATGATAGCTGAGTGACTCATAGATGAAATGAAATTGTCATAGGCATACGTAACACTGCTCCTTGACTATAAGTTGTGCTTCTAGCCTACCCTTTGCAGCCATCATCCAGAAGAGCAACCCTTTTGGAGAAAAGGCCACATATATATCACTACTAACACCAAACCCACCACTTACCTTGGCAGTGTACTTTCCAGGGATGTATGCATAGACAATGAGGTTGACACACATATTTCCAGAGCTAGATCAATGTTTGAGAGGCTCCAAAAGTATGTGTGGGAGAGAAGAGGTATTGGGCTACCTACCAAGCTCAAGGTCTACAGAATCGTTGTACTGATCTCATTGTTGCATGCCTGTAAACAGCATGCTAGCACCGTGCCAGGAAACTGAATCATTCCCATTTGAGTTGTCTTGGGAAGATTCTGAAAAGATAAGGTACTGGACATTGAGGTCCTTTCTTGAGCTGAACTGCTAAACATTTAAACACCATTGAAGAGAGTGCAACTCCGATGGGCTGGCCACATTGTTCAAATACCAAATGTATGTTTCTCTAAAACACTATTTTACAGAGAACTCATGCAAGGCAAGTGCTCATGTGGAAGTCAGAAGAAGCAATACAAGGACAGTCTCAAAGTCTCTCTGAAAAACTTTGGTATTGATTGTGAGACACTGGCACAGTACCTCCCATCATGGTGTGCCTGCACCAAAGAAGGCACTGTGCTCTATGAGCAAAGTAGAATTGTAGTAACTCAAAAGAAACATGAGATGTGCAAATTTAGAGACATCTACACTCCAAATGGTCATGTGACTTATTTTTAAAAAACTTTTAAAAATATTTATTTTTAGTTTTCAACATTCACTTCCATAAGCTTTTGAGTTTTAAATTTTCTCCCCCTCCCTCAACACCTCTGTCCCCAAGATGGCTTGTATCTGGTATAGGTTATACATATACATTCCTATTAAACATATTTTCGTATTAGTCATGTTGTAAAGAAGAATTAGAACAAATAGGAAGAACCACAAGAAATAAGAAACAAAACAGAAGAAAAAAAAAGCAAATAGTATACTTCGATCTGCATTGCAACTTCATAGTTCTTTCTCTGGATGTGGATAGCATTTTCCATCATGAGACTTTTGGAGATGTCTTAGATCCCTGCATTGCTGAGAAGAGCTAAATCTATCAAAGTTAGTCATCGTACAATGTGGCTGTTACTGTGTACAATGTTCTCCTGGTTCTGCTCATTTCACTCAGCATCAGTCCATACAAGTCTTTCCAGGTTTTTCTGAAGTCCACTTGCTCATCATTTCTTATAGCACAATAGTATTCCATTACGTTCATATAGCAGAGCTTGTTCAGCTATTCCCCAATTGATGGACATCCCCTCGGTTTCCAATTCTTTGCCACCATAAAAAGAGGTACTATGAATACTTTTCTACATGTGGGTCTTTCCCCCTTTTTTATGATCTCTTTAGGATACAGACCTAGTAGTGGTATTGCTGAATCAAAGGGATGCATGATTTTATTGCCCTTTGGACACAGTTCCAAATTGCTCTCCAAAATGTTTGGGTCAGTTCACAACTCCACCAACAATGTATTAGCGTTCCAATTTTCCCACATCTTCTCCAACATTTATCATTTTCCTGTTTTGTCGTGTTAGTCAACCTGATAGGTGTGATGTGATACCTCAGAGCTGTTTTGATTTGCATTTCTCTAATCAATAGTGATTTAGAGCATTTTTTCATATGACTATAAATAGCTTTAATTTTTTCATCTGAAAACTGTCACATGGCCTATTGTGCTCGACCAGTGGTATAATGTTCTGAGATCATATTGGTATGATCAGCCACAGCTAGACACAGCATACCTTGACACTGATATTGTGATGTCGTTTTGATCCTCTCTGAGCACAAAGGATGAACAGCAGTGACACCACCACCACCAAACCCAGCTGCTGACTTGCTGCCATTTATGGGTCTGGCTGAAGGAGCTAAAGGAGGAACAGGATGAATATGTTAAGGGCTTCAAACCAACTTGACCACCTCCTCCCTTCAGACCTCAATGGAGACAACCCAGGTTATACTTTTTGAATATACTTATATTCAAAAGTATCTGTAATTGCAGTAGCAGTTCCCTGTTCCTTTTGAGACCCTGTGACCTTTATCCAAGGGAGGAAACCCTATAGAGCCTTACATACCTAACACCAACAATAACAACTTCCAACTAGCTATTATCAATGGGCAGATAAGTTCAAGTTTCCCAGGAACATATCAGTACCCTCTATACTCCTACCTCTACCTCTAATAACCCTATAGAAATGAGGCTTAGCAATGGCCTTTCTATGTGATTCAGCATTTACCTCCTCACCAAAGTCCTTGGCACTATCAAATAGCTCTTCAGAAACTGATATGATCTCTTTGAAATGATACTAAAGAAAATGCATTACCATCTCTATCTTTCCTTCCACTACACATTAAGGATCACTGGCCCTTTCAGTCTTCCCTCCAGATTTTAAAGATTCTCTAAGATTGGTGTTTTCTTTTCCATTAGAATATGTGCTCTCTGAGAGCACGGACCATCTTACATTTCTATTTGTATCCATAGAGTTTAGTTCAAAACGTGGCACACAGTGACTGCTTAATAATTTTTTTTTCATTCATTCAGTGAAATTTAAGGGAGTTTAAAGAATAAATTTTTAAAGGGCAATGTAAGGCTAGACATAAGGTAAGAGAACAGGATCTAGATTTGGTATTATAGATGGAGAACTCAGTAATAAGTAGTGCTATCTATGTGGGAAGGTGATAGTGGGACAAAGACTCAAGTAATCTTTGAACATCATCCAGGGAGTAGTAGTTTCCTAAACTTCTAAATATCTAGTATAGGGGTTCTTAAGCTACTTTTTAGGATAGTGCCCTTTGGTACTCTAGTGAAAACCATAGACCCCTTAAAGGCAACTAGGTGATTAAGTGGATAGAATGCTGGACCAATAGTGAGGAAAACACAAATTCAACTCTGACCTCAGATGCTTACTAGCTGTACAACCTTGGACAAGTCACTAAACTTCTGTCTGCCTTAGATTTCTTAACTGTAAAATGGGGGTAATAGTACTACCTACTTCACAAAGTAGTTGTGAGGATTAAGTAAGATTATAAAATGGTTAGTACAGTGCCTGGCACATGGTAGGTAGATAATAAATATTCATTTCCTTTTTCTCAGATTAATGTATTTAAATGCATAAAATAAAAAAGAAAACATAAGATTACAAGGAAAGTCAACCGTACTGAAATACAGTTACTAAAATATTAAAACAAAAGACAAAAAGCAAGTTCATTGTCCTCAGGTTAAAAAATTCTTAATTCAGACTAAGCCCCAAATGCTATATTTTCTATGACTATGATAACCTTTTCAGAGAAGGTCCATTTGCTGTGGAACTCTGTGGGTTGTATCACTGGGCCTGACAGGAAGCAGGGGAGAAATGTGACCAGAGCAAACCAGGTCCTGAAATTGAGCTTTCAATTCTTTAGAGAAGAAAAAAAATCTTTAATGCTATCAAACAGTAAGGCACTAAGAAGGACCATACATCCCACTGTGGCAGGTCACTCACTGATTTAATATCTGAGATTAAAGATTGTGGTAGGGAATAGAGAGATGTTATTCTAGCCCTGAGGCACACAATGCTCCATAATGTGCCACCATGGCGATGGCCCTCCTGCTTTGCTTGTCAATCTATGGGGCTTTCACCTTTCAATAACGAGGCCTTACCTCACTTCCTTCAGAAAGCCATTTGATGAACTCATCCTGGGGTTCCTGTGCTTGTAAAGTCTTTGTTTGCATGTTGCTTTTCAGGCTATAACATTAGTATTTTTCATGCATGGACATGTACTTTTCTTAGTGAGATTCTTTCCTCAAAAAGGAGTGGAATTTGCTTCAGTTATGTTTGAGCATATCACTTAGGAGATTTAAGATTATACATATAGTTGGTATTCATTCTGACAGCTGGGGTAAGCACCACAAAATATATCCCAGGTGAACAGCACTGTGGCATCTTCAAATAGAGCTTATTTTTTAATTTTATTTTTTCTCAATTATATGTAAAAATGCTAACATTCATTTTTAAAATTTGAGTTCTAAATTCTCTTCATCTCTCCCTTCAATTTGCTATAGATTATGCAATGTGCAATCATGCAAAACATTTCCATATTAACCATATTGCAAAAGAAAATGTAGACCCAAAAATAAAGAAAAAAAAAGTTGAAAAAAAATATTCTTCAATCTGCATTCAGACTCCATTCATTCTTTCTCTGGAGGTGGACAGCATTTTTCGTCAAGTCTTTCAGAATTGTCTTGGATCATTGTATTGCTGAAAAGAACCAAGGCATTCACAGTTGATCATCATACAATATTGCTGTCACGGTGTACAATGTTCTTCTGGTTTTTCTCACTTCACTTTGCATCAATTTATATAAATCTTCCCAGGTTTTTTTTTCCTGAAAGCATCCTTTTCATCATTTCTTAGAGCACAATAATATTCCATCATAATCATATACCACAATATGTTCAGCCATTCCTCACTAATGGGCATCCCTTCAATTTCCAATTCTTTGCCACCATAAAAATGATCTGCTATAAATATTTTTTTGTTCATAGAGGTCTTTTCCCTTCTTTAAAAATATTTTTGGGATATAGACCTTGTATTTCTGGGTCAAATGGTATGTACAGTTTCATTGCTCTTTGGGTATAGTTCCAGAATGTTCTCTAGAATGGTTGGATCAGTTTACAATGCCACCAACAATGCATTAGTGTCACAATTTTCCAACATTTTTCCTTTTCCTTTTTTGCCATATTAGCCAATCTGAGAGGAGTGAGGTGGTACCTCAGATTTCTTTAAATGCGCATTTCTCTAATCAATAGTGATTTAGAAAATTTTCCATGTAACTATAGATGATTTTGATTTCTTCTTGTGAAAACTACCCATTTATATCCTTTGACCATTTATCAATGAAGAAATGACTTGTATTCCTACAAATTTGACTCCGTTCTCTATATATTTGAGGAACTCTATGTATTTGAGGAATTTTCTATAGATTTTCTCCATTCTGTTGCTCTCCTTCCAATCTTGGTTGCATTGGTTTTGTTTCTGAAAAAAAAAATTTAAAGTAATAAAATTATACGTTTTACGTGCTATAATGTTCTCTATCTCTTATTTGGTAATAAATTCTTCCCTTATCCACAGACTGGACAGGTATATTCTATGCTCCACTAATTTGTTTATGGTATCACTCTTTGGATCTAAACCAGGAACCCATTTTGACCTTATCTCATTATATGGTATGAGATGTTACTCTATACCTAGGTTCTGCCCAATTGCTTTCCAGTTTTCTAAGCAGTTTTTATCAAATAGTGATTTCTTGTTGCAAAAGCTTGGATCTTTGGGTTTGTCAAACACTGGATTACTATTCTTATTGACTACTGTATATTGTGCATCTAATCTATTCTGCTAATCTAGCACTCTATTTCTTAGCCAGTACCAGATTATGATTACTGCTTTGTAATCCAGTTTGAGATTTGATACGGCTAGGCCACCTTCCTTCACATTTATTTCCATTGATTTCCTTAATATTCTTGACTTTTTTTTCTTCCAGATAAGCTTTGTTATCATTTTTCTAATTGACTTTTTAAAGGAATTTTTTTTTTTTGAGCATGGAGGGTGGGGCAGGTCATGACACATTTCCCCATGCTGGGGAGGTAGAGATTTCAGCATGCTGTCACTCTTGGGTAGAGAACTCAGGGCACTAAAAGGCTGCTCCTGTGGAGGCCATTATAAAGGAATAATCATGCAAGCATAAATAGGTCAGGAAGGAAGTCCTCTAAGGCTTAGGTTTTGGCAGTGGAGAGAGTACAAAATATATTAATTTCTTATTTCAAATAATTATTCTTTCATCTAAGTGGGTGCTAATCTGTCTATTTGAATGCAGTCAGCACTTTTAAAAATTTCAGCACCCTTGTACAAAGGTCTCCCTTCTTTAGTCATAACCTTGAGTGATAAAAATGATTGTCCATTCATACTCTATGATTCAGCCTCCTTCCTTATAACTAATTCTGTTAGTCATTGAAAACCATCAATAATCCTCTAAATCATATTGCTATTTCTTGTTGCCAAAGCCAATGCCAATCACCAGAAATTAATCAGATTTGTTTACTAAGTTCATCATAGATAGAACATCCAGAGGCTGTGAATTCTATGCCCATGCCTCTAGATAAGACTTTATCATAACCATCAACTACTGATAGATATCTTCTTCATTTCACTTATCACACTCTGTGTGACAATCTTGAAATTTAAGTTATTTTTTCTTATATTATTCAAACTTTTGAATTTAACCCTGATGAATTGATGATCCGACTGGACACAGACAGCTAATTTTTGTTTTTCCCTCGATGTTAGATTTTAGGCAATTTCATTTATTCTAATGTCTAACACCTATTATTTTATATTTTTAAAGAAAATGCTCTTAATATAGAGACATGAAAAGTCTGCATAATCTGTTATTAAGCTTTCTCATTTCTTTCTCCTAAACCATACTCTCCTAAATATTTCTCTCCTTCATCAACTTTTTCTTTTTTTTATCTTTGCATTGAAGTCATCAAGTATCAGAATGTATGCTGTTTTTACTTAGAGCGTCTCACTGAGTTCTTTGTAGAAATGCTCTACCACTTTGTCCTCCTCATCTGAGGCTGGTAAATAAACTGCAATGATTTTTCATGATGGGCTTTTTTTGTGAATACTTATCATTAATACTAAAATACATGATGTCCCATGAAATAATGTTTGTGGTAGCTTTGAGGTGTGTGATATACTTGCCAACTCCTTTTATTGCATGGCCAAGGAGCACATTTGAGACACCTCTCCATCTAGCTTCAACTCCTCTCCTTCCGGGTTTCATTTGTAGCAAGAATGTCAAGATTGATCTTATTCATTTCCTCCAGCAACATTTTCACTCGGGTCACTGTATAAGGATGCCACATTTAGAGTTCCAGAAGTCACATTGAAATTTGTTCATGGATTATGAAATATGATTGTTAGTTGTTTATCCTTTTTCTGCCACTGGCCATAGAAACAGAAGGGGGCAGAAGAGGATCAAAGGACATTTTCTATTTTTGATTAGAACTAAATGCTTCATGCACTGACATGGAATATATGAAATATATACACAATGCACATATACATAAATATATACATGCATGTGTATATGTACATACACACATATATACACATACATACATACATATATAATTACTGTATAAATGTTTATTTCCCCTCTATCTCCTTCCTCTATCTCATGGTGAGGTATTGAAGGACAATTATACAAAATACATGAGAGAAAAATAGTAAAGTTGTGGGAAAAAATATTCAATCTAATATCTAAAATATTTTTAAAGGGTGACAAAAACTATCATTAATGAGTGGTCAAAGTTTTAACTTTCCCATCTATTCAGAATATTTTTGAGGGTTGCCTATATATGAATGAAGGCATCTTCCATGACAGTACTAGTAGGGAACAAGTAATCCTTCACAAATAGTATTCAACACTGGGCCACGTCTTTGCCATCTCACAATTGACTGAAAGATATAGAGAATATATGAAACCATCAAGCTTGGTGTTTGTTGATTGGGAAAAAAAATGACTCAGTAGAACAAAATGCAGCTTGATATGTCCTTTTGCAGCAAGATGTCTCCCACTTATACATCAAAATCATTCAAGATTCTTTGGAATATGTAAAAATAGAGATGACACTGCTCAGTGACCCTCTGATAATACACATCAGGAAAGGCTTAAAACAAGGATGTGTTCACTCACCAAATGCATTTGCCGCTATGATAGAGGAAATCCAGAGTAGACTCTAGATAAAGGATAAACACCTGGTGTATGGTGAGGTCCTCTAGATTCTCCTATTTGTGGATGCCATTGTGTTGATTGCATAACACCCCAAAACATTACAGAACCTACTGAAAGAGATCTATATTCACTTAAAGGAATTTTGTCTATTAATCTGAAAGACCAAATAAATAAAGAATATCTATTGCCCTAGATTTCGGGATGCATTTGCATGGAAACCCTATAAAACTTGTCCAACAGTATGTATAAATGTGACAGCCTTAAGGAATAGACATTGAACTTGGCCAGAGTTAAAAAGGAGGAGAATGTCAGACTAGAATGTATTCTTTTTTCTGCCCTTTTGCTGAATTTAAGTTTTCATGAAAACAAAGTCTTATGAAGAATTAAAGATGAGTATCAAATAGAAGACAAATAATGGCTGTGAGGAGGCTGCAACACATATCCAATGAAGAATTCCTTAGAAGAATGAGTAAAGCATTTCATCAAAGAATCACATGACTGGAAGAAGAGATGGGCTAATCACGTGATTAGAACAATGGGGTAGTAGCCAGAGTGCTCCACTGGACACCTCACAAAAAATCAGGGAGGACCTCTAAGCATGTTTGATGGTCCCTGTGGCAAATTTTTGGGAGAACAACTATTAGAGGCCTACGAAGTGGTCATGTGTATATGACCTGGAAACAGAAGTCAGTGAGGTCACAGACATGTATGAGTGCTTGAGTACAACATGAGATCTCAGTCTATAACTAATTAGTGACAAACTGCTTGACTATTTTCCTAGTATTTTTTTGTTATAGAAAGAAAAAAGGTGTTCTGATCTCAGTTGTTTTTTTTCTTTCCTGTTAAGTTTATCAAACACTGACCTGCTTTTTTTCCCCCCATGAGGTATCCACTTAATCTATGCCCTGAATCTACCATCCTACTTTTTAACTAGTACCAAATATTTTGGATAATCAATACGTTCTAATACAGTTGGAGATACTGCTCAGTTCCTACTTGTTGTCTTTGTTATTTTTATTACCCATGAGGATTCATGCCCTTTTGTTCTACCAGATGAATTTTGTTAACAAGGATTTTTTGTTTGTTTGTTTGTTTGTTTTGGGATGTGGTTCTATAAAGTAATCTTTTGATAGTTTGATTGGAATGGCAAGAAATTAATAAATTGAAGTAATTTTACTATTTTTACATATTAACATTATCAAAAAGGAAGAGAGGAAAAGGAATAAGCATTTATATGGTGTCTACTATCTTCCAAGCACTGTGCAAAGTGCTTTACAATTATGCCATTTGTAAATATACTAATGTAAATTTATAAATTTGCGGTGTACAAGGTGTTCAGAGAGGACTTACATCTCTAGTGTGAGGGTTTGCTGAGCTCTTTTCTGGGCTGTTCATCAACGTTTGGCAACCATCCAGTCACCCAACTCTTACCTGTGGCTCTAAGAAGCTGTATCATGCCCAGCAGCTATGCCCAATAAAACCATCTTGGCAGATGGACTAAACCAGGTTTAAGGTAATTGATAGGCCTCAAACCTATTGGTGGGTCAGGGGGGGATGGCTACCCCTACAATGTGGATACTTCCTCCCAGGCAGAAAAGGTAGATGAGAACAATTTGTTCCAACTGCAAAGCAGGCACTATGGAGTGTTTAGAGCTTGTTCAGACATCAAAGATGCCAAGGTCATTTACTGCATCCTGGGCTATCACCAGTCATCCTGATTTTTATCGTGCCACTGAACATTGATGACTCTGGAAGAGAGAGTGAAGCTGACAACTTTGTGCAACTCTGCCTCACCTAAATCCAATTCATGTGAAATTTAAGACATCACATTGTGATGTCATGGGTCTTTTTCTTTTTTAAGGCAATTGGGGTTAAGTGATTTGCCCAGGGTCACACAGCCAAGAAGTGTCTGAGGTCAGAGTTGAACTCAGGTCCTCCTGACTACAGAGCCAGTGCTCTATCCACTGTACCACCTAGCTGCCCCTGTCATTGGTCTTTTAAAAAAATAGATAAATAACAACAATAATCTCATTTAATCTTCACAACAATCCTAAGAGGTAGATGCTGATATTATCCTCGTTAGGTTAAGCAACTTACTTAGGGTCACAGAATTTGTAAATATCTGAGGATAGATTTGGAGTCAGGTCTCCCTGATTCCTGGCCAAGTACAATATCCACTGCTCCACCTAGCTACCACTAACTAATTATCATTCTTTGTGTCTTTCTTTATTTTAGAAAGAGTGTTGTGTAATTGTAGTCCTGAGTTTGTCTTCTTTGGTCAGCTCCCAGATATATTATGAATTTTGTAGTAATTATAAATAGCTTTTCTCTTCTATTTCAGCTTCCTGGATTTTGTTTTTATTATATGGAAAGTCTTGTAATTTTTGTATATTTGTCTTATATGCTACTACTTTACTGAAATTAATATTTTTTTTCAATTTTATTTATATTGACTCATTGGGACCCTGTAAGTTAAGCATCATATCATTTGGCAAAGATAATTTTGCCTCTTTTTTCCCCCATCCTTCTTTCCTTAGTTTCCATTTATTGTCTTCTTAATACAGCTAGCGCCATATCTAATAATACTTGTGGCAATCTTTGTTTTACTCCTAATATTAATGGAAATGCTTCTAGTGTTTTTATCCATTACAAACAATGCTAGCTCTAGATTTTAGTAGATACTCTCTCCCATATTAAGAAAAGGTTAATTTATTCTTATGTTCTTGTGAGTATTTTTCAACATAAATGTGTTCACTACTTTGTCAAAGTATTTACTTGTATATATTGATATAATCATGTAATTTTATTATTTTGTTATTAATAACATCTATTACCTTGAAGCATCCATTTATTCTTGTTATAAATTCAGTGTTTTTACTGAATGACTTTAAAAAGAAATTACTAGAACATCTGTGCTTATACTTTGTTCAATAGTTTTGCATCAATATTCATTGTCCTATAGTATTCCTTCTATGTGTTTTCTTTCTCAGGATTAGGTATTATTACCATATTTATCTCATAGAAAGAGCTCAGTAAGGTAACTTTTATCTTCATTTTGCAAATAACGTATGCAATATAGGGATGAATTTTTCTTTGAGAGATAGCCTGGTATAATGGATAGTGATCACGCTTCAGAGTCAAGAAGAACTGCATTCAAATTCAGTCCATGACACAAATTAGTTATTTGATCTTGGTGAGTCATTTAACATTTTTGTACACTGGACAACTTTCTAAGATTATAAGTTAAAGGGAGGAAGAACCTGAATTTGAACAAAAGTCTTTATGACTCTAGACCCAGAGCTTCATCCACTGTACCACTTAGGGGCACTTGAAGGCAGGGACTGAAAAAGGATATAAGCTGTGACCCAGGATAAGAAGAGCTCCCCGATATAGTGTAGAAGAACCCTGACTTTGGCAAGGAGCAGGAATACACGCATGCCAATCTTGAGCTTTACCCAGATCTGAATTACAGATACAGGATAGATTGAGGAAGGGACTGGCATCTAACTGTAGCATTTTAAAGTGATGAGTGGTCATAGGCCATAGACTGTTTTCTGAGCAAGGGAAAAGATAAGAAGAAAGTGATACCTGTGGTTGTTCTAATTTCAGAAGCAAAGTAGAGTGCCATTTCTGACTGTGAGGAACCTGTAGTGAAATCACTAGCACAGGTTTTACAGATCAAAAGGAATCCCACAGTTCTGTTACTCTGAACAACCAGAACTTTCCAGCTGGCTGACAGTAGCTGATTCCAGCCAGAGTCTACTAGAACTCTAGCCAGAATTAAGATCAAAAGGATGTTGCTTAGACCTGAATTGCAAAGTTCAGATGAGGTAGGGATTGCCATTGCCAGATTTCATCTTGGTTAAGATGACTTTGGGAAGATATAAGATCTAAGCTGTTTCTGAGATCCTGGAATAGTACAATACTCAATATGTCTAAGAAAGAAGCAACAGGACCAAAGAGGACACAAATTCAGTCTGTGCATTACTCTGTAAGTGTGCATCATTTGGCCCTAACATAAAGTCCAAAGTCCAAAAGTAGGATGGATGAATGAGAGAACAAAAAAGACCCATCATAAAGAGTTACTATGGTAACCGGAATGCTCAAGACGTGGAAAAAGAAGAAAAGAATAACTTGAAAACATCTACAAAGCTTCAAAGAAAAACACAGATGGAGTACAAGTTCAACTAGTGCTACTAAAAAAAAGATGAAAGAAAAGAGTTAAAATAATTTTATAAATTAAAAGAGAGAACTAGAGAAAATAAATAGAAAAGAAATGAGAAATATGGAATAAATGGGAGGAGAATTAACAACTTGGCATGAGAAGTACAAAACCTTATGCGAATTACAAACTTCTTGAACATTTTAATGGACCAGATAGAAGATAATAATTCTATGGTACAACAAGAAAAATTAAAAAAAAAATAAAACACTGAAAAAGGAGAAGAAAATGTAATAAATCTCATAGAACAAGCAACTTACTTGGAAAACAGATTGAGGAGAGATAATTTAAGAATCATTGGGCTACCTGAAAGCCATGATCCCCAAAAATAGCTTAGACATAATGTCCCCCAAAATAAAAATGAATAAACTTCCCAAATCTCTTAGAAATAGAGGGTAAAGTGAAAATAGAGAGAATCAATAACTCCCCCACCCACTAAAAGAAAGTCCCACATTAAAATGTTCAGGAATATTATAGTAAAAATCCATAGCTTCTAAGTAAAAAAAAAATACTGTAAACATCCAGAAAGAAAGAATTCAAGAGATGAGGTGCATAGTAACGCTCACACAAGATTTATCAGCCAATGCTTTTATAAGTGTAGAGAGCTTGGAATATGATATTCCAAGAGGCAAAAGAATGTAGGCCTACAACTAAGAATAACTTATCAAGGAAAACAGTATAATTCCATGGGGTGGGGGGGACGAACCTTTAATTAAATAGGGGATTTCTAATAATTCCTGATCAAAAGACATGACCTATGTAGAAATTTTGAAATAAAGGCACGCCAGTCAAGAGAAATATAAAACAGTAAACATGAATGAACAGTCATAAAGAACCAAGGAAGGATTAATTGTTTACATTCTAATCTGAGATGATACATCTATCCTCTCAAAATCATATCATCATCAAAGACCACAAAGGGAGACTACTTAGAGAGAGGGACTGGGAGTGGTTTTATTATGTTTTGATGATCTAAAAAGATAATCTGAAAGAAAAGAAAGAGGAATATATGTGTGTGAGGAGGGGAAAGGAAAGAATAAGTAAAATTATCCATATAGATAGGTATGAAATTGAAGTCTATCCAAGCAAGGAAGAAGGGGTATGTGGGAAAGCAATGACACTTGAGCCTAACTCTAATCTGAAATAGTCAAAGAACATACACACACACATACACACACACACACAATTTATTACAGAAATACATTGAAATACACCTCATTCAATAGGAAAATAGGTTGGAAAGGAAAGAAAGGCAATGTAAGAATAAGAGGGAAAGTAGATTAAAGGAGGAATTGGTCCTAATCAAAACACACGTTAACTAATGAGGTTGGATATCAAAGAGGGGATTAAAAGAAAAGAAAGAAAAAGAAGAATCTGTGGTTAGATTAGAGGTGAGGAGACCAGAAGAGGGGCAGAGGAAGAAAAGAACTCTGACCAAGACAATGACCCACCTCAATTCCAAAGTACTCATGAGGAAAAATGCTATCTACCTCTTGATAGAGAGGTGATGGAGAAAAAAGAGTGATATATATATATATATATATATATATATATATGTGTGTGTATATATATATATATATATATATATATATATATATTTTACCTAGACAGTGTGGGAATTTGTTTTCCTTGACTATATATGTTTGTCATGGGACTGGGGACAGGGAGGAAGATTATAAGGTTGCAAGGATTGTCTTGTTACTAGACCTAAGCTGATAGAAGGGGTTTCATGTTAGACCACTGATTGACCTGCTTATATACTGAGAAATTCCTATGTACCCTAGAACTCACTTGGTAAGAACCTTCAATTGGGAAGTGCTTTGAATAGACATCTATTTTTCCCCTCCAGGCTGCATTCCTCTGGACTTCTCCATAATTCATCAGGAACATCTTCATCCTGGAAGACAGTTTTAACCCTTGAAATCACAATTTATCAGTACCTTCTTTCCCTGGAGCTTCTCCTTCTAATTTCTTCTAGAATTTTCATTTAAGGAGAACATGCAATATACTGGTAGACCTGACTACACTTCTTTGGATTTCTCCATCACACCCCAAGAATAATTTTATCCTGGAAGATCACTTCAGCCTCAGAACTCACATATTATCAGTATCCAGTACAAAAAAAAAAAGTGATTCCACTAAAGCAGCAGGATATAAAAGAAAACTTCAGAATCATTGGCCTTTTTGTATGTTACTAATAAACCCAGTAGGAAGAGAGAAAGAAATTCTATGCAAAATACCTACAATATGTATCTCAGAGACCTGTTATAAAATAAAAAAAGGAAAGAAAAAAACACAAGAATTATATAAATGGAAATAAAACAAATTTAAAGAAATAAAGACATACCTAAGTGACTGAAGACATACTATCTGCTTGTGCTTGGAAGTTGCCAGCATAATAAAAATGATGATATCTTCTAAAGTAATTTGCATATTCAATTCCCCACTATAAAAGTGTCGAAATTTTATTTAACATGAGTAGAAAAAATAAGACATTTTATCTGGAGGAAAAATATTGAAGAATATCAAGCAATTTTTTTTTAAATGGGAAAGAAGGGGGCCTCCCAGTACCAGCTGTGAAAATATATACTAAATAGTAGTCATAAAGACTGATTAGAACTGGTTAAAAAATATAGTGGGTAATCAGTGGAACAGATTAGATTCACAAGACCCAGGAGTAAACAAATTGGGTAGTGTAGAGTTCAATAAAGACAAGGTCTTAAAAATATTGGGGTAAGAACTTGTTATGTTACATGAACTTCTAGGAAAGTTGGAAAGAAGTCTGGTAGAAATTACATTTAGGTAGACATTTTACATGTACTACAATAAGTTCCAAATTACTAATAATAGAAGAAATTCACATTTAAATAATTCTGAAGTTCTACCTTATGCCCTTCAGATTGGCAATGATGACAGAAAAGGAAAATAGCAATTGTTGATGGGGATGTGGATAGATAAACCCGGAAAGCAATTTGGAAGCATTACTACTATGCTTATACCCCAAAGGGATCAAAGAAAAAAAGGAAGGTTTCATATGTACAAAAATATTTATAATAGCATTTTTGTTATAGCAAAGAACTAGAATCAAAGTGGGTGTCCATCATTTTGGGAATGGCTGACCAAAGTATGTTTTATTAATGCAATTGAACGTTATTTTACTATAAGACAAGATTAGGGAACAGATTCAGAGAAACCTCAGAGAGTTTATGAATTGATGCAGAGTAAACTGAGAAGAGCCAGATACTTCTTAACTCTGGCCAGAGATGATAGATTGTTGTTGCTGCTTGTTGTTTGTCCTTTGTTCCTGAGAGGACCATGACAGCAGGAAGGAATTGCCATAACATGCAAGTGAATTGGATTTAAATGAGGGAGGGCTGTGTGAAGTCACCAGTCTCACTTTCTCCTCGGGAGCCATATGAGCCCAATGGCCAGATATAGATCAGGATCTCTGGAGATGGCAGAGGATGCATTGGGGGAGGTTGGCCTTTTCAAGCTAAGGTCTTCAACAGGTCTCAGTTTGACTGAGGCAAAGTCCATTCAGTGATTAAGGCTTAGTAAGGCAGAGAATGACCTGTTTACCTCTTATAAAAACAAACAAACAAAAAATCCATCTGGGAGAAGAAGACTCTCAGGGTTTCTGGACAAAACAGAGACAATTGCTATTTACATTCATTCTGAGGCAATCAGGGCCCAAACAATGACCTAAGAAAATTTAGGAAATTGTTTTTATTTCTTTACCCAGTAACTGACTTTATTTGGCATATAACCCCAAGGAATGCTTTGCCAAAGCATTCTTAGAAGCATTTTCTGTGGTAACAAAGAACTGAAAATTAAACAAAATAATAATTAAAAGGGATGTCCATCAATTGTTCAATGACTGGGCAAACTATGATATATCAAAGTAACAGGAAATTATTATGCAGAATGGCAATCCTTACAAATTCAAGGAAACTTGAGAAAATACGTATATAAAATGTAATAAGCAGAACCAAAAGAACAATATGCCTAACTATAACAATGTAAATGAAAAGATCACTAAAAGTAAACTGAAATCTGAGTATTTTGAAAAGCAATAATGGCCACATAGAAAGCATAAGGAAAAAAAATCCCTTCTCTTGGCAGCAAATCATGGGACTACTAGTTAGAATTATATTTAAATTGCCAAGCACAGTTACTATAGCAAATATTCTTCCTTATTCTTTTTTCTTCCTTCAATTTCTAGTATTGAATAGTGGGAATGGCAGTAGAGGCAATATTTCCAGGAGTTACTATAAGGTAAAAACAAAATACATCACAATTTATTTTTAAAGAAATGAGCTTTCTTTTTTTGTCTTACATGACCTTTCTATTTGAATGTATTCCTTCCCACTCCCCTACAAAGAGAGCCATCCCTTTTAGCAGAAAGAAAGAAAGAAAGAAAGAAAGAAAGAAAGAAAGAAAGAAGGAAAGAAGGAAAGAAAGAAAGAAAGAAAGAAAGAAAGAAAGAAAGAAAGAAAGAAAGAAAGAAAGAAAGAAAGAAAGAAAGAAAG
>NW_020954591.1:31824009-31885515 GCF_900497805.2 Vombatus ursinus | reverse complement strand
GAAGGAAGGAAGGAAGGAAGGAAGGAAGGAAGGAAGGAAGGAAGGAAAGATGGGTGAGGGAAGTAGTTCAACCATATACTCAGGTTGAGTTAATCCCTCTCTAGCAAGTTTCCAACTGAGGAAGAGGTTTTGAATGTCATAAAACTCCTGTTGTGTGGCAAAATGCCTGGTGGCAATTCTATTGTAGCTGATATTAACAAGTCAGGGGATCCATTGCTCATACAAAAGCTGACTGAAATCTTCTGGGTTATATGTCTCTCTTTATGGGGAGATGGGCAAGGAGGGTGAGAGAGTGCTGGGAGGGAGGGTAAGAATCTGGAACAAATTTTAAAAAGAAAGGAATGTTTAAAATAATAAAATTAAAAGGTTTGTAACATCTCTGATATCTTAATAATCCTCTTCCCTTCTAATTTAATATCATTTCTCTTAATTTACCCACTTGTATGCCAGGTTGTTATCTGAGTTTTCTTCCACAGATCTTTGGGGTTTTAATCTTGCTTTATTTTTCCCCTTACATTCCCTAATTGTTCACTTTCTGGCTTATCCTGCTTTGATGTGAACTTTATTCCCAAAGGTAGACCTAAAAGTATCTCAGCCTTCTGCTTTCTTGGGTAATTTAATTTTCATCAGTCTTACTCTCTGTTCCAAGTTACTTCTAGAGGTACAGGACTGACTATAGCTGGATTCCAGCTCCTCTTTTTTTCTTTTCCAAACTTGGTATAGTCCAGTACTCTGGCCTTCTGTCCTAGTTCTCTCTGTTCAGTAGTCAACATCTTTTGCTTTTTTTAGGATTTGTGAAGGGCTCCTTGAATGTTACTGGCATAGCCTCTGTGGACTTGTGGTTTCCTAACCCAGTGGCCACCTAAAGTAGAAAAGAAGCAGCATCTTCCCTCCTATGCTTCTGACTCCCCAGTTTCATAGAATCTGTTTCCTTATGTTCAGCGATAAATGGTGCAAAACGGAAGCTATCCTAATGGTAATCTTTTGCTCATGCTTATTACATGAATTACAAAGGTGAGATGAGTAAATGTCCCAAGAAATGACAATTCTTATTCCTTTTTTAAGCACCAGAAAAATAATTCCACCAATTCTTTTATTTCCCTCTCTACTAAGTACCCATTCTTCCTCTTAGGTGCACTTTCCTATATCTTCCAGTTTTATTTACAGTGAGAATGTCAATATTCATATAGATCAGTACCTTAGATAATATGACAACCTTTTGGTCAGTGGACAAGGATCTGGAATTTAGAGCCCTGATACCTAAATTAGTGTTTATAGGCCATTTAAAAACTGCACAAATCACTTAGTAACCTCTGCCACTTTTTGTACCACTCAATAAATCAATAATTAGTTATGAAGTGTTTGCTATGTACCAGACACTATGCTAAGTGCTGAGAATACAAATAAAGGAAGGGGAAATAGTCCTTGTCCTCTAGCAGCTTACATTCTAGAAAGAAAGAAAACCTACAAATAATTTATTTTCAGTCCACAGAAGATTTATTACTTGACCACAAAGTTGTGAAGGTCATTTTAATAACCATAGCTTTCAATATTTGCCTTGAACAAATAATTCCATACCTGGTTACAAATTTTAGTATACTTACCTACCATGGTTTTCTGTTATTAGGACCATTCTTGAAGCCTTTCCAGCATATTAGAACTAGACAAAGTTTGCACTCCAGTGGAAAAGACTTCAAGAATATACCATAACCTCCTTGCCATGATGGGAGTACAACTTCAGTGGATGCCTTGTCCTTAATAGTCCCTTAAATGAATGTCTATTGATTTTAATTGGACAAGGCAGGTCCTTCTCTTTGCAGATAGCTCTAATCTGTAGAAATGTAATTTATCCTTTTACTGAGCTAAAATCTGCCCCCACACATCAGACCTAGCTCTACCTAGAATAAGTTTGCTTCCTCATCCACATGACAGTCTTTCCAATGTTTGAAAGCATTCATTATGTCCTTTCTAAATATTTCCCCCACCCCAGTATAAAATATATAGGAGGTCCTTTGACTAGTTGCCAGATGGAGTGATCCTAAGTTCTCATCACTGTCTGTTTTGCCTTCTTTGAGCACACTTCATCTAATTCATGCACATTTTAAAATGTGGAACCTAAATCTGTGCATAATATTCCAGACGGAGTCTAATCGGTGGGGAGTACATTGGGGCTCTTACCTCTCTTGTTCTGAATACTGTTTCTATTTAATTTAACCCAAGATCATATTAGATGTTTTGACAGCCACAACCCCCTGCTGATGCATATTGAGCTTTTAGTCAACTAAAAGTCTTTGTTTACATATATATGTGTATACACACACGTATGTGTTCGTATCACACACTGTTGTCTAATTGTTGTCATTCTGTACTTGTTCAGTTGATTTCTTTTTACTTAGATGTCAAACTTTGTATTTATTATTGTTGGGATGGTTATCCCCATTAAATTCCTCCTTGATAGATTTGCCTATTTATTCAAACCTACCAGGATATTTTGGAATCTGTTTTCTGCCTTTTGATGAATATATTGGCAATCCCTCTCAAATTTGGGTTGTCCATAGACCAAAAGAAACATGATGTTAATGCCATCAGCAAAGGAGAACTTTTAAGTCAATCATTGCTGTGAATGAACCCTGAAATCTGTGATCTGAATTAACCCTAATGGAGGTAGACTTAGTATACATGACCCTCTGGGCACTGTTATTCAAATAGTTCTAATTCCACCTGATGGTACCTGCTTATTTGTATCTCCTAAACCTTCATGACGTCTATATTCCTTCCAAAGTGTATAGAGGAGATCTGAACCCACAACTGTTGTGAGGATGCACCTGTTGACCATTTCAGGCCTTTCTAATAGTAGTCTTTCCTACATTTCCTAGCATATAGAAAGCACTCATGAAATATTTATTAATTTTAAACAGAGATTCCAACAAAGACAGTCTTAATTACTTTAGGCTCTGTATTCACCAAAGGAACTATTGTTTCATTACAGCTAAGTCATAGAATCATAGACACAGAATTGGAAGGGCCTTCATCTAGTCCAGCTGCCTTATTGTATAGATGAAAACACTGAGGCTTGGGCACTTAAATTACTTTCCCAAGGTCACATAGATGATGAGCATCAAAGGTGGAATTTGAATTCTGGTCCTCTGATTCAGAGTTGTTACTCTTTCCTTTTATCACATTGCCTCCCAAATAGATGCTTTCAATATAGACAATAGGACAACATAATGCAGTCAGTCTTATTTTCCATTTGATCTCAAAGTTAAATTATTTAGGTTATGGTTTGAAGATCACAATCCTAATGGTAGGCCACTACGTGGTTCAGTGGAAAGAGCATTGGGCCTAGAGTCAGAAGGACCTGAGGTCAAATTTGGTCTCAGACATTTACTGATTCTGAGACCCTGTGCAAAGCACTTATCCATTTTCCTGACTGTTTCTTTAATTGTAGAATGGAAATAATAATAGCATCTACCTCCAGAAGTATTGTGAGGATCAAATTAAATAATATTTATAAACTGCTTAGCACAGTGCCTGTCACATAGTAGACATTTGATATATGCTTATTTCCTCTCTTTTTCCCTCCTTCCCACCAGCCATTCCTTCCTTCCCTCCTTCCTTTCTTCTTTCCTTCTTATCTTTCTTCCTTCCTTTCCTCTGTTCCCTCCCTTCCTCCTTCCTTTCCTTTACTTCCTTCCTTCCCTCCCTCCCTCCTTCCTTTCTTCCTTCCTTCTTCCAACTTTTCATGAATCTTCCTGACCAGTAAAAATCTATATTTTCACCTAAGTTGTTCCCCTTCTCTAAAAACACACTGTTGTCCTTGCTCTCGTCATACCATATGGCATTAGGCTAGTATAATTGGCTGAGAATCAAGCCACAACTTTCTGTTCCAGGAACTGCCAGATTTGTTCTTCTCAGGTTCAATTGCTTCACCTTTGCAATAAAAGCAACATAATAGTCAAACCGTCTTTAATGAGACTTTCTAACTTCTGCCTTTAAGGATCTGTGGCCATTTTATTGTGTTTTCCTCCTTTTTCTTTTTTTCTACTTGACTGGTTTTCTTTAAGTCTGAAAAAGAGACAATGACTCAGCTTAAAACTGTGTCTCCTTTTCATTATGAGATAAGGGACCTAGACTTCCAGCTGCTTAAGATGTGATTATTGTGCTAAGGCTTCGGACACATGAAATGAGAAGTGTACTTACTACTCTAGGATGGTGGGGAGATAGGCCAGCCTCACATCTTTCATGGCATCATTGGCCTTTGAGATCTCAGAAAGGTACTCTTTCTTAAATGTGCTTAAAGGAAAGGAAACTTACTTATTCCATTCATATTACCTCATAAGAAGAAACATCATGGTAGAGTGAATAGGCAACTGAAGGGAATAAGCACCTGCAATATACCAGGTACTGTGCTAAGCATCTTTTCTCTCTTTTTACAAACATTATCTCATTAGATTCTCATAATAACTCTGGGAGGTGGTTGCTATTATCATACTTGTTTTATAGGTGAGGAAGCTGAGACAAACAAGGATTAAGTGACTTGCCCAGGGTCATACAGTTAATAAATGTCTGAGGTCAGATTTGAATTCAGGTCTTTCTGACTCCAAGTCCAGCACTCTATCTACTATACCACCAGCTGACTATGAGAGTTAGCCTTGAAATCAGAAACATCTGAGTTCAAGTCCCACATCTGACATATACTAGCTGCATGATCCTGATCAAGTCAATTAACTTTCCTAGGCTACTCTATAGAACTTCCAGTTCTAATAAGGCACTGACCTTCATTAGTAGAGGAAGTTCCTCAATAAGGACTCCCTGAATTGATTAAATCACATAGCTCCTCAAGAAAAATAAAACAAGCAAACAGCAACAAAAAAAACCCCAAAACTAAGCTCCATATTTATTAGCACTGATACAGAAAAGGAAAAAGAAATATGCCCTGACATGTCCTGAGGTCCCCTGGAGTGGTAGCTTGTGTATAGGATATATGACTGAGAGCTAAAAAACCTGTAACCAATGCTCTTGAAACCTAGGAAACCTGGACGTTAAGCCCAGATCTACACTCAACAGCTGCTTTATTTCTAATGAGGTCATTGCAATCTCCATGTTTCAGAGGTCCTACTTATAAAAATGGGGAATATTGAGAAAATGATAAGAGATAAGTGATGTGAAGGTACTTTGTTAGTAAAAATTGCTAAGTAGATGCAACACATTCCTTCACTATTATCTTGCTTTCCTCATTTATAGCCCAAGGTGTGACTCAGATACATATACCAGACAAAGGTTTCTCCAGGGTTAAAGAGAAGAAAGTGCTTGGAGATCAAGGCAGAAAGGTGGTCAGTAAATCAATGGCAGGATGGTTCCAGATGCGGAAGAGACACCACAGAAGAGCAGTATATATGCCACCTGCCAGCTGCCCACCTCTCGTCAGTGCCATGAGGATTAATGAGGAGTTAATCATTTGCTATCCCCGGGGGAAGAGGATTCTGTAACATTGAAGGACTATTGAACCAGCCATATGTTACTTGAAATGTACAAGCCACTTCTGATTGGGAGGATTGTAGGTTAATAAAACTCACAAATGGGCAATGATGGAATGGTTGCTCCCTTGGTTAGAGAAGCTTCTTTTCCAAAATGGCTTCTCAATGACTTGGACCGTATTCCTGATGGTTGGCATGGTGTCGATTTTTTTTTTTTGAGAGGTATGAGATGAAGGCAAAAGAAAGATGGGGAAGTTGAGAGGATAACTTCCAGTCAAGATGGCAGAAAGAATAAGAGCAGATTAGCCCAATCTCCACACATATAACCTATTTAAAAATAACAAATGAGTGCCAGATGGAATAATGGTTAGGAAATAATGACAAAAACTGACATAACTGCTTCTATCCAGGCTGGGTCAGCCAAAGGGGACTCCCAGAAACCAATAGGCACTAATTAGTGGGACCATCCAGGAAAACAAGGGCAGGCACAATGCTTGGAACTCTCATCTCCAGTACTCTCAGATCATTCTATCTAGGAAGCCCCAGCATGGTCAAGCATGACTTAGAAGTGGTGGCAAGAACACCAAGATATTCCAATGCAGAGGCCCCTGAGTGGTTAAGTACCTACAGAGCCCTGGGAACTGACATGGAAATAGAATCCAATTAAAATAGCAAAATCCTATTGACAGGACAGTAATCAATCCAAATGTCTTAGTGGCTTTGGGAGTTTGTATGAAGTTGACAGGAACTAATTCTGATGACCCTAAAGAACTCAGTTTTTTTTTTTTTGAATGGAATTTCTCTTTTTATCTCTTGCTGCTGGACTTTGTTGGTAATATATAGAAATGCTGATGAGTTATGTGGATTTATTTTGTATCCTGCAACTCTGCTAAGAATACCATATTTCAAGAAATCTTCAATTAATTACCAGAACTATTGGAAGAAGAGGACAAAGTGTAAAGAAAAAGAATACATTTCACCTCCTGAAAAAAACTCTAAATTGAAAAAAAGACAAAATCCAGAGCTCCCAGGTTAAATAAAAATACTATTAACAGTCAGAAAGAGTTCAAGTAGCTATTCATGATACAAAAAAAAAAAAACATAGCTGAACAAAATCTTTGAAATGCAAATGCATGAGTCAAGAATAACTAGAAATGTAAATACACTAGAACAAATAAAATAGTGTTTACATTCTAGCAGGGAGAGAAAAATCAAATATTCTCTAACAACTCTGTCTTCAATGATCATACAGGGATTTAAATTAAAACAACAACAACAACAAAAAACATGGGGTATTTTTGATGGGATAATTCTGTTTTGATGATCGTAAGCAAAGAAAAGGGAGGGAGGAAAGAAATACACAAGGGGAGAAAGAAGGAGGAGAGGATGCAACTTATTATTTTACAAAGTAACAGCATAGGAAAAAAAAAGACTATGCAAAAATCAAGGATGGGGTGGGGAGTAAATGTCATATGAACCTCCTTTTCATTTGAACTGATGAAAGACCTGAAAGCTGGTAAGGAGGAGGAGAAACTTATCTTGGGCACAGGAGGCAATGGAAAGCCATCAAAGGGCTTTATGAACACGTGGGAAGAAGAAGTAGTTAAATCAACCAGCAGTGATGATTTTAATATTTGCCAACTTCTTCCTTCCCAAGGGTATGGAGAGAATTAATGAGCTAATATCTATGAAGCACTTGGAGACTACCAAATGAAAGAAATCACACAAGTCTCATGTAGTATTATGATTTAATTAAACATTTATTAAACATGGTACAGAATAGATAGGTAGAAATGGTCCCTACCCAATGGGTTTAGAATCTAATTGCACCAATTATTGTTAATCATCCTGAAATAAACAATGAGCCCTAGAATTTCAAGGCAAGCTAGAGGATAGAAACCAGGTCTCGACTTCATCTTCTGCTCTCTGCTTTTCTAAAGCATTGCTTATAGTACTAGTTAAGGGTTAAGGCAAGTGACATTAGCAGGTCATATAATTAAAGTCAGCACCATCAGCCTCAGGCCCTAATGGAATCAACTTTTTCTAGCAATATAATGAAATCCCAGCATTAGAAAAGACGTCTTCTAGTCCAATCCCATCTTTGTTAATTCAAATCCCATTTCTGATGAATGATTTCTCTTTAAAACATGTCCAACCAGAGACACTTCCAGAGATAGCAGAGTGGAGATACTTCACCAGTATGAATTATATTCAGTTAAACTCTGGTGACAGGGCAGTTAGAGAAGGGGATGCAATTAAGAAAGAGAGTAGCCCTCCTTTTCTAATTAGCTTTAACACCATATCCTGAATCATTTCTTTTAAAAAAAAAGTCATTTCTCTCATTATATCACATATATAATCACAAAATCTCAAAGTTGGGAAGGATTTCAAAGACTATCTAATCTGTATGTACTGGACTCTGCCTAGGTCACCCATCATTAAAAGACCCCCCACTTGAGCTATTATTGTATATATCCTTTCCCTCTCAATTATGAATGTCATAGAAAATGTTATTTACACTAAACCTCCACTAAAACTTTTTTAATGTGACTTCTGATCTCATCCCTTAACTGTAACTTTTCTCCCCAAAAGTTTACAGTGATCTCTTAATTGTCAAATCCAGTGATCTTTTCTTAATCTTCATTTTTCTTGGCCTTTTACAGAACTTGATAATGTTAACCACTTTCTCCTTAGATATTCTCTTCCTAGATATTCTCACTGAATTTTCATAATACTGTTCACTTTTGCTTTCTTTCTCCTTTTCTTAGTGTCCCTTTTAAATTTCATTTGTTGTATGCCCTGTCAGATCCTGCGCCTTAACTATGGGTCTACTCCAAAGCTTTACTCTTAGTCATTTAGACAACAAGCATTTATCACATCCTTACTATGTTCCAGGCACTGTGCTAAGCACTGGGAATAAAAAGAGAAGCAGAAAGAAATACGGTAACTATCTTCAAAGAGTTTACAATCTAATGAGAGAAGACAAAAAGACAACACATTAAGTAGATGGGAGGAAATTTATCCTGTGTCAGAGTGATAAAGTCCAGTACAGAGGAATGAAGGAGTCCTTCCTCTTACTGCTATCTTGGTGACTTTATTACTTCCCATTGGTCCAATTATCATATTATGCAGGTAACTCCCAAATCTCTCTTTCCAGTTTTTTTTTTCCCCATCTGCATTGCCTACCTACGTTATTACTTGTCCTTTGTACATTATGAACCACATTTTTAATGTTGATATTTTAAAACAGAGCCATTTATCCCCCCCACCCCAATTCACTTCTTTCCCCAATTTCCTTGTTTTTATTAAGGTTACCTTCATGTTCTGTTTGCCTTCTCACTCTTGCATATATTGAATTAGTTGCTATGTCTTATAGGTCCTACCTCCACAATATCTCTTGCATCTGTCTCCTTTCTACTCATGTAAGTAGAAGAGGGGCAAGGGAATCTAGCTCTACCTGGGGCAGGATTCCACAGCTGAGTATTTACCAAACTTGGAGCTTGCCTTTCATTTTGAACACTGATTCCTCTGCATCTACTAGGAGAACCTATATCATTTAACTTTTGTTGCAACCCTCTATGGATTATTCATCCACTTATGCACTATGTGCTGCAAGATCTCCTATCCCAATCTCAAAATCTATTTGATGTTGCCTCCATCTTATCCTGGGCTAAGGTAGGACACACAGGGAATGTATGGGGAACTATATTTTCCAAAATGCCTTGCCAAAGTATATATTTGTTCCCTTGAGGTCTTTAATATTGGACTCACCAAGGTATTGTGAAGACAAAATGAGATCATATATGTAAAGTGCTTTATAAACATAAAAGTCCTATGAACTGTTAGATATTTATTATAATATTATTATTTGTTACTTTAGAATCTTGCAAATATCACTGACTGACAGTGGCTCAACAAAAGAATACCTGCCAATTTCACTAGCCTAGAATGCAGTGCATATAGGTCTGATGATTTGAACTCTTGAAAGAAAACTAGGCTATCTTACAGTCTCCCTACTTATCTTTACTATCAGCTCCATATTAGTCTTTTTTGTTCAATCTTTCCTTGTCCAAAGATAAGAGGATGTTGGGAGAATCAATCAAATACTATAACCAGTTCCCAAAATACTAGGAGCTTGAAAATTAAAATTCTTAATGATATTTTATTAGTGCAAAGAACTCCTTTTTTTTTATTTGTACCTTACATGCACCATGTATATTGTGATGAATTTGTAAAGTTAATACCTGTGTCTTATAGATTGGTGCTTCCATTATTATCCTAGCAGGTACAGGAAGATGATATGGTACAGGCCTGTAATTTACATTGATGGGTTTGACTTTTCCCTAGGGAAGGGCAAAGCCAGATGAATATTGGAAAGGAACATTGTGCATGATAAGAGTTTATTTTCTTATTTTCCAGCCTTCTGTAAAAGGCAAGCTGTAGCCAGTTAGACTTCTTGGTGCTTATTTAATTTGGCTTAATTCGGAGTGAAAGCATTTCATGCTCACAAATGCCTTACGTTAGCATCCCAGTAATGTTTGCCAGTTACCAGCTACTCATCCAGGGCCAGGCCCTTGGAGGAGTGTGATAGGAAAGGAGCCTTGTTGCTATCAAGAGGCTCTTTGACAGCTGTGATGATAATATTAAGCAATCTGTTGGACTTCCATTTAGCGGTTTGTGCTGGCTTGTGAGCACAGCTAATCGTTGAAGTTATCTGTGTTTGAACAACACAAAGCTGTTATCTCTCATCCAATCTTCTCTTGTTGTCGGGAAGGGGTCCGTAATCATTCAGGTGCCAGTCATGTTGATTGCATCTTCATCATCATGGGAACACCATCTCTCTGCCAAAACAAAAATGAGATCTGTCCTAAGAAATGTCCAATGCCTTACCTTTTGATCTCTGCTCAGGATTTTCTAGTCTTGTTTGACCTGTGATCTGTGTGAGGAGAGGCAGTGGCCCAGCGTGTTTCAGCAGTCTTGGGATTTAAAGACATTTCACAAAAGAATCAGATAGGGTAGTCATGCATGAGGCAATAGGTTATTTTTAAATGGAAGTGTGCTAACTCTCACAAAGAAAAGCTCAAGGTCTAACTTGAGACACTCAGGGTCACTGAATGAAATATTCACTCATAGCTAAGAACGGGGGAGAAGGATCTAGGGGAAAATGTCACTTCAGATCCCAGTCATTAGGGAGTAAGGTCACTTTACCATCTTGGGTATAAATAATTTTCAGGTCACAGGAGAAGGATGAAGTAAGATTCTGTGATGGTCCCGTGAATAGCTGCCCTAGGAGTGGGATAAACAAATGAGATCCAGCTTCTAGTATGATAAAGAAGAAATTTTTATCTTTCCATCCTTCATTCTCCACATCAGAGCAACTCATTGCTCTGTAGTAACCATGGCTATTTATTGTTATTATTGTTGTTGTTTTTAATGGAAATAGAAAAAAAAATACCCACTTCAGATGTCACAGAGAGTGAGCTGATCAGAGTTCAATACATTTCCAGTCCTCAGTATGAATCCTTAAGAGAAAATCTTTTCAAATAGGTTACAACAAATAACTGACAGGGATATGTTATTGTTGTTGTTCATCCTTAGTTTTCAAAGAGGACCAATAACATCACAGGGTGATGTCTTGACTTGCCCATAAATTGGATTTAAGAGACGAAGAGTTACACAGAGTAGTCAGCTTCACTCTCTCCTCCAGAGTCATCATTGTCTAGCAGCAAGAGAAAAGTCAAGATGACTGGCTGTGGCCTGAGCTACAGTGGATGAACTTAGTGTCTTCAATGTCTGACCAAGCTGTAAGTGCTCTACAGTGCCTATTTCAAGCACCTTCATGGCCATTTGAACAAATTGTGCACCCCTACTCATTCCACCAGAGGAACTCTTCACATGCTTAGCATAAACACCCCACTAGCTCACTGATATATTTGAGGCCCATCAGTTACCTTCAACCTGATTTAGCCCAATTGCCAAGATGGTTTTACCAGTGTGTGACCACTGCACATGCCACAGGTTCTTTGAGACACAAGTGAGAGTTGGGTGACTGGTAGAAAGCAAAAGTCAATGAGCAACCCTGCAAAGGACTCAGCAAACTCTCACACCAAAGGTACTGGTAATTCCTGAACACAAGGTAATTACTTGATGAAGAAGCCAGCAGATCAGGCAGAGTGAAGATGGCAGAGTGAAAGCAGTGACTTGCTTGAGCTCTCCCCCAAACTCCTCCAAATACCTATAAAAAATGGCTCTAAACAAATTCTAAAGCAGCAGAACCCACAAAAAGACAGAGTGAAACAAATTTCCAGCCCAAGACAACCTGGATGGTTGATCAGAAAGGTATATTGCACCGGGCTGGGAGAGGAATGCAGTTTGGCATGGGCGTGCAGGTCGCATGAACCTGGAGCAGGCCTCAGAGGACTGAATTGCAAGCAGCTCTGTCTCTTGCCAGACTTCTCAACCCACGAACGCCAAAGACAACTTATAAAGTCAGTGGGAAAACTCTGTTTCTGTGGTGAGAGAAAAGCTAGGTCTCAGTCCTAGTTCCTGAGTGTGGCCCCGGAGCAGTGGCTGCCTCCTGAGCTTCTGGCCCACAGACTGAGGGGGAACCAGGTGGCTGATCAGAGGGGGATTGCAGGGATCTCTTTGCCAGTGCTGAGGCAGGAATCTTTTGCTTTGCCCATGCTTGGATCTGGGTCAGAGTTCTGAGGGGCGATCCTGGGGTGAGGAGGAGTGCTAGCATGGTGGAGCTTGTAGTGGTGGTGAAGAGAAAACAACTGGTCCCTTATCATACCACCTTGGAAGAAGTGAACATTTACAGGTCACTAGAAGTAGCTCTGAAAATAGCTGTACAAACCCCTGAGGTTGGGACAGTACATTCTCCACATTGGAAGCAGACTCTTACCTTAATAAAGAGTTTATAACTCAAGTAATTGACTGGGATCATGAGCAAACTTCTCAAGAAGTGTCAGACCATAGAATCTTTTTTTGGTAACAAAGACAATCAAAACATACAACCAGAAGAAGACAACAAAGTCAAAGCTCCTACATCCAAAGCCTCCAAGAAAAATATGAATCAGTTCCAGGCCTTGGAAGAGCTCAGAAAGGATTTTGAGAAGCAAGTAAGAGAAGTAGAGGAAAAACTGGGAAGAGAAATGAGAGTGATGCAAGAAAATCATGAAAAACAAGTCAACAGCTTGCTAAAGGAGACCCCCAAAATACAGAAGAAGGAGAAAGGGAGAAGTAAAATGGGGTAAATTATCTCACATAAAACAGACAAGAAAAGGCTTTTACAGTGGAGGGTAAATGGGGGAAGGTGAGGGGGAATGAGTGAATTTTATTCTCATAAGATTTGACTTAAGGAGGGAATAACATATACACTCAGTTGGGTATAGAAATCTGTCTTACCCTATAGTAAAATAGGGGGAGAAGGGGACAAGAGAACAGGGGAATGACAGAGAGGAGGGCAGATTGAGAAAGAGGGTAATCAGAAGCAAACACTTCTGAGGAGGGACAGGGTCAAAAGAAAGAATTGAATAAATAGGGGAGGAGGGATAGGATTAAGGGAAATAGTCAGTTTTGCACAGCATGACTACTATGGAAGTATTTTGCATAACTGCACATGTATAACCTATATTGAGTTGCTTGCCTTTTCAATGAGGGTGGATGGGGAGGGAGGAGGGGAGAAAATTTGGAACCCAAAGTTTTAAAAACACATGTTTAAAAAAATGTTTCCACATGCAACTGGGAAATAAGAAATACAGGAAATGGGGTACTGAAATCTATCCTGCCCTACAGGAAAATAGAAGGGGAAGGGGATAAAAGAAGTCGGGGGGAGAGATAGAAGGGAAGGCAGACTAGAGGAAGGGATATTCAGAATGCATGCCATCTTTGGATTGGGGGAGGGGCGAGATGGTGTGAAAATTTGGAACTCAAAATCTTGTGGAAGTAAATGTTGAAAACTAAAAATAAATAAATTAAAAAAAATAAAAATAAGAAGCCAGCAGGAGGTTTATGCAGGTTACAAGGTTTGAGGAAGTATGTAATGGGTTTCACTACCTTGCAACCAAGATGATTTATTTTTTTCTTAGGACAATATGTTTAGTCAGTCATTCAGTTCAATTTAATAAACATTTATTAAGTGCTTCCAATGTGCCAGGCACTGTGCTAAGCACTGCAGATACAAATAACAAAGAGAAAGATGTACCTACCCTCAAGAAGCTTATAATTGAATGGGGATGACAATATGCAAAAATGTATATAGTGGAGTTCCTGGAGCGAAAATGGCAGAGTAAACAGAAAATCACCATACCTTTCCCATATTTACCTCCAAACAACTATAAAATAAGCTCCCAAACAAATCCTGGAAAGGCACAACCAGCAAAAAAATGACGGGGTAAAACAATCTTTGAGCCCAGGAAACTTGGACAGGAAAGGTCTGTCTCTCTCAGGTTAAAGGGGAGCATAGGTAAGGACAGGAAGCATCTTAGAAAGCCAGTAGCAAATCTCTCCTCAGCAAACCAGTGGTAGATCATGAGCCCCAGTGTGATGGAGCTGGCAAACACCAACACCAGAAATTCCCACATGCCTCAGCATAGCCTGGGGAATAGGCAGACTCCAGTTCTGAGAACCACCATGTGCTTCAGCATAGCCCAGGGCAAACAGGCAACCTCCAGTGGTCAGAACTCCATGTGCTTCTGCATAGCCAGCAGCTAGACTACCACATGCTTCAGTGTAGCCCCACGGAAAAGCAGAAACACCCCAGTGGCCTCAGCACACCCAGACACCAGCACTAAGACCCTGGTGCAGCAGCAGGTAAGCTGCCAGACCTCTATGACCTCCAGCAGTGCCAGCCACCCCCTACCTCACTCTTTCAGTGTAGCACCAGACATAAGGGTACCCCATGGGCCTCAGGGCAACATCAGTGAAGCACCAAGTAAACAGCGAGAGCCTATAGCCCCTGGCACAAGAAGCCTGAGACAATGCTCCTTCCACCCCAGGAGCAGAGATCAAATGTAAAAGAAAAGAAAAAAAAGCACAAAAAGGTGGAAAAAAAACACACACAAAATAATCTGACTATAGAAAGTTATTATGGTGGCAGGGAAGATCAAGACACAAACCCAGAAGAGGATGACAGTGTCAAAACACCTATGGGCAAAATCCCAAAGAAAAATAGGAAGTGGTCCCAAGCCTAGAAAGAACTCATGGAAGAGCTCAAAAAGAAGGTTTAGAATCATATAGGAGAGGTAGAAGAAAAATGGAGTAAAGAAATGAGAGTGATTCAAGAGAATTATGAAAAATGACTCAATACCTTGGAGAAAGAAAAACTGCTTAAAAAGCTGAAATGGCCAAATGGAAAAGGAGATACAAAAATTCAATGAAGTAAACAACTCCTTAAAAAGTACAATTGGCCAAATAGAAATGAAACAACTCCTTAAAAGTTAGAATTGGGCAAGTGGAAGCTAATGACTCTATAAGATATCAAGAATCAATCAAACAAAATCAAAAGAATGAAAAAAAATAGAAGAAAATATAAAATACCTCATGGAAAAAACAACTGACTTGGATAATAGATACAGGAGGGACAATGTTAGAATCATTGGATTGCCCAAAAACCATAATCAAAAGAAGGACCTGGACAGCATCTTTCAAGAAATTATCAAATAAAACTGCCCTGATATCCTGGAGCCAGAGGGTAAAATAGTCATTAAAAGAATACACTGATCACCTCAGAAAAGAGATCCCAAAACATAAACTCCAAGGAACATTATAGCCAAATTTCAGAACTGTCAAGTCAAGGAAAAAAATATTGCAAATGGCCAGAAAGAAACAATTCAAATATCAGGGAACCATAATCAGGATTACACAGGATTTAGCAACTGCACCACTGAAAGACTGGAGGACATGAAACGTGATATTCCAGAAAGCAAAAGAGCAAGGACTACAAGGACCCAAGAGAAGCATAAACAGATAAAAAGGGAAAGGAAAACATGAAAGATCCAATAAAGCTAAACTGTTTTTACATCCCTACATGGGAAGATGACACTTGTAATTAAAAAAAAAACTACCACTAATAGTACAGTAAGAAGGAATATACATAGATTGAGAGTACGGGTATAAGGTGAATTTGAGGGAATGACATAAAAATAATTAAGGGATGAGAAAAAAAACTCACTGGGTGCAAAAGGAAGGGAGAGGTAGAATGGGGTAAAGTATTTCATGAAGAAGTGCAAAAAACTTATTACAGTGGAGGGGAAAATGGGAGAGTGGGTGATGAGCATGTCTTGAACCTTACTTTCATCAGTATTGGTTCAAAGAGAGAATAATATACACAATCAAGTGAATACAGAAATCTATCTTACCCTACAGGGAAGTAGGAGGGGAGGAGATTAAGGGAAGGAGGGGGGCAGTGAGGGCTGACAGAAGGGAAGGCAGACTAGGGGATGTGGTAGACAGAAGCAAAACAGTGATGAGGAGGGAAAGGGTGATGGGGGAGAGAGAAAAAAAAACAGGAGGAAAAATAAGATGAAGGGAAAATGAATGTGAAAGGGATGAACTCTCTCCAAAAATGGAAGTGGATAGCAGAGTGGACCAAAAACCAGAATCCTACAATATGTTGTTTACAAAGAACACACTTGAAGTAGAGAGACACTCAGAGTAAAGGTAAGGAGCTAGAGCAGAATCTATTTTGCTTCAGCTGAAGCAAAGAAAGCAGGGGTAGCAATCCTGATCTCAGACAAATTAAAAAAAATAGACCTAATTAAAAGGGATAAGGAAGGAAATTACATCTTGATTAAAGGTATCGTAGACAATGAAGCAATATCAGTACAAAACATGTATGCACCAAGTGGTACAGCATCAAAATTCTTAAAAGAGAAGTTAAGTGAGTTTAAGGCATTATGAAATGCAAAATGATAATTTTGATTATATTAAAATAAAAAAATAATTGTAGGAACAAAATCAATGCAACCAAGATTAAAGTGGGAAGCTGGGAAATAATCTTTACACTAAGTGTCTCTGATAAAGACCTCATTTCTCAAATATATAGAGAACTAAGTCAAATTTATAGAATACAAGCCATTCCTCAATTGATAAATGGTCAAAGGATATGAACAGGCAATTTTCAGATGAAGAAATCAAAACTATCTATAGATATATGAAGAAGTGCTCTAAATCTTTTTTATTAGAGAAATGCAAATTAATAACAACTCTAAGGTACCACCACATACTTATCAGATTGACTAATATGACAAAAAATGTAATGTAAAATGAATGTAATAGAATTCTATTGTGAAATAACAAATGATGAACAGGCAAATTTCAGAAATACCTGGAAAGACTGGTATGAACTGGTGCAGAGTGTAGTGAGCAGAATCAGGAGAACCTTGTACACAGTATCAGCAACATCATGTGATGATCAACTATGAATGAGTTAGTTCTTCTCAGTAACACAATGAACCAAGACAAGCAGAAAGGACTCACAAAGGAAAATACTATCCACATCCAGATGAAGAACTGATGGACTCTGAATGTCAGTCGAAGCATATTTTTTTCGCTTACATTATTCTTTTTCATGTTTTTTTCCCCTTCTGATCTGTTTCTTCTTTCACAACTGTGACTAACACAGAAATATGTTTTGCATGATAGCACACATATAACCTATGCCGAAGTGCCTACCATTTTCAGAAGAGGGGAAGGGAAAGCGAACAATTATGAACTTAAAATCTTGTAAAAATGAATTCTGAAAATTGTCTTGACATATAATTGGGGAAGATAACATACTTTCAAAATTGAAAAAAAAAGTGTAAATAGAAAGTGCTGTGACAAAAGGAGGGTTCCCAGAGCAGGGAGATGAGGTCTGAGGAATCAAAATGAAGTTATGAGACCTCTATAAAGGAAGACTTTGGCAAGGAGGCTATTGATCCAACCTCCACTTCTTTAGTCAAAGGGGAGGGGAAACTAAAAGGCAACACTCAGTCAATAAGCATTTATTAAACATCTACTATTGCAACATGCTTTGTAAGAAATGAGGTTACAAAGAAAGGCAAAAACAAAATTTCTGCTCTCAAGAAGCTCACAGTATAATTGGGGAGACAACATGTAAATAATTATGTACAAACAAGCTATGTACAGGATAAATTGTTAATAATCTACTGTGTGAAGGCCCTGGAATTAAGAGGGATAAAGAAAAGCTTTTTGTAGAAGTTGGAACTTTAGTTGAGACTTGAAAGAAGCTAGGAGGTGGTGTTGAGGAGAGAGGGAGTTCTAGGCAAGGGGTGTAGTCAGTGAAAATGCCTGGAGATGGAGTGTCTTACAAAGAGCAGCAAGGAGGCCAGTGTCACCAGGAGAATAAGATGTAAGAAGATTGAAAAGGTAGGAAGAGGTTACATCTATTCTATACATCTACTTTTATCCACTCCTACCACCACCATCCTAGTTTAGGCCCCCACATCTTTCTTTAGCAATAGGAAATAGCTTCCACATTGGCATCCCTGCTTCCAGTTTCTCTGTTCTCCATTTCTTCCCAATACAGCTGTCAAGATAATATTCCTAAAGCACAGTTATCACCATATTATTCTCCTGCTAAGGAAGATCAATGGCTCCCTATTGCCTCTCAAATAAAATACCAACTCTTTTGTTTGGATCCCTGGTCACCCGAAATCACAGAATTTTAGAGTTGGGAGAGAACTCAACGTACATCTTGAAAGGGATGCCCATATCTTAAAAGGGATCTGCTCTATAGCGTACCTGACAAAAGATCATCTAGACTTTTCTTAAGGTCATCCAAGGAGTCCTCTGCATTGAAAAGCAGCCCACTCCTTTTTTTGGCATGGCTCGAATTGTTAGGAAGATTTTTCCAATATCAAGTCTAAATTTGACTCCTTGGGACTAAGCATTCCTCATAGTTCTGCCTTCTGGGCCCAAATAAGACAAATTTTATCCTCTCCCCGATCGTGTGACAAAACTTTAAGAATTTCAACAAAACTATCATGTCTCCACTGAGTCTTATCTTCCACAATCTTCATGTGGCATGGACTCAGGGCCCTTAACCATGCCGCTTTCTCTTCTCTGAATACTCTCTGGCCAATTCATGTCAAGTCAACAGGCATTTATTAAATGCCTACTATGTGCCTCTATCATCTCTATGTGCTATGCTGTCTAGCTATCAGTGTGCTACCAAAATGTGTCCCCCAGAATAGGACATAATATTCCAGATATCATTTGACCGGGCATGAGCGCAGAGAAACTATCACCTTTTTATTGCTTTAAGCTACATTTCTCTTAATTCTGCCCAAGAAGACATTTATTTTGTGGGTACCTTATCATACTTCCGCCTCATATTGAGCTTACACTCCATAAATTTTCCCAGATCTTTTTCCAACAATATGCTTTCAACTCTGCTGCCTCTAGGCATATTTGTCAGGTTTTGAATGCCACTGTAAGATCTTTTTTATATTTATCCCTATTGAAATTTATCTCATTCAATTTAGCCCAATATTCCCCCTGTCAAGACCCTTTTAGATCTTGATTCTGTCATCCAGCGTGAGCTTTCCCTCCCAGTTTTGCTACATCTACAAATTAGGTAACTATGACATTAGCCTTTTTTCCAAGCTATTGACAAAAATGGTAAGAAACACAGGGCCAACCACAAAATCTGGGGGTACTCCTCCAGAGACCTCCTATCATGATGAGTGAACCATAAATGAGTCCATATTTGAACCAGTTCCAAATCCTTCTAGTCATATTATAACCTATCCCATATCTTTCCAATATTTTCATATGAATAATATGAGATATTTTTCCTGTTCTGCCAAAATCTAGGTAAACTATATCTATAGCATATACCTCATCTATCACTTCAGTGACCCTGCCAAAAAAAATTAGGTCAGGTTAGTCTAGTATGATTTCTTCTTGATGATGTATCTGATTAGATGTTTGTTAATGATTTTATTTTTGAGACTAGGTCTCCCTATCTTACCCAAAGCTAGAAGTGCAATGGCCACTAAAGGGCTTATCCCACTACTGATCAGCATGGGAGTGTTGACTTGCTCTGTTTCTGACCTGGGCTGCTTTGCCTCTCCTTAGGCAGCCTGATGCCCCGAACCATCCCCTTCTTGAGTTCTCAGCAAATTAGTGTTTGAACTTAGAGTGGACACTTAATAGATCTAGCCCACTGGGGCTCAGAACTCCTGAGCAAAAGTGATTCACCTGGCTCAGCTTCCACAGTAAGAGGGATAACTCATATATACCACTATGCTCAGCTTCAGTGATTCACTCTTAAGATCCTATTCTCTTCATTTTTTAAAAAAATTGGGATAGCTGTACTCTCCAGTCATGAAGTACTTCTATTCTCTATGAGCTTTCAAATATCACTGGTGGTAGCTCATCAATAATATTCTCCAGTTTTTTTTTGTTTGTTTTTGTATCCCTGAGGCTATAGAAATCTGGGTCAAATGACTTTAATTCATACACACATACACATGTGTACATACATACACACATATGCACATACATTATACATATATATGTGTATATATATACACACATATATATATACACACATATATATATATAATATACTAAACAAAACCCTGCAAGAAGAAATAAGAGATACCCCATTTAAAATAACTCTAGATAGCATAAAATACCTGGAAGTATACCTGCCTAAACAAATCCAGGAACTATATAAACAAAATTATAAAGAAAATACTCTTTATACAAAAATCATATTTAAATAATTGGAGAAATATTAGTTACTAGTGGGTAGGCAATGCCAATATAATAAAAATGACAATTTTAACCAAAATAATTTACATATTCAATGCCATCCCAACTAAATTACCAAAAACTATTTTTACTGAATTAAAAAAAATAAAATTCATTTGGAAAAAAAAGTCAAGAATATCAAAGAAACTAATGAAAAAATATAAAGGAAAGAGGTTTAGCAGTACTAAATCTTAAACTATATTATATGACAATAATTATCGTAACTATCTGACACTGGCTAAGAAATAGAAAGGTAGATCAATTGATCCAAGTAAACAAAATTTGCAGCAGCAAACAAATATAACAACCTCATATTTGACAAGGGTAAAGACAAGATTTTGGGATAAAAATGCATTGTTTGGTAAAAATTGTTGGGAAAATCAGAAATTAGTATGACAGAAATTTGGCATAGATCAATATCTTACACCATTTATCAAGATAAGGCCAAAATGGATACACAACCTAGATATACAAAGAGATATTGCAATAAAATTTGAAGAACATGGAACATATCACTTGTCAAAATTATAGATAGGCAAACAATTTATGAATAAGCAAGAGATAGACAGCACAGTGAGGTATAAAATGGATAGTTTTAATCACATTAAATTAAAAAGGTTCTGTGCAAATAAAACAAATGTAGTCAAGATCAGAGGGAAAGCAGAAAATTTGGGGAGGTATAGACAGTTTATTAGATAAAGGTCTCATATCTCAAATATATATTAAAAAAAACTTTATAAATTCTATGAGGATATGAGTCATTCCCCAATTAAAAAATGGCCAAAGGATATGAAATAACAAGAATAAGAAATCAAAACAGTTTATAGTCACATAACAATGCTCTAAATCATCATTGATTAGAGAAATGTAAATTAAAACAATCTTGAAATATCATTTTACACTTATCAGATTGGGTTAAATGATTGAAGGGTAAAATTACAAATGTTAGAGGGAATGTGCAAAATTGAGACACATTCATTTTTTGTGGAATTGTGGACTTATCCAACCATATTGGAGAGCAATCTGGAATTATGCCCAAGAGTTATTAAACTACCTTTACCCTTTGATCCAGCAATACCACTGCTAGGTCTATTTCCAAAGATGATTAGGGAGAAAGGAAAAGAATGTATATGCTCTAAAATATTTAGTGCATCTCTCTTTGTGGTGGCAAAGAACTGGAAATTACAGGGATAACCATCAATTAGCTGTAGTATATGATTGTGATGGAATATTACTGTGCTGTAAGAAAGGATGAGTTTGATGATATTTAAAAAATTGATATATATATATGAAATAATGAAAAATAAAATGAGCAGTACCAAGAAAACATTGTATACAGTAAGAACAATATTGTTTTAAGAGCAACCTTGAGTGAAAAAGTCATTTTGACTATTGTAAATACCCAAATTACCTACAAAGGACATATGAAAGAAGATGCTATCTGCATCCAGAGAAAGAACTGATAAATAGAACTATGTATACAATGATTTTACATACATATATACATACATGTACACATGCATGCATGCATGTACACATACACACATATTTGTATCTAATGGTAGCCATCTCTAGGGCAGAAAAGGAGAGGATTTAAAATGGGGAAAATAAATTTACATGATAACTTTATTATACATCTAAAAGAAATAGCAAGTTGCACATAATAGATTTGCAGGTTCATGTACAGGTTCATCTTTTCTTTTATTATACTATGTTATGGAAATGCTTGTTTTATTTCATAAATTAAAAACAAATATTTTTAATTAAAAAGTAGACAAGTACTCTCCTGTAGAGTGCCTGGTGCATAACAAGTGATAAATAAACATTTGCTGATTGATTATCACCTACTTTATCATGGGTATAAATTCCCTATCAACCATTTTTATTTTTTCGATTTTAATGCAAAGATAATTCCAAAATGCAAAGATTAAAAAAGAAAGAAATAAAATAGAAACTGTCCATTCTCTCTGTTGTTTGTAATCATCATTCCATACACTTCGGCTATACTCCTATGTTTTCCATCATCATTCATTTTTCCTCAATATGATATAAGAAAAACTCACAACTTTTTGTGATCCTTACCTTTTCTGTTCCCACATCTGTTTGTTCAGAAATTACTCTATTTTTATAGGAATGTCTTTATAGTCATTGTCTATAACTTGTTCTTGCTTCCATCTTCTATAGATATCATTTTAGACTTTAGCTAATTGGTGAATGTCCTGTGCATTCATATCTATTTTTTTCAGATAGCTTCTGTTTTTCTTCCTTATGTATTTCCTTTTGTGCATTAAGAATTTGATTCTTAAGAGTTTCCTATTCTCTCTGATCTGTCTTCTAAAGAATTTTAATCCATAAGATGCTTGTTTGCTATTCTTCTAAGTCTTTTAAAATTTACTTTCCTCAACTCTGGTATGCTTGTCAGACTATGGCTTTCTTCTCTGTTAAAAATTCTAGCCAGGAGTGCTTAACTTCCTGTAAGGTTTCCATCATTTCCAACCAAGTAGGTGGTTCTTCTCATTAATGAAATTTAGATCCAGAATAGATTTGTAATTCAAGTCCAGAATTCCCCTTGTTGGTTCTTCCACATTTTGAAAGATGGAATTATCATTAGTGCAAGTCATGATGTTTTGAACTTTTCCTCTTTTGAAAAACACTCCTCAGTCTGACTCTAGACCACCTCTAAAGTATTATCTATCATACAGTAATTCCCTCCAGGCACTCTTCTTCCGGCTAACATGGCATACATATGATAGTAAGTATACTCTACTTTTAGCATTCCATCTCCTGATCCTGTGTCTTTGCTTTGGAATATTCTTGACCTTCATAATACTTCTTAAAAACTCATTTCCTTTAAGAGTCAACTAAAATGTCACCTCTTACATATTATATATATATATATATATATATATAATCATTTCATACAATACAGTTGAATTCCATCACAGTCATATACCATAACTTGTTCAACCATTCCCCGTTGATAGACATCCCTTCATTTCCAAGTTTCATGAAAACACCATAAATATTTTTATATAGAAGCTTCCTTTTTCTTTTATGTCTTTGGGCTATAGACCTAGTAACAACATTGCTGGATCAAAAGATATACACAATATTATAGCCCTTTGGTCTATACAATAATTTTCCAGAATGATCAGACTAGTTCACAGCTCTACCAATAGTTTACATATTTCCCTATATTCCCTCCAGCATCTGTCATTTTTCTTTTGTCATCTTAGCCAGTCTGATGGGTATGATTTGACACTTCAGTTTGAAATATTTTGAGATCTGGTACTGCTTGTTCCCTTTAATTTTTTTTTCCATTGATTCCCTTGATATGTTTGAACTATTATTTCTTTAGGTGAATTTTGTTATTATGTTTTCTAGTTCTGTAAAGTAATTCTTTGGTAGTGTGATACTAATGGCACTGAATTAGTAAATTGATTTAGGTAGTATTTTCATTTTTATTATATTGACTCAACCTACCCATGAACAATTACTATTTCTGTATTTGTTTAGATTTGTCTTTATTTGCATAAAGAGTGTTTTATAATTAGGTTCATATAATATACTGTGTTTGTCTTTGCAAGTAGACTTCCAAGTATTTTTTCTTCTCTGTAGTTGTTTTAAATAGAATTTTTCTATCTCTTCCTGGTGACTTTTTTTTGGGTAACATAGAAATGCTGTTGACTTGTGTGGGTTTATTTTATATCTTGCAATTTGCTATAAGTTTTAATTGTTTCAATTAGTTTTAAAGTTGATTCCCTAGAATTCTCTAATTAATATCATGTCATCTACAAAAGTGATAGTTTTATTTTCTCATTACAGATGCTATTTTTTTCAATTTCTTTTTCATCACATTGCTATAGCCAACAAGTCTAGTATAATATTGAATAATAATGCTGACAATGCACATACTTAATCTTATTGGGAAAGCTTCTTGCTTATCTCCATTGAAGATAATACTTGCTCTTGGTATTAGATAGACACTACTTATCATTTTAAGAAAGGCTTCATTTATTATTGTGCTTTAAGGTGTTTTGAATAGGATTGTGTGTTGCATTTTGCCAAAAGAGTTTTTCTGCATTTATTGATATAGCCATATGATTTTTTTTATTGATGTGGTTAATTATGCTTATTGTTTTCCTGATATTGAACCAATTCTGAATTCCTGATGTAAATCCACATTGGTTATAGTATAAGATCTTTCTTATATATTATTGTAATGTCCCTGTTAGTATTTCATTTAAATTTTTTTGCAGTAATATTCATTAGGAAAATTGGTCTATAGTTTCCTTTCCCTATTTTTTGCTGTCCCTGGTTTAAGTATCAAAACTATGTTTATGTCATAAAAGGAATTTGGTAAGAGTTCTTTAACTATTTTTTACAAATAGTTTTTAGAATATGAGAATTAATTCTTCTTTAAATGTTGGGTAAGATTCACTTTAAATCCATTGGGTCCTGTGTTCTTTATCCTTAGAGAGATCATTTATACTTTATTCAATTTCTTTTCTCTAAGATAAGAGTTACTTTAGTATTCTCTTTTCACTTCTGTTAGTCTGGGGAATTTAGATTTTGGTAAACATTAATCTGTTTATTTAGATGAACAGTTTTATTGGCATGAAGCAGGACAACATAGCTCCTAATAATTACTTTAATTTCATCTTCATTGGTTGTACGTACATCCATTTCATTTTTGATACTAGCAATTTGGTTTTCTTTTTTTCTTTTTGAAATCAAATTAAGCAGTAGTTTTTCTGTTTTATTTCCCCCCATAAAACAGCTGCTGGTTTTATTAGTTCAGTTATTTTTTTTCTTTTACTTTCATTTTCTTAATCTTTCCTTCGATTTTCAGCATTTAGTATTTAATTAAGGATCTTGAATTTCTTATTTTTTCTTTTTTTTTAGTTTCACAACTACTTTCTTTATCTACTCTTTTCTTCTCTTTTTTATGTCTTAAGAGACATAAATTTTCCACTAAGTACTACTTTAACTGCATCCCACAAATTTTGGAATACTGTCTAATTGTTGTGATTATCTTTAATGAAATTATTGATTGTTTCTATGATTTATTCTTTGAGTCATTCATTCTTTAGGATTACATTATTTAATTTCCATTTAATTTTAATCTATGCTTCAAAGGCTTTCCAGTAGTAAAATTTTATTGCATTATGGCCTGAGAATGGTGGATTTAATATTTCTGTGTTTTATGCCCTAATAAATAATTATTTTTTGAAGGTGCCATATATAGCTCAGAAAAAGGTATACCCCTTTCTATTCCCATTCAATATTCTCCAGAGGTCCATCATATGAATTTTTTTCCTAAAATACTATTCATTTCCTTAACTTTTCTTATTTATTTTATGGCAAAGATTTATCAAGGTTTGAGAGGGATTGAGAGGGATAAATTGAAATACTCCACTAAAACAGTTTTGCTGCCTATTTCCTCCTTTAACTCATTTAACTTTTCCTTCAAGAATTTCCTTCAAGTTGGATGTTACTCTATTTAATGAACATATGTTCAGTATTGACATTAATTCATTTTCTATGAAAACTTTCAGCAAAATGTTTCCCTGAATATCTCTTTTGATTACACCTATTTTTGCTTTTGCTTTGTCTGAGACAATGATTGCTACCCCTGCCTTTCTTTTTAACTTTACCTGAAGCTTAATAGAGTCTGCTCCAGTCCTTATTTTAACTGTGTGTTTCTCTTGGTCTCAAGTGTGTAAACAATATTTTACTGGATTCTGGTTTCTAACCCATTCTACTATTTGCTTCCATTTGATTTCATACCTTTCACATGCAGAGTTATGATTACAAACCGTATATTTCCTTCCATTTTGTTCTCCTCTATTTTCCTTTTCTGGTTTTTTTTGCCCTGTTCTCTTCTTTAAAGTCTCTTTTGCTTCTGATCACTGCCTTCCTTTCTACCTTTCTTCTTATCAACACCTCTTTTTTTCCTGTCCTTTCCCCTCCTACTTCCTTATTGTGTAAGATGAATTTCTTCATCAAACTGTGTGTATGTCAACCCATTCCCCAATTGATAAGTGGTCAAAGGATATGAACAGACAGTTCTCAGATGAAGAAATTAAATCCATCTTTAGTCATATGAAAAAATGCTCTAAATCACTATTGATTAGAGGAACGCAAATCAAAACAGCTCAGAGGTACCACATCACACCTATCAGAATGGCCAACATGACAAAACAGGAAAATGATAAATGTTGGAGAGGATGTGGGAAAATTGGAACCCTGATGCATTGTTGGTGGAGTTGTGAAATGATCCAACCATTTTGGAGAGCAATTTAGAACTATGCCCAAAGAGCTATAAAAATGTGCATACCCTTTGACCCAGCAATAGCACTTCTAGGGCTATATCCCAAAGAGATCACACAAATGGGAAAAGGACCTACATGTACAAAAATATTCATAGCAGCTCTTTTTGTGGTGGCAAAGAATTGGAAATTGAGAGGATGCCCATCAATTGGGGAATGGCTGAGCAAGTTGTGGTATATGAATGCGATGGAATACTATTGTGCTACAAGAAATGATGAACAGACTGACTTCAGAAAAACCTGGAAAGACTTATATGGTCTGATGCTGGATGAAGTGAGCAGAACCAAGAGAATGTTGTACACAATAACAACCATGTTGTGTGATGACTAATATTGATAAACTTAACCCTTCCTGGCAATACAAGGATCTAATACATCTCCAGAGGCCTTGTGATGGAAAATGCTATCCACACCCAAAGAAAGAACTATGGAAGCAGAATTGTTATTTTTTTTCTCTTCTGTTGAGTTTTGTTTCCTCTTTCTGATGGTTCCTCCTATTGGCTTTAATTTCTACTTACAACATCACTAATGTGAAAATATGTTTAATATGAATGTAAATGTATAGCCTGTATCAGAAATCATGCTGTCTTGGGGAGGGTGGTGGGGAGGAAGGGTGAGAAAAATTTTAAACTCAAAAGCATATGGAAGTGATTATTGATAAATCAAAATAAATTAATTTAAAAATTTTTTTTAAAAACTGTGTGTATGTGTGTAAATATATACATACGCATATGCATGTATATATGTATTATATATATACACACATACATACATAAAAATAAGTAGACATATATGTGTATATTTTTACCCACTTGAATCAGTTCAGATGATACTGAGTTTAATCTTTGCTTGCTTCTCCTACTCCATTACCTGTTACATTGTAAAATCTTTCCTTGCATGTATCTTATGTGGAATATTTTTCCCTATTCATCATCTCCTTTATCTCTTCTTCCTTTGTAATGTACTTTCAAAAAATATTTTTCTAGGACTTAAACTGTGCCTAGCATGATACTAAGCACTGGGGTATAAAAACAGAAATGAAATATTTCCAGTCTTCATGGACCTTATAGTACAGACAATAGAAACAACATTTACATATTTTAGGTACATGCAAAAGGTGATTTTAAAGGGAAAGTACTAGCAGCTAGAGATATGGGGAAAGGTTTCACATAGAGAATGTTGCTTGAACTGAACCTTGAAGAAAACTAAGAATTCTGAGAGAAAAAAAGTAAGGACAAACTTTATTCTTGGTATGTGGGATAACCAGATCAGATGTGTGGAGGTAGAAAATTGCATGTCATGAATGGAAAACAGTAGGAAGGTCATTTTGCCTGGATAATAGTATGTGAGAGAAATAATGTATAATAATACTGAAAAAGTAGTTTGAAGTTAGGTTTTATAACGGGCTTCAAATGTCTAAAAGAGGAGTTTATATTTAATTGTGAAGGCAATAGGGAGACATTGGAGTTTGTGAAGAAGAGGAAGAAGAGGAGTTTATGATGTAGAGGTCAGAATTTTACTTTACGGAAATCACCACGTGCCTCAGCAACCAAGTCCCCCAGTGCATCAGCAAAACTCTAGGAAGCATTACAAAGGTTTCCCCCAGGTGGAGAAACATCCTGCAGCAGGGAAACATCCATCTGAAAGGAGACTAAGAAGGCAAAAGGAAGGAAAGATCCAGGTGAGTAGGCAGCCTCTAGGAGCCACACTACCCAATCCCACCCCTAGAGTTCCAGTGTTGCTGATTTCAGCCCAACACCAGGTAAGCTGCTGGAACCATACAGCCTCTAACTGCCAGCATCAGAGGCCCCAGCACACAAAGCCAGTGACCAGGCCCTGGGCTCCCAACACAAGAAGCTTGGATCAGTGCCCTCTGCTCCCCAGAAGGAGAGCTAAATCTCTTTAAAGGCCAAGAAATAAGCAAACACAAGGAGCAAAAAGAAATGTACAATAGATTCTTATTATGGGAATAGTGAAGATCAAGGCAGAAATTCTGAAGAGGACAACATTGTCAACAAACCCACATCTGGGAACCTCAAAAAAGAATATGAACTGGTCTGAAGCCAAAAAAGCCTTCTTGGAAGATCTCAAGAAGGATTTTAAAAGTCAGATAAGAGAAGTAGAAGAAAAATTGGGAAAAGAAATGAAAGGTATGAAAGATAGAATAAATAGCTTGGAAAAGGAAGGACAAAAATTAACTGTAGAAAACTAGTCCTTAAAAAATACAATTGGCCAACTGGAAAAAAGTACACTGAAGAAAACAACTCCTTAAAAGTAGAATTGGACAAATAGAAAAGGAGGGACAAAATCTAATTGAAGAAAACAATTTGTTAATAATTAGAATTGGGCAAGTGGAAGCTAATAACTCTGTGAGAGAGTGAGAATCAGTCAAACGGAAACAAAAGAATGAAAAAAAAATAGATGAAAATGTAAAATACCTCATTGGTAAAACAACTGACTTGGAAAATAGATCCAGGAGGCACAATTTAAAAATTATTGGTCTACCTGAAAACCACAATGAAAAAAAAAAGCCTATACAGCATCTTTCAGGAAATCATCAAAGAAAACTGCGCTGAGGTCCTAGAACAAGAGAGTAAAATATCCTTAGAAAGAATCTACCGATCACCTCCTGAAGATCCCAAATTGAAATCACCAAGGAGTATAGAAGCCAAATTGCAAAATAACCAGGTCAAAGAGAAAATACTGCAAGCAGCCAGAAAGAAACAATTTAAATATCATGGAACCAGAGTCAGAATTACACAGAACCTTGCAGCTTCTAAATTAAAAGATTGGGGGGCATGGAATACAATATTATGTAAGGCAAAGGAACTTGGATTACAACCAAGGAAAAACTACCCAGAAAAAATGAGCATAATCTTTCAGGGGAGGAGATGGACATTCAATGAAATAAGTGACTTCCCAACCTTCCTGATAAAAAGACCAGAGGTCAACAGAAAATTTGATTTTCAAATACAAAACTCAAGAGAGACATAAAAAAGTAAATGGGACAGAAAAAAACAACATGTTTATATAAGGACAAACCATTTACATCCCTACAAGAGAAGATGACACTTGTAACTTTTGAGAACTGTTTTGTTATTATACCACATTAAAGGGGTATATATAGAGGGGGTGGGTATAAGTTGACTTTGACATAATGAAAAAAATATCTAATCAAGTGGGTTAAATGAATCTAAATAAATGGATTAATCTGATCTAACTAAGGGAATGTGTTGGGAGAAAAGGAAAGGAGGAGGCAGTCAAGAGTAAATTATGTTACAGGAAAAGGCACAAAAATCCATTACAGTAGAGGGAAAGAAGGGAGGGAGATGAGCATTGTTTGAACCTTACTCTCATCAGATTTGGCTCAAGAAGGGAATAACATAATCAATTAGGTATAGAAATCTAACTTACCCTATAGGCAGTAGGAGGGAAAATTGTAAAGAAAAGGCAGCGGGGATAGAAGGGAGGGAAGAAGTAATAAGGGTAAAAGGGAAGAAAAGGAAGGGCGATAATAGAAGGAAGGCCTGACTGAGGGAGGTGGTGATCAAAAGCAAAATATCAGTGAGGAGGGAAAGGGAGACAGGAGAAAAAAAAGCATTAACAGAGGAGAAATAGGATGGAGAGAAAGACACAGATAGTAGTCATAACTGTGAATGTGAATGGGATGAACTCTCCCATAAAATGGAAGTGGGTAGCAGAATGGATTAAAAACCATAAGCCTATAATATGTTGTTTATAGGAAAGACATTTGAAACAGAGGGACACACACAGGGTAAAGATAAAAAGCTGGAGTAGAATATATTATGCTTCAGCTAAAGTAAAAACAAAACAAAACAAAACAAAAAACAGGGGTAGCAATCTTAATCTCAGACAAAGCAAAAGCAAAAAATAGATCTTATCAAAAGAGGTAAGGAAGGAAACTACATCCTGCTAAAAGGCACCATAGACAATGAAGTAATATCATTACTAAACATATATGCACCAAATGGTTTAGCATCCAAATTCTTAGAGGAGAAGTTCAGGGAGTTACAGGAAGAAATAGACAGTAAAACTATACTAGTGGAGGACCTCAACCTCCCCTTCTCTGAACTAGAGAAATCTAACCACAAAATAAATAAGGAAGAAGTTAAGGAGGTGAATAGAATTTTAGAAAAGTTAGGTATAGAAATCTGGAGAAAATTGAATGGGAACAGAAAGGAATGTACTTCTTTTTTTTTTTTTGGCAATACATAGCACATACAGAAAAATTGACCATGTACTAGGGCACAAAAACCCCACAATCCAATGCAGAAAGGCAGAAATATTAAATGCATCCTTTTCAGATCATGATGCAATAAAAATTATATGTAATAAAGGACCATGAAAAGATAGACTAAAAATAATTGGAAACTGATTAATTTAATCCTAAAAAATGAATGGGTGAAACAACAAATCTTAGAAACAATCAATAACTTCATCCAAGAGAATGACAATAATGAGACAACACCCCAAAACTTATGGGAGGCAGTTCTTAGGTGAAGTTTTATATCTCTAAATGCTTCCATGAATAAAATAGAGAAAGAGGAGATCAATGAATTGGGTATACAACTTTAAAAAAAAACAACTAGAAAAAGAACAAATTAAAAATCCTCAATTAAACACCAAATTGGAAATACTGAAAACCAAAGGAGAAATTAATAAAATTGAAATTAATAAAACTATTGAACTAATGAATAAAACTAGGAGTTGGTTTTATGGGGGGGGGAAATAATAAAATAGATAAATCTTTGGTTAATTTAATTAAAAAAAGAACAAAGAAGGCCAAATTACCAATATCAAAAATGAAAAAGGTGAACCAACCACCAAGGAAGATGAAATTAAAACAATAACTATGAGCTATTTTGCCCAACTACATGCCAATAAATTTGACAATCTTAGTGAAATGGATGAATATTTACAAAAACATAAATTGCCCAGATTAACAGAAGAGGAAGTAAAACACTTAAATACCACCATCTCAGAAAAATAAATTGAACAAGCCATTGATGAACTCCTTAGGAAAAAATTTCCAGGGTCAGATAGATTTATAAGCAAATTCTATCAAATTTTTAAAGAACAATTAATTCTAATACTATATATACTATTTGGGAAAATAGATGAAGAAGGAATCTCATCAAATTATTTCTGTGATACAAATATGATGCTGATACCTAAACTGGGAAGAGTAAAAACAGAGAAAGAAAATTATAGACCAATTTCCCTAATGAATTTAAATGCAAAAATTTTCAATAAAATATTAGCAAATAGATTACAGCAAATTATTACAAGAATAATGCACTATCATCAAGTAGGGTTTATACCAGGAATGCAGGGCTGGTTCAATATTAGGAAAATTATCAGCATAATTGATCATATCAACAACACTAACAGAAACCAAATGATCATTTCACTAGATGCAGAAAAACTTCTGATAAAATACAACATTCATTTCTATTAAAAACACTATAGACCAAAAGAATAAATGGAATTTTCCTTATAAGAATAAGTAGCATCTACCTAAAACCTTCAGTAAGCACCACATGTAATGGGGACAAGCTAGAAGCATTTCCAGTGAAATCGTGGGTGAAACAAGGATGTTCATTATCACCACTGTTGTTGAATATCATACTGGAAACATTAGCTTTAGCAATAATAGAAGAAAAAGAAATTGAATGTATTAGAATAGGCAAAGAAGAAACATAGCTTTCGCTCTTTGCAGATGATATGATGATATACTTAGAGAATCTTAGAGAATCAAGTAAAAAACTACTTGAAATAATAAACAACTTTAGCAAAGTTGCAGACTATAAAATAAACCCACATAAATCATCAACAGTTCTATATATTATTAACAAAGCCCAATAGCAAGAGATAGAAAGATGAATTCCATTTGAAGTTACTGTAGACATTATAAAATATTTAGGAGTCTACCTCCTGAAACAAACCCAGGAACTCTATGAACACAATTACAAAACACTTTCCATACAAATGAAGTCAGATCTAAATAATTGGAACAATGTCAGTTGCTCATGGGTAGGCTGAGCTAATATAATAAAAATAACAATTCTACCTAAACTAATTTACTTATTCAGTGCCATACCAATCAAACTACCAAAAGAATTATTTTATAGAGCTAGAAAAAGTAATAACAAGATTAATTTGTAATAACAAAAGATCCAGGATATCAAGGGAACTAATGAAAAGAAATGCAGGGGAAGGTGGCCTAGCTATTCCAGATCTTAAATTGTATTATAAAACAGCAATCATCAAGACTACTTGGTGCTGGCTAAGAAATAGAGTGGTGGATCAGTGGAATAGGTGAGCTATGCAAGAAACAGTAGTCTATGACTATACTAATCTATTATTTGATAAACCCAAAGACCTCAGCTTCTGGGATAAGACCTCACTTTTTGACAAAAACTGCTGGAAAAACTGGAAAAGAGTGTGGCAAAAACTAGGCATAGACCAAAATCTCACACTTTATACCAAAGTAAAGTCAAAATGGGTTCATGATTTAGATATAAAGGCCAATACTATAAGCAAACTGGGAGAGCATGGAATAGTTGACCTGTCATATGTATGGAGAACAGAAGAATTCATGACCAAATAGGAGATAGAGAACACTATGAAATGCAAAATGGATAATTTTGATTACATTAAAATGAAAAGTTTTCTTGCACAAACAAGGCCAATGCAACCAAGATTAGAAGGAAAGTAGAAAATTGGGAAAGAATTTTTATAACTAGTTTCTCTGATAAGAGACTCATTCCTAAAATATATAGAGAATTAAGTCAAATTTATAAGAATACAAGTCATTGGAGGGGATGGAGGCAAGATGGCAGAGTGAAAGCAGTGACTTGCTTGAGCTCTCCCCCAACCCCTCCAAATAACTGTAAAAAATGGCTAGAAACAAATTATAAAGAAGCAGAACTCATGAAAAGACAGAGTTAAACAAATTTCCAGTCCAAGACAGCCTGGATGGTTGATCAGAAAGGTACATCATGCCGGGTGGGGAGAGGAACACAGTTATGTCATGGGCACACAGGCAAGGCAGGCCTCAGTGAACCTGGAGCAGGCCTCAGAGGACTGAATCATTGTCAGCTGTGGCAGTTTCCAGACCTCTCAACCCAGAAATGCCAAAGACAACTTAGAAGGTCAGTGGGAAAAAGTCTGTGACTGCGGTGAGAGAGAAGTACGGCTCAGCCCCAGTACCCCTGTGGGGCCCTGGAGTGGTGGATGCTTCCGGAGCCTCTGGCCCACAGACTAAGGGGGAATTGAGTGGTTGATCAGAGGGTGATTGGAGGGATCTCTCTGCTGGTGCAGGATTCTCTTGCTTTCTCCATGTTTGGATCTAGGTCACAGTTCTGGGTGGCGGTCCTGGGGTGAGGATGCTGGCGTGGTGGAGTTTGTAGTGGTGGTAGAGAGGAAATCCTCCTCACAGTTCCAAGACAGAAAAAAGTGCTTGTGGTCACTCATATAACAGAGCACAGGCCAGGAAAGGAGTAAACGCCTCGCCCCTTTCCATACCATCTTGGAAGAAGTGAAAATTTACAGGTGCCTAGAAGTATCTCTGAAAATGGCTGCACAAAATCCCCAAAGCTTGGGACAGTACATTCTTCACACTGGAAGCAGACCCCTACCTTAACAATGAGTTTAAAACTCAAGTATTTGGCTGGGATCATAACCAAGCCTCGCAAAAAAAAAAAATGTCAGACCATATAATCTTTCTTTGGTAACAAAGAAGATCAAAACATACAATCAGAAGAAGACAACAATGTCAACGCTACTACATCCAATGCCTCTAAGACAAATATGAATCAGTCCCAGGTCATGGAAGAGGTCAAAAAGGATTTTGAGAAACAAGTAAGAGAAGAGGAGGAAAAATTGGGAAGAGAAATGAGAGTGATGCAAGAAAATCATGAAAAACAAGTCAACAGCTTGCTAAAGGAGACCCAAAAAATACTGAAAAAAATAACACCTTAAAAAATAGCCTAACCCAAATGGCAAATCCAAAAAGCCAATGAGGAGAAGAATGCCTTAAAAAGCAGAATTGACCAAATGGAAAGGGAAGTCCAAAAGATTACTGAAAAAAAATACTTCCTTAAAAATTAGAATAGAACAATTGGAAGCTAGTGACTTTATGAGAAATCAAGACACTATAAAACAAATCCAAAAGAATGAAAAAATAGAAGACAATGTGAAATATCTCATTGGAAAAACAACTGACCTGGAAAATAGATCCAGGAGAGAGAACTTAAAAATTATTGGACTATCTGAAAGCCATGATCAAAAAAAAAAGGCTAAACATCATCTTTCAAGAAATTATCAAGGAAAACTGCCCTGATATTTTAGAACCAGAGGGCAAAATATAAATTGAAAGAATCCACCAATCTCTTGCTGAAAGAGATCCCCAAAGGAAAACTCCTAAGAATATTGTATCCAACTTCCAGAATTCTCAGGTCAAGGAGAAAATATTGCAAGCAGCCAGAAAGAAACAATTCAAGTATTGTGGAAATACAATCAGGATAGCACAAGATTTAGCATCTTCTACATTAAGGGACCAGAGGGCACGGAATACAATATTCTGGAGGGCAAAGGAGATAGGATTACAACCAAGAATCACCTACTCAGCAAAACTGAGTACAATCCTTTAGGGGAAAAATGGATATTCAGAGAAACAGAGGACTTTCAAGCATTCTTGATGAAAAGACCAGAGCTAGATAGAAAATTTGACTTTCAAATACAAGATTCAAGTGGAATATGGAGAGGTAAACAGGAAAGAGAAATCATAAGAGACTTATTAACATTGAACTTTTAACATTCCTGCATGGAATGATAATATTTGTAACTCGTGAGACTTTTGTCAGTATTAGGGTAGTTGGAGGGAAAAAATTATATGTATGTATAGATAGATAGATAGATAGATAGATAGATAGATAGATGATAGATAGATAGATAGATAGATAGATGAAGGGCACAAGGTGAGTTGAAGATGAGATGATATCTGGAAAATAAAATTAAGGGGTGAGAGAGGATTATCCTGGGAGAAGGAGAAAGAGAGAGGTAAAATGGGGTAAATTATCTCAAATGAAACAGACAAGAAAAGGCTTTTACAGTGGAGGGCATACAGGGGAAAGTGAGAGGGAATGAGTGAATCTTATTCTCATACGATTTGGCTTAAGGAGGGAATAACATACACATTCAATTGGGTATGGAAATCTATCTTACCCTATAGGAAAATAGGGGGCGGAGGGAACAAGAGAGCAGAGGGATGATAGAGCAGAGTCAGATTGAGGGAGGGGGTAACCAAAAGCAAACATGTCTAAGGAAGGACAGAGTCAAAAGAGAGAATAGAATAAATGGGAGGTGGGGTAGGATGAAGAGAAATATACTCAGTTTTTCACAACATCTTTACTATGGAAGTGTTTTGCATAACTACACATGAATAAACTATCGAGTTGCTTGTGTTTTCAATGAGGGTAGGTGGGGAGGGAGGAAGGGAGAAAACTTGGAACCCAAAGTTTGTTTTTTGTTGTTGTTGTTGTTGGTCAATGAGGGTTAAGTGACTTGTCCAAGGTCACACAGCTAGTAAGTTGTATGTGTCTGAGGCCGGATTCAAACTGAGGTCCTCCTGAATCCAGGGCCGGTGCTGTATCCACTGCACCACTTAGCTGCCCTGAACCCAAAGTTTTAAAAACACATGTTAAAAAATTGTTTTCACTTGCAACTGGGAAATGAGAAATACAAGAAATGGGGTATAGAAATCTATTCTGCCTTTTAGGAAAATAAAAGGGGAAGGGGATAAGAGAAGGGGGGAGATATAAAAGGAAGGGCAGATTAGGTGAAGAGGTATTCAGAATGCATGCCATGTTGGGGTGGGGTAGGGGTGAGATGGGAAGAAAATTTGGAAATCAAAGTCTTATGGAGGTGAATATTGAAAACTAAAAATAAATGAATTTTAAAAAGAAAAGAAAAAGAATACTAGTCATTCCCCAATTGATAAATTGTCAAAGGATATGAACAGGCAGTTCTCAGATGAAGGAACTAAAGCCATCTATAATCATATGAAAAACAATTCTCTAAATCACTATTGATTAAAGAAATGCAAATTAAAATAGCTCTGAGGTATCACATCACACCTATCAGATCGGCCAACATGACAAAATAGGAAACTGATAGATGTTGGAGAAGATGTGAGAAAATTGAAACACTAATGCATTGTTGGTGGAGTTGTGAAATGATCAAACCATTTTGGAGAGCAATTTGGAACTATGTCCAAAGGGCTATAAAAATGTTCATACCCTTTGACCCTGCAACAGCACTTTTAGGACTGTATCCCAAAGAGATCATAAAAAATGGGAAAAAAGACCTGCATGTACAAAAGTATTGATAGCAGTTCTTTTTGTGATGGCAAAGAATTGGACATTGAGGGAATGCCCATCAATTGAGGGGTAGCTCAACAAGTTGTGGTATATGAATATAATGGAGTACTATTGTACTATAAGAAATGATGAGCAGGTAGACTTCAGAAAAACCTGAAAAATACTTGTATGGATTGATGGTGACTGAAGTGAGCAGAACCAGGAAAACATTGTGCATAGTAACAGCCACGTTGTGTGATGACTAACGTTGACAGACTTAGCCCTTTTCAGCAATGCAAGGATCTAAGACATCTCTGGAAGTCTCATGATGGAAAATACTATCCACATCGAAAGAAAGAACTATGAAGTTTGAATGCAGATTCAAGCATACTATTTGCTATTTTTTCTTCTGTTTTGTTTTGTTTTCTCTTTCTTGTGGTTCCTCCTATTGGTTCTAATTCTTCCTTATAACATAACTAATGTGAAAATATGTTTAATAGGAATTTATATGTATAGCCTATGATAGATTGTGCACCATCTTGGGGAGGGAGGGAGAGAAAAATTAAAAACTCAAAAGCTTATGGAAGTGATTGTTGATAAACCAAAACAAATTAATAATAAAAATGAAAATCAGTTGTATAGTTATGTGGCTAATGGATTAGATTGAGAAAATACTTAAAACAAGGAAACCAACCAGAAGGAAATAATCAAGGTACATAGTGTTGGTGGTGTCTGTGTGAGAGAAAAGGAGAAATGGAAGAGTTGTTGGGAAGGTAGAAATAACATGATTTAACATCTTGCCATATGGGATGAGTGAAGGCAAGGATTCTAAAATGATGTTGGGGTTACAAACCTGGTAAATTGGAAGGATGGTGATGTCCTTGACATAAGTAGGGAGAAGAGAAAGAGGGGTGGTTTTAAGGAGAAAGATAATAAGTTTAATTTTGGACACATTGCCTTTAAGATGTCTGTGAAACACAAATTTCTCAAAAGTACTTCTTTTCGTTGTATTGTGATACCCTCCTGTTACATGTGTAAAGTGATTAATTAGTTGATGGCATAGAAAATTCCTTCACCTGCTTAGCCTAAGCCACCCAACTATAAAAGAATGAATCCCAGTACACCCAAGTATCTAGTTTTTGTTTTTGTTGTTGTTGTCTTACAAACCTAGACTTACTAACTACTCTAGGATATTACCATGTATGGTATAGTGTAGTGAAGAACACTAACTTCAAGTATTTGCAATTTTATTTCTCTATTTTTAATGAGATTCTCACCTACAAGAATAAGAATCATTAAATCATGCACTAGAAGGGACTCAGAAGATAATGTGGCTGGAGGGACAAATGTTCATTAAGCAATGTGCCAAACATTGTACTAAATGCTTAAAATTCTCTTTTTTTTTATCTTTACAGCAACTGTGGGGAACAGGTGCTAGTATTATCATCCCCATATTATAGTTGAAGAAACACAGGTAGACAGTTGACTTGTCAAAGGTCATGCTACTAGTAACGTTGGAAGCTGGATTTGAATTCAGATTTTCCTGACTGTAGGACCAGGACTTCATCCACTGAGCCACACAGCTGCTTGTTACAGATGAGAAAACTGAGACTCTGAGAGGCAAGACATTTGTATAAGCTTATATAAGTAGTTTTTAGTGGTTTGTTGAGTCAAGTAGTGTTGTTCTGATGACCCAATGTTTTTTCAACCATGCTACATGTACAATTCCTTCCAATAAGTTGTCTATCCTAAAAACAAAACAAAACAAAAACAACCATAAATATCTTCTAAAATTAAGTTGTAAGCTCTCCCAAAGCTGAGATCTTGTTTTATCTCCATTTTGTGCTTCTCTCTGCACCTAGCACTATACATGGTAATATCCTAGAATAGCTAGTAAGGTCCAGCTTTGTAAGATCCCTATTACTTTGCTAAAAACAAAAAACAAAGCAAAACAAACAAACAAAAACTAATTACTTTGAGGTGCTGAATTCATTCTTTTAGAATTGGGTGACTTAAGCTAAACAGTTGAAAGAATTTCCTAGGTCATCAAATAATTAGGCAGTTTCTACATATAACAGGAGGACATCACAATAAAATTGGGATATTACCTGTAGCATCAAAATGATTGTAGGGTTAAAATGTGATGTTTATAAAGTGTTTTGCAAATCTATATAAAAGTAACTATTATAATTATTGATTTTATTAATCCTGTTATTATGGTTTTGTCATTATTTCCTTTCTCACCATGTTGTTGTAAGAATGAAATGAAATGTTGTTTACAAAATGGTTTATATACCTTAAAGTTTTTTATAAATGTCTCTTTTCATTATTTTATGAGGCACTATAGTGAAATGGGTGACTCCAGAGCAATGGACTTGGAGTCAGTGAGACCTGTGTTCAAATTCTGGGTCAGTTACATAGCAATATTGTTGCTTCAGACAAGTCACATGAATTATCTTTGTCTATTTCCACACTGGTAAAATGAGGACAATAGAAGTACTTATGTCATAGAGTTGTAGTGAAAATCAAGTGAGATAACATAGTAAACTGCCTTGTAAAACTTAAGGTGTAGTATAAATGTGACCTACTAACATCATCGTCATCCTCCTCCTCAACATCATCATCATCACCACCATCATCATCCATTTCTCAGTATTGTTGAGAGGATCAAATAAGATAATAGGTATCAGGTACTTTGTAACCATAAATCACTATACAAATGGAAGTCATTATAAAGTTCCTTAGGTTTGTGCCACAGCTAATCAATAATAATAATGAGGAGGAGGAGGAGGAGGATAATTTATTTTAGCTCAGGAAGGAATTGCTTTTGGCTACAATTCATTTACATATTCAAATTTTACAATCAAAAAAATGTCCTTTTTGGGCCTAAACAAATTCACGTGACTGTCAAAAAAGACAACAGAGCCCCGTCAATCCATTCAAGGAGTATTTAATGGTACTTAAACCTATAATCAACATCACTGGCTTCAGCTTCACTCGCTGGTGTTTTGTAGTTGCATATATGCAGGTGAATAGGAGAAAAGGACAGTTGGACACATTTTCTTAGAGGAAAAATTAAAGATTCCTGTAGATCCAGCAGATGGGCAGAATGGTGGTGCCTAAAAACAAAGTATCAGAATCCAATTCAGTGCTGAGGATATTTACTGTATCCGTGAATCAATGATGAGTCACTCTTCCTTAATCAGAAATCCTTATTAAGCTCAGAAAATAAGCAGATTATAAGAAAGTATTTGAAACAGTCTTCTACTAACTTTGCCCAGCTGCCCATGAAAGAAGGTTTCTTTACTTCCTGAAGGTCCTATAGTAGGGCCCAAGGTACAAACCTGCCTGGAACTGTTGAGCTTTCTCAACAGAAAGATAAGAAATCTCACATGGGTTAAGATCATATGAACCCTTTTCTATCCAAGAGAGAGGTTAGGATGAAGTTGAATTTGAGGAAAGAGGATCTTTGAAACAGCTTCCATAATGGAAGGATGTGAAAGAGAATAAACCAAAGATGAATAGAAGGTTTTCTGTACAGGACTAAGGTGTCATTTGACATTAAAATCAAGAAGAGCTGAGCCTGTTGGTGCGGTTCTGTGACTCTCTCCACAAATGTGGGAGCATGCAATGAAGAAGGAGGATGGTGGAATGGCTCAGAGATAAATGAGAGGGTATGAATAGCAGAAGGTGAAAGCAGCAAGAAATTTAAAAGCACAGGATTGAGTCATTAAATTATAATCAGTTTTTCTATAAGCACTGTACTATGCAAAATCTTGTGATAAAAACTATAGTGTCTATGGGGAAAATGGGGTTAAAGGGACAGTTTTCAAAAACCTTGTCAATGACTCGTAAAAATGATAGAAAGATAATAAAATGATAGCATAATTTTATATACATTAAATAATCAAGAAATACATAAATATTACAATAAATAGTGGCAACATTCACAATCTAGGCCTGTTTTCTGCCTCAGGCAGCTGCTTAATTTGCACTAAGTTCTTCTCCATTCGGACAGGCAGGGCTGAGATGACCTAAGTTTCAGGCAAATTGGGTCAGCTGAAACTTCAGGCCTCTGAGGCTATAATTACACTTCCTCAGGAACTAGAGAGCAGAGGCCACAGCAGAGGGGGAGGACCAGCCCTCCTCAGTCCATAGATTCTACTATAGCAGAAGATATATAATAAATTTTGCACTTTACCTTGAAAAAGACCTCAAGTTTGCTAGTGGAGGTAGGCAAGTGAAAGTAATGAAGAAATGGAGATCATAGGAAAAAAATAGGTTTAATAGTGTGAAAGTAAAAGATGATGACAGATGGAAGACTATGGTGACTGTAGAATTTCAGAAATAAAAAAAAAGAATTTCAGAAATATACAATGGAGATAGGACTGTGTGACGTGACTATGTACTTTAAAGTTAAGGGAGGAAGTATGATATAATGGGAAGGGCTCTATATTTGGAATCTGAAGACTTGGGCTCAAATTTCAACTCTGCCACTTACTACTTTGAGACCTTGAGGAAACATCTCATAATTTCTAGGTCTCCTTTTACTTATATGAAATAAAGGGGTCAACAAATCCTCTTTGAGGTCTAATATATGATTATTTAACCACCTGCTATGGGTGGGTAAGAAAGAGTAGAGATAGAGGTGTTAAAAGACAAACAAGTTGATTAACTGAGTATTGGGAGTATTCAAAAGGAAATGAACAAAAAATATCAACTCCCCAAATATGAAGTTAGAGCGGGAGGCTGAGTGGGGTGGAGTATGAGGTAGAGTGGGCCATTAGTGGGCCAAGAACAAAATTCATTAGGAAAAGAGGAAGAATAACTTGTTAGTCAGTAGGTGACAAGAAATGGCACCAAGATGTCAGAGAGAAGCCAGAAAGTTGCTTGAGCTCTCCCCAGTTTCCCTCAGAAACATTAAATCTAGCCTCTGAATGGATTCTGGAGTGACAGATCCCACAAAAAGATGGAGTGAATCAATTTTCCAGCTTAAGATAACTGAGAAGGACTTCAGGAAAGGTCTGTCTTGCTTGGGTAAAAAGGGATCACAGCCCAGGGCAGATGCTGTCTGGGCAAGCCATCAGGAGACTCTTAGCCACAGCACAGATTAGCAACCTAGGCTGAGTCTCGGTCCTGGCTCAGCAGACTGGCTGTGAGGGTCCCAGCCCCACTGCAGAAGGCAAACAGTGAGCCCTGAAACCCCAGCACAACAGGCACAAATAGGCCGAACCACCCCAGCGCAGTGGGCAAGCTGCAAGCAACTGAGGCCCTGGTGTGGAAAGCCAGTGACCAGGCCCCCAGTCCCCATCATAAGAAGCTTGGGACAGTGCTCCTCATGCCCCAGGAGCAGAGCACAACTTTAAAAGTCATGGAATAGGCTGAAAAATTAGTAAGAAACAGAAAAGAGCCCAGGCCATAGAAAGCAACTATAGCAACAGGGAAGATCAAAACACAAATTCAGAAGAAGACAACAATGTAAAAAATGCCTAAATTTTTGAAACATCAAAGGGGAATATGAATTGGTCTCAAGTCCATGGAAGATCTCAAAAAAGATTTTAAAAATCATGTAAGGAGATAGAAGAAAAATTGGAAAAAGAAATGAGAGTGATGCCAGAGAACTGTGAAAAAAAAAGAGTCAACAACTTGGAAAAGGAAGCGCAAAAATTGAAGAAAACTCCTTAAAAAAATAGAATTAGCCAAATGAAAAAAAATCCACCCAAGAAAACAATATCTCTAAAAGCAGAATTGGCCAAATGGAAAAGGAGGTACAAAAGCTAACCAAAAAATCCTTAAAAATTAGAATTGGGCAAGTGGAATCTAACAACTCTATGAGACATCAAGAATCAGTCAAACAAAATCAAAAGAATAAAAAACTGAAGAAAATATAAAACACCTCATTGGAAAAAAACAACTGACTTGGAAAATAGATCCAGGAGAGATAATTTAAGAATTACTGGACTACCTGAAGGCCATGATCAAAAAAAGAACTTGGACATCATCTTTCAAGGAAAACTGCCCTGAGGTCCTAGAGCCAGAGGGTAAAATAGTCATTAAAAGCATTCACTGATCACCTTCTGAAAGATATCCCAAAATGAAAACTCCAAGGAATATTGAAGCTACATTCCAGAATTATCAGGTCAAGGATAAACTACTGCAAGCAGCCAGAAAGAAACATTTTAAATATAAAGGAGCCACAGCCAGGACTACATAGGACTTAGAAGCTTCTTTCTTAAAGGATCAGAGGGCTTAGAATATGATATTCCAGAAGGCAGAGGAACTTGGATTACAATGAAGAATCAACTACCTAGAAAAATTGAGAATAATCTTTCAGGGGAAAAGATGAACATTCAATAAAACAGGGGACTTTCAAACTTCCTGATGAAAAGACTACAGCAGAACAGAAAATTCAATTTTCAAATTCAAGACTCAAGAGAAGCATAAAAAGGCAAACAGGAAAGAAAAAATGAACATGTTATTCAATAAGATTTAAACTGTTTTCCCTATTTAGGGAAATTTCCCTATTCCGTATTCTTCCTATTCAGGAAGATGATATTTGTAACTCTTGAAAACAGTGTCTCTATTAGGGCAGTTAGAAGGATTATGCATAGACAGAGGGTATGGATATAAGTTGACTTTAATGTGATGATACAAAAAAGGGGTAAAAAAAGAATTGTACTGGGAGAGGAGGAAAGGGAGAGACAGAAGGGGGTCAATCATATCACATGAAGAGAAACAAAAGACCTATTGCAGTAGAGGGAAAGAAGGGAGAGGGTGAGCATTGTTTCAACCTTATTCTCATTGGATTTGGCTCAAAGAGGAAATAGCACACACATTCAATTGGGTATAGAAATTTAGCTTGTCCTATGGGAAGTAGAAAGGGAAAGGGGAAAGAAAAGGTGGGGTTGATAGAAGGGAAGGACAAATTGAGGGAGCTGGTGGTCAGAAGCCAAACACTGGTAAGGAGGGACAGGGTAAAAGGAGAGAGAAAAGTATAACAGGGGAACAATAGGATGGAGAGAAATACAGTTAGTAATAATGACTGTGAATGTCAATTAGATGAACTCTCTCATAAAATGGACACAGATAGCAGAGTGGATTAAAAACTAGAATCCCACAATATGTTGTTTACAAGAAACACATTTGAAGCTGAGAGATATACACACAGAATAAAGGTAAATGGCTGGAGTAGAATATAGTATGCTTAAGTTGAAGTAAAAAGAAAAGCAGGGGTAGCAATTCTGATCTCAAACAAAGAAAAAGCAAAAAATTGATTAAATTAAAAAGAATTAAGGAAGGAACTACATCTTGCTAAAAGGCACCATAGACAGTGGAGTAACATTGATGCTAAACATATAAGCACTAAGTGGTATAACATCTGTATTCTTAGAGGAGAAATTCAAGGAGTTGCAGGAAGAAATAGACAGCAAAACTATACTAGTGGGAGACCTCAACCTCTCCCTCTCAGAACTAGATACATTTCACCACAAAATAAATAATAAAGAAGTTAAGGATGTGAACAGAATTTTAGAAAAGTTAGATATGATAGACCTCTGGAGAAAACTGAATGTGGATGGAAAGGAATATATCTTTTTCTCAGTGGTACATGACACCTACCCAAAAACTGACCATATATTAGGGCACAAAAAACTCACAATCAAATGCAGAAAAGCAGACATATTAAATGCATCCTTTTCACATAATGATGCAATTAAAATATATGCAATAAAGGGCTGTGGAAAGATGGGCTAAAACGTAAATGGAAACTAAATAACCTAATCTAAAGAATGAGTGGTTCAAACAACAAATCATAGAAACAATCAATAATTTCATCAAAGAGAATGACAATAATGAGAAAACACATCAAAACTTGTGGTATTCAGCCAATGTAGTTCTTAGGGGGAAATTTTATATGTCTAAATTCTTACACGAATAAAATAGAGAAAGAGGAGTTCAATGAAATGGGCATGCAACTAAAAAAAAGCTAGAAAAATAACAAATTGAATATACTCAATTAGGTGCCAAATTAGAAATTCTGAAAATCAAAGGAGAAATTAATAAAATTGAAAGTAATAAAACTATTGAAAAAGTAAGGGCTGGTTTTATTAAAAAAATAAAATACATAAATTGTTGGTTAATTGGATTAAAAACAAGAAAGAAGAAAATCAAATTATCAGTAACAAAATTAAAAAGGGTGAATTCACCATCAATGAAGAGGAAATTAAAACAATAATTAGGAGCTATGTATGCCAATAAATCTGACAATCTAAGTGAAATGGATGAATATTTGCAAAAATATAAATTGTCCAAATTAACAGAAAAGGAAATAAAATACTTAAATGACATCATTTATAAAAAGAAATTGAACAAGTCATCAACAAACTTCTTAAGAAAAAAATTTCCAGGGCCAGATGGATTTACAGGTGAATTCCACCAAATATTTAAAGAACAATTAATTCCAATACTATATAAATTTTTTGGAAAAGGGGTCCTACCAAACTCCTTTTATGATACAAATTTTATACTGATACTTAAACCAGAAAGAGACAAAATAGAGGAATACACACACACACACACCAATTTCCTTAATGAATATGGATAAAAAATTAAATGAAATATTAGCAAAGAGATTACAGAAATTTATCATGAGGATAATAGACTATGACCAGGTGGGATTTAGACCAGTAATGCAGGACTGGTTCAGTATTTGGAAAACTATCAGCATAATTGACCATATCAATAACAATACCAACAGAAATTATCAATGGATACAGAAAAAGCTTTTGACAAAATACAGCACCCATTCCTAGTAAAAACACTAGAGAGCATAGGAATAAGTGAAGTTTTCCTTAAAATGATAAGCAATATCTATCTAAAACCATCATCAAGCATCATATATAATTGGGATAACCTAGAAGCATTCCTAATAAGATTAGGATGAAATAAGATGCCCATTATCACAGCTATTATTTAATATTGTGCTAGAAATATTAGATTTAGCAATAAGAAAAGAAAAATAAATCAAAGGAATTAGAATAGGAATTGAAGAAATAAAACTATCACTCTTTGCAGATGGTATACTTAGAGAACCCTAGACAACTAAAAAAAAACTACTTGACATAATTAACAATTTTAGCATTCCTATATATTACTAACAAAGTTTAGCAGCACAAGATAGAATGAGGGATTCATTTTAATGTAACTGTAGACAACATAAAATATTTGGGAATCTACCTGCCAAGATGAACCCAAGAACTATATGAACACAATTACAGAGCACTTTTCAAACAAATAAAGTCAGATCCAAACATTTGGAAAAATATAAATTGCTTATGGGTACGCAGAGCTAATAAAATAAAAATGACAATTCTAGCTAAATTAATTCACCTATTCAGTGCTATACCAATCAATCTACCAACAACTATTTTATAGAGCTAGAAAAAATAAAAATAAAATTCATTTGGAAGAACAAAAGGTCAAGAATATCAAGGAAATTAATGAAAAGAAATGCAAGGGAAGGTGGCCTAGCTAGCTCTACCAGATCTGAAACCTATATTATAAAGCAGCAACTATCAAAACTATTTGACACTGGCTAAGAAATAGAGTGGTTAATCAGTGGAATGGCTTAGGTACACAAGACGCAATATTTAGTGACTATAGTAACTTACTGTTTGATCAACCCAAATAATCCAACTTCTGAGATAAAAATTCACTATTTGACCAAAACTGCTGGGAAAACTAGAAAATAATGTGGCAGAAACTGAGCATAGAACAACATCTCATACTTTATACCAAGATAAGGTCAAAATGGGAACATGATTTAGACATAAAGGGTGATACCATAGGCAAATTAGGAGAGCGAGGAGTAATTTACTTGTCAGAACTATGGAGAAGGGAAGAATTTGGGACCAAACAAGAGATAGAGAATATCACATAATACAAAATGGATAATTTTGATGGCATCAAATTAAAAAGTTTTTGCACAAACAAAGCCAATGCACCCAAGATTAGAAGGGAAGCAGAAAACTGGGAAACAATTTTTACAGCCGGTGTAAAAGGCTTCCTTTCTCAAACATATAGAGAACTGAGTCAAATTTGTAAGAATACAAGTCATTCCCCAATTGACAAATGGTCAAAGAATATGAACAGGCAGTTTTCAGATAAAGAAATCAAAGCTATCTACAGTCACAGAAAAGTGCTCTAAATCACTATTGATTAGAGAAATGCAAATCAAAAGAACTCTGAGGCACTACCTCAAACTTATCAGATTGGTAATAAGACAGAAAAGGAAAGTGATACATGTTGGAGAAGATGTGGGAAAATTGGAACGCTAATGCATTCTTGGAGTTGTGAACTGATCTAACCATTCTGGAGAGCAATTTGATACTATGCCCAAAGGGCTATCAGGCTGTGCATAGCCTTTGATCCAGCAATACCACTTCTAGGTCTATAAGCCAAAGATGTCATAAAAAAGGGAAAAGGAACGACAGGTAAAAAAAAAATATTTATAGCACCTCTTTTTGTGGTGGCTAACAATTGGAAATTGAGGGGATGCCCTTCAATTGGAGAATGACTGAACAAGTTGTGATATATGAATGTAATGGAACACTATTGTGCTGTAAGAAACGATGAGTAGGCAGATTTCAGAAAAACCTGGGAAGACTTACATAAACTGATGCTGAATGAAGTGAGCAGAACCAGGAGGACATACATAGTAACACCAGCATTGTGCAATGATCAATGATAATAGAATTAGCTTTTCTCAGCAATACTATGATCCAAGACAATTTCAAAAGACTTGTGACGAAAAATGCTTACCATATCCAGAGAAAGAACTATGGATTGTGAACACAGTTTGAAGCATACTATCTTCACTTTTTTCTTAGTTTTCTCTTTCATGTGGTTTTCCCCCTTTGTTATGATTCTTCTTTCACAACATGACTACTGTGGCAATATATTTAACATGATTGTACAGGTGTAACCTATATCGAATTTCTTGATGTCTTGGGGAGGCTGGAGGGAAAAGAGAGAGGGAGAAAAATTTGGAACTCAAAACTTAAAAAAAATAAATGTTGAAAACTATCTTTACATGAAATTGGAAAAAAAATACTACTAAGAAAAAAAAAAGAATATATAGTTGGGTTTCCAGAGGGCATAATTGAAGGAGTGGTTAAAAGAAAGAAAGGATTGCAGAAGGGTCAGATTGAACAGGATATAGATGAGAATGCTGGTGGGTGGGGCAAAGGATTTTTTAAAATATCATTGAATGGTAATTCTTATTCACAGTTATTAAGGTGCAGGAGGTAAGAATTTGCTAACCATTGGGCAAAGGAATTGCAGTTAATGATGTATATGGCAGCTTTGTAAATTTACAGTCGATATAATTAGGTTAATTTCTTGGCTCTAATAAAACTGTATGATCTTGGGTAGACAACATCCCCTTCACGGGCCTCATTTTCTTCATCTTGAAAGTGAGGAAGTTGCTAGAAGACGGCCCTTTATAGCCTTGACACTCCAGACTCTCTGTGTACATGCCGTTCTATGGCTGTAGATGAAGGGATGGAAGCCCCTATTTCTAAGTTTGTTCTGTTATTTGTGAGGGTGGTGGCAAATGGCATCATTTGTTAGTTGTCAGAGGTGCTGAGAGACTTTGGGGCACTGGGCTCAGAGAGCTCATTGCCTGCTTATTGTGCAGTCTGATGAGTTTGCCACCCGTGTTCCATTCATCTCAACTGGCAGACAGAGCCTGGGTCCTGCAAGCCCTGGCAGGGAGACCAAGCAGAGCTGTCAACCTGATCTCTGCTGTGTCCTTTATTAATTCTGACAAGCCATGAGGAAGGGTCATGGTGCCTTTTAACAGGCCAGCAGCAAGATCCAGGTGAGAAGATTTTCATCAATGAGAACAGAGGGTTTAGGCAGTCCATTTGAAAAACGCTTAGAAACAAAGAGTTATTTTTCTCCTTGAATCATTCAACAAAGTGTAGTGTGATTTGGGACCAAAGAAAGCCTCTAAATTTTAGTCAAGTAAGTAGGCATCTCCTTTGGAGGTATTGAATTCCGCTGTATATTTTAACAAACAATAACAATAGCAGCTTACATCTAAAGGGAGCTTTAAATTTTCTGAAATGACATATAATTCAATTCCATACACATTTTTAAAATCTATTATTTATTTATTTATTTTAAACATTCTTTTCTTTTTAAATTTTGAGTTCCAAATTCTCCCCCTCCCACCCACACCTCTCCCACTCACTGAGAAGGCAACCAAAAACGACATCAATAATACAGGTGAAATCATGCAAAACTTATTTCCGTACTGGTAATTTCACCAAAAGAACTCTTCCCCCCCAAAAAACAAAACAAAACGAAACATGGTAATTGTACTTCAATTTTCATTTGGAATCCACCAGTTCCCTTTCTGGAGGTGAATAACATTTTTTTTTTCATCACGAGTGCTTTGGAATTGTCTTGGATCATTGTATTGATCAGAGTAGCCACATCTTTCACAGTTGATCATCATAACATTACTGTTACTAGGAATAACGATGTCTCAGTTCTCACTTCACTTTTCATCAGTTCATATAGGCACTGCTATTTTTTTCTGAAACCACCCCCCTCACCATTTCTTATAACACAATAGTACTCTATCACAATCATATGCCACAACTTGTTCAGCCATTCCATAACTGATTAGCATCCCCTCATTTTCCAATTGTCAACACAAAAAGAGCTGCTATAAATATTTTATTTATAAAAGATCTTTACCTTTTTTCTGTGATCTTTTTTAGCTACAGAGCTAGTAGTGGTATTTCAGGGTGAAAGGATATGCACAGTTTTATAAACCATTAGGCATAGTTCCAATTTTTTCTCCAGAACAGTTGAGCCAGTTCACAACACTAGTTTATTAACATACCTATTTTCCCTTATCCTCTCCAGCATTTGTCATTTTTGATAGGTGTGAGATACCTCAGAGTTGTTGTAATTCGCATTTCACTAATCAAGAGTGGTTTGGAACATTTTTAATATGATTACAGGTAGCCTTAATTTCTTCTGAAAACTGTGTGTTCATATCTTTGGCCATTTATCATTTGGAGAATGGCTCTTATTTTTATAAAGTTGACTCACTTTTCTGTACATTTGAGAACTGAGGCCTTTATCAGGAAAACTTACTATAAATTTTTTTTATATATTATTTCACTATTGAACCTTTTAGCAAAATATAGTTTTCCAATTCCACATGGGTTATACATGTGTAGTGACGCAAAACATACCCATGATAGTCACGTTGTGAAAGAAAACATAAATGAACAACAACAACAACAAAACCAAGAAAAATAAAGGAAAAAATATGCTTCAATCCGTATTCAGACACCATCAGTTCTTTCTCAGGGGATGGATAGTATTTTTCATCATAAGTCCTTCAGAGTTGTTTTGGATTGATTTGCTGAGAATGGCTAAGTTATTCACAACAGATCATCTTACAATATTGCTGTTACTGCGGGCACAGTACATTTCACTTTGTATCAGTCCATGCAAGTTATTCCAGGTTTTTCTGAGAACATCCTGCTCATCATTTCTTATAGGACAATAGTATTCTATCATAATCACATACCATGTTTTGTTTATCTATTCCCCAGTTGATGGACATGCCCTCAATTTCCAATTCGTTGTCACCAGAGAAGAACTACTATAAATATTTCTGTACATATAGGTCCTTTTCTTTTTCTTTTTTTTTTAATCTCTTTTGGGCTATAGAACCAGTAGTGGTACTGCTAGGTCAAAGAGTAGGCATGGTTTTATAGCCCTTTGGGCATAGTTCCAAATTGTTCTACAGAATGGTTGAATCAGTTCACAACTCCACCAACAATGCATTAATGTCCCACTTTTCCCACGTCCCCTCCAATATTTGTCATTTTCCTGTTCTGTCCTATTAGCCAATCTAATAGGTATGAGGCAGTACCTCAGAATTGTTTTAATTTGTATTTCTCCAATTAATAGTGAGTTAAATCATTTTTTCACATGGCTATAGATAGATTTGATTACTTCATCTGAAAATTATTCATTTCTTTTGATCTTTTAACAGTTGAGAAATGATTCTCGTTTTTATAAATTTGACTCAGTTCTCTATATGCTTGAGAAATGAGACCTTTATCAGAGAAATTTGCTTTATTTCTTTTTTCAAAGTTACTATTGCTAAATGTATTTCCCTCTATCCTATTTCCTCCTCCTGTTTATTCTGTTCTCTCTCTTCTTTCACCCTATTCCACCTCAAAAGTGTTTTACTTCTGACTACCCCTTCCCCAAATCTGCTTTCCCTTCTATCATCCCCTTCTTCTCTTATCCCTTTCCCCTCCTAATTCCCTGTGGAGTAAAATAGATTTCTATGCCCAATTGAGTGTGTATGTTATCCCTCTTTGAGCCAATTATGATAAGAGCAAGGTACACTTACTCCCCTCCACTTCCCCTATCTTCCCCTCCACTCTAAAATATTTTTCTTGCCTCTTTTATGTGAGATAATTTATCCCATTCTACTTCTCCCTTTCTTTCTCTCCCAATACATTCCTCTCTCACTCCTTAATGTTATTTTTTAAAGTATCCCTACACATTTAACTCCCATCAACTGTCCTATATAATGAGAAAGTTCTTATGACTTGGAAGCATCATCTTCTCATGTAGGAATGTAAACAGTTTAACCTTATTAAGTCCCTTATGATTTCCCTTTCCTGTTTATCTTTTTATGCTTCTCTTGAGTCTTGTATTTGAAAGTCAAACTTTCTATTCAGCTCTGGTTTTTTCATCAAGAATTCTTGAAAGTCATCTATTTCATTGAATCTCCATTATCCCCCCTGAAGTTTTATACTTAGTTTTGCTGGGTAGGTGATTCTTGGTTGTAACCTGAGCTCCTTTGTCCTTTGGAATATCATATTCCAAGCCCTCTGACACTTTAATGTAGAAGCTGCTAAATCTTGTGTTACCCTGACTGTAGTTCCATGATATTTGACTTTTTGTACCTGTTTATCATTTGGCCTAGTCTGTTTTTTAAGGTGTTATTTTCTTTAGTAATTTTTGTGTATCTCCTTTACCAAGCTGTTGACTCATTTTTTCATGATTTTCTTTCATCACTCTCATTTCTCTTCCAAAATTTTCCACCACCTTTCTTATGTGATTTTTCAAAATCCTCTTTGAGCTCTTCCATGGCCTGAGACCAATTCATATTTTTCTTGGAGACTTTGGATGTAGCAGCTTTGACTTTATTATCTTCTGAGTGTGTGTTTTGATCTTCCTTGTTACAAAAATAACTTTCTATGGTCAGAATTTTTTTTCTGCTGTTTGCCTTCATTTTCCCAGCCTATTACTTGACGTTTATCTCTTTGTTAGAGTAGGGCTCTGCTTCCAAGGTGGAGTTCACACTGCCCAAAGCTTCAAGGGTTTTCTGCAGTTGTTTTTCAGAGATGCTTCTAGGTACCTTTTAGTTTTCAGTTCTTCCAAAGTGGTATGATCTAAGGAGAGGTGTTTACTATTCTCCTCACCTATGCTCTGGTCTGCAAGTGACCATAAGCACTCTTTTTTCCCCTGTAACTGTGAAGAGGGTCCCCACTGCACTGTGGCCACAAGCTCTGGTGTGCTAATGCTTCTCCTTGCCTTGAAGGATACCTAGGACTGTGACCCAGATCAGAATATGGGCAAAGCAACAGAGTCCTGCCTCAATGTTAGCAAAGAGAATCCTGTAATCTCCTTCTAGTCAATTGTTTGACCCTCTTAGTGTCTGTAGGATGAGATCTCCAGAAGCAGCCTCGTTTGCTAAAGCCTGGTTTGTGCTGGCATGGCCTGCACTGGACTGAGCACCTCTCTCATCCTGGCTCAACAGACCTTTCTTGCCCACCTTTCAAGCTGTCTTGGGCTGGAAATGTAATTCATTCCATCCTTTTGAGGGTTCTGTTGCTCTAGAATTTATTTAGAATAATTTTTAAAGATATTTGGATGGCATGTGGGAGAACTCAGGTGAGTCCCTGCCTTTACTCTGCCATCTTGACCCTGCCCTCACTTTGTTTTCTTCTAGCATTTCTTGTTGGGCTTGTGCCTAATTAGTATTTTTCTTATAGGCTATACTTGTAGCTGTATTCACATTGTTGTCTTCTTAGTTTATGTCTTCATCTCTTTTGATACCGTAGTAGCATTTTATGGTCAATTTCTTTTTGTTGTTGTTGTTGTTTGGTTATATTTCCAGACTGTTTCTTGAATTTATGTTAAAGTCAACCTGGGCCTTAGGAGACCCTGTCCCAGTCTTCAGACTTTTCATGCTGCTACTTTCAAAATTTGTGCAAGTTTTGGTGCTTCCAAATTGGTGTGATGCAAGGTATGTGGTCATGACTCTCCTAGTCTGCACTCTGGTCTTCACGTAGTAAGACCCCCTTGACCTCCTGCAGCCACAAGTCCCAATGCTCCTCTTTGCCTTGGATCTAAGACCAGTGCCCTTGGTCCCTTGTGATGGACCACAAGTGCTCTTCACCATCCTGGAATGGTGACCCAGCACTGGTTATGTGTAATAGAGTTACCAATCAGCATCAGCTTTACCCACTGCCAGTACAAGGTCTCTTGTAATCTCTTTCTTACCAGTTTTTCCACCCCCTTAGTGTCTTTGGGCTGAGAACTTCAGACGTGCCACTTTGGCAGCCACTTCCAAGGCCCATTGCTTGTGCTGCTGAGCCCCCACCTTGTGTTCCACACCTCTCCTGCTGATCTCCTTAGTTGTCTTACACTGGAAAAATATTTTACTCTGACCTTTTGTTGGCTCTGCTGCTCCAAAATTTGATTTGAGGAGTTATTTTAAAGTAGTTTGGAGGACTGGGATAGTTCAGCTGGATTACTTCCTGCACTTCTGCCATCTTGCTTCCATTCTCCTCCATTGAACATCTACTATGTGCAAGATACTACGATTCTATCTTCAAAGAGCTAACTTTTTACTTAAAAACACAGGAGAAGTGCTGAAAATACAGCACCCAATTCAATTCAGTTGAGCAAGCATTTACTAAGCAATTATTAAATGCTCTCTGTCCAGAAGGAGTTTATATTCCATACAGGAAAGAGTATGCACACAGATAGGTAAAAAGAAAATCCATGCATAGTAAACAAAAATAACTGGAAGGGGGTTCTCTTAAGACTTGGGGATTAAGAAATAGATAAATACAATCTAATTTGAGAAGAAAGAGAACTAATACCTAAGGGGTTCAGGAATGTCTTTTCATATGATATGACTCCTGAATTAAACATTGAGAGAAGTTAAAAATTTCAGAAGGTAGAGATGAGGAGGGTGTAAATCTCAGCCATTTTATATAGCCTAGGCCAGAGGTAAGGAATCTGTGGCCTTGAGGCTACATGTGGCCTTCTAGGTCTTTGGGTCCGGTCTTTTGACTGAGTCCAAGTTTTACAGAGCAAATGCTTTTATTAAGGGGCCCTGCGCAAAAGGCATAGAGATTAGAAAAGTAATATAAAATGTTCACCAGCAGAAGTAAGGAGATTAGTTTTTTCTGGAATGTACAGTTTGTGAAAGATCACGTCTGCAAAGTGAGACAAAAACCTAATTGTGAAGGTCTTTAAGTGCCAAGGTGAGGAAGTTGTATTTTACTCCGAAGGCCATAGTGAGTCACTGAAGATTTGTGAGCAGGAGAGAGCTGTGATCATACTAAACCTAATTTCTCTAAAATAAAAAAATTCTAGCAGAGATAACTCAGCTATCATTATCTTATTTTACAGTTGAGGAAACTGAGGTTCATGGATATTGTAGCTGGCCTAAGAGCATATATTTAATAAGTGGAAGAGATGATACTTGGACATGGGTCTTGGGATTATAAATCCAGAGCTTTTTTTCACTGCCCCATGGGTGTGATAAAGTAGTACCTGACATGGGGAAAAGCTAACATGGGGGTATTAATTTGATCTGTACAACCTGCAAAGAGGATTTCATTCCCAGTTGGATCACCAAAAATTAGCTGGACTTGCCCACAGGATGTGGCAGGAACGTCATTAAGATGGAACTTGCATGTAGCCAACCAGCTCAGGCAGTTCTAACTCGGACACATTTTCCAAGTCTTTCTGTTTTTGTTTTTGTTTTTTTTCACTTAAACAGTTTATCACAGCAGGGCAAAGGAAGATGTGGAACAGGAAAAGGAGAAGTTGTTACAAAAGTAATGAGGGGCTGGGAGGGGGAGGAGAGAAGGTTGTGAATAGAAATTGGTTTTTATCATTTAATCAAACCCGAACAAATGTAGTAATGAGAAGAGAACATATGATCTCAAATACTGAACTTGCCCAAAGCTCTAATAGTAACACAAACAAAAACATGGCACCAATCTGTGCTAATTCCAGGGTAATTTAATCAATGTTTTACCCTTTTTTAGTCTAACTTGTGATGTTAGATTAATATATTATTGTATCGCAGTTGTTGCTTCCTCTTGAAACAGTAAGAGTCATAGTATGTTGGATCTATTGCTTGATTGGAGTCAGAGGGCCTGAATTTCAGTCCTGCTGCCATAAGTATGTGCCGCAAGACCTTAGGTAAGTCATTTATCTAAACTTCAGTTTCTTACTTTGTAAATCATAGAGAATCATACTTATACTACCTACTTCACAGGGTTATTGAGAGAAGAGTGTTTTACAAACCTTAAAATGCTATATAAAGGTAAGTTAATGGCTCTTCTTGCCATGAGTGGTGGCAGGTGTCTGTAATCCTAGTTTACAGGAGAGGCCAAGGCATGTGTATCTGATGGTCTCCAGAGTTTTGAGTTGCTGTGGGCTGAACGAACCAGGTGTTTGAACTAAGTTTGGCTTTAATACAGTAATACCCCCAAGGATAGAGGATTACCAGTTTGTCTAAGGAGAATAGAACTGGCTCCTGTAGAAAATAGAATAGGTCAAAGCTCCCATACTGAATAGACACCAAGCCTGAGAGTAGCTCCTGTACTTCCACCGTGGGAAGTCTATCTTCCAAGATAACCTGTGCTTCCAGCCTACCTTCCAAGATAGGTAGAACCAGTGTTAAAAATAATAGTAATTAAATATTAAAGCTACCTTTTTCCCTATGCCTTCAACTACAGAGTGAACTTGCAATGTCCTGAGCCAATCCAACCCAATTTTCTTTATTTAGTATTCTATTTTTCCACTGTTACATGTAAAAAAAATAATTTTTAACATTTGTTTTTAAAACTTTGAATTCAAAATTCTCTCCCTTCCTTCCTCCCCATTCCCCTACCCCATTGAGAAGGCAAGCAATATGATATAGGTTATACATGTGTAGTCATGCAAAACATTTCCATTATAATCATGTTGTGAAAGAAAACATAGACTCCCCTCCCTTCCAACCCAACACTTATTAAACGCCTGCTCAAAAAAAAAAAAAAAGGTACTGTGGTAGTCTTTGAGGAATTGAAAAATAAATTTAAAAAATGACCCCAGCTCTCAAGAAATTTACCTTCTGCTGGGACCAAGGTGTTACCAACAAGTTGTGATCTTGCTCAGAATTTCCTAAACTAATTTGGCCACAGGATACACTTGACTTGGACCATACTTATGGAACCTATAAACTCTAGCCTAGTTATCCTAGGATTGTGGAATTTCCTTGGGATAAGGGAAAAACTTAAAGAAAAATGGAGGTAATTAAACTTGTTTTCATACTGAGAAATTGTTGTCCAAAGTGTTTTTTGATACATAGAACTTCATGAGAAGCTAAGTATGTGTTTCAATCTTCCCCGGTAGAAGAAGTGCCCACGTTAATGAAATCATGATCTACTGAGGTATCAAAGTTCCTAGATAGCAAATTTTATCTTTTACATTTTAGGTCAATATTGTTAATATTGATATTTTGTCCAGGGAAGCCAACTGTCATGGTCTAAGTAGGACTAGAAGTTTCCTCTGAAATCACTCTAGAAAGAATGAGGAGGAAGGAATGGAGGTAGGAAGGACACAAGTATTTAAGTACCTACTATGTATCAGGCACTGTGCTGGATGCTTTACAAATATCTTATTTGATTCTCACAGCAATACTGGAAGGTGATTGATACTATTATTTCCATTTTATAATTGAAGAAACTGAGGCAGATAGAGGTTAAGTGATTTATCTAAGGTCATGCAGCTAGTACATGTCTGAAGTCATATTTGAACTCAGATCATTCTAACTCCAGGCTTAGTGTTCTATTTGCTGTATCATCTAGGAAATTACTGGAATTTTTCATTTTTATATAGTATGTCTTTCCAAGGCTCCTAATATTTTGTATGGGGGCTTCAAAACTGTCCCAGTAAGAGGGGTAGAAAGAAAGTGAAGTGTCATGTTCAGTGAACTAATCCAAGGCTCTGTTAAAAAAAATAAAGACAAAAAGAAGCATACTATCCATGTGATAAAACCGTGAATCCCCTCCTCTAGAGTTTACATACCTTTCATTCCTCTCTGGCCCTGGCCCTAAGATGAGTAAACAGGGGGAAAACAAGCAGCTATAGTGGCTTCTGGCTGTATTTTTTTTTCCCTGACTCAGGCCTTTTGACAGTGAAGCCTAAGTTTTAAGTGATATAATTTTATAGAAAAGACCTAGGCACTCCTTGAGGCCAGGGACTATCCTTTGCTCTTTTTTTTTTTTTTTTTTTTGGTATCCCCAGCACTTATCACAGTGCTTGGCACATAGTAGGTACTTAATAAATGTTTATTGATTGATGATTAAAAGAGAAGCCTTTCCTATTTCAAAGGGAGCTATCTCCTTCATTAAGTTCTTGTTAACATGGAGGGATCTCTCTCTGTCTCTGCCTCTCTCTCTCTCCAATTTCTCTTTTCTCCTTCAGGCAATGTCAGTGTGGAGTAGTGAAGAAAGCAATGGTGTATCAATCAGAAAATCTGCATTCAAATAATAGTTATGCCACCTGTTTATTGTCTGTGTGATGGGCAGATCATTTCCATTGTGGTGAGGCAGACAGAGTACTGTTCTTGAAGTAAAAAAAACAAACAAACTGGATTTAAATCTGACCTTTGACACATGAACAAATCATTGAACTTCCTTTACTCAATTTCCTAATCCAGGAGTTGGCAGATTTTTTTTTTTTATAAAGGGTCAGATAGTAAATATTTTAAGCTTTGTAGGCTAAGGGGCAAATTTGAGGATATATTGAGGTACAATATAACAAGAGTAAAGAAATTTCCACAAAATTTTTATTGATGAAATCCAAAATATAATAATAATAATAGTATACACTTGCTTATAATATATGTCTGCTAATGAGAATGAGTGTTTGGGGTACATTATTTCACTTAATTGGGGTTCAAAGTCAGTGTTTCCTATCATTAAAAGTGATTATAATTGTTCATCTATTAATGGTGATCTTAGTGAGATTTTATGAAATTCATTTTTGGAAATGTCTTTCAAAAAGAAAGCTACTTCCAAATACTGTTATCAGTCTATGAACATAGGCTTTTAATGAAGCATATTCCATACTTTGGAAGCATTTATAGAATTCTATTAATTCTTTCCTTTGTATTAGATTTTTAGTATGTCTTTACATTTTGGATTAATGACTTTCGATTAAAGGCTAGATGGAAGCACCTCAATTGCAAAATTAAATGGATTTTGAAATACGTCTTTTACATTTGCATAAAATCTTAAAAAATGCTACTAGAACTGTAGTTTGAGTTCAGAAAATATATCCACTACTAATTTGTGTGGGAATGGAGATCTCATGGCTTGTTTTAATTTTTGACAGCATGGGAAGTGTATGAAGCAACTTGGCGTTACTTGTCCTTCAAACCCAAGTAACTGTGTGGTCATCTAGGTGTCTCAGTGGATGGAGCACCAGGCCTGGAGTTAGGAACACCTGAGTTCAAACCTAGTCTTAGCTATTACTAACTGTGTAACCCTGGGCAAGTCACTTACCCTCTGTTTACTTCAGTTTCTTCATCTGTAAAACGGGGAAATAATAGCACCTAGCTTACAGGGTTGTTTTGAGCATCAAATGAAACAATATTTGTAAAGTGTTTAGCATGATGTCTGGTATATAGTAAAAGTTACATAAATGTTATTTTTATAATTATTAGTTGTCATTGAATTGATTTAAGTTTAGCATATAAGCAGTATTTTTTTTGCCCTGTAATTTAATTTAGAAGAAATATTATCAAGTCTACAGCAAAGAGCTAATTTCCAAAGCTATTCAGTGTTTGATTAAAAGGATTGTGGGTGGTTCGCTTTCAGAAAATTTTCAGTCTTGCCCCTCAGCAAAAATAATGAGAAATTAAATAAAATGCTGTATAAAAACAATACCTGTGGCAATTGAAATGTTGTTGATTTATAACAGCAGCATTGGCAGATGGGGGCAACAGGGAGAAGCCTAGAGAGCCCTACAGGTGATTTCTTTTGCAACTACTCAACTCTGCCATTGTAGTGTGAAAATAGCCATAGACAATATGTAAATGAATGAGTCTGGCTGCCTTTCAATATAACTTTATTTTTAAACATTTTAAAAAAGCAATTCTTAGCTCATTGGCCATACACAAACAGCAGCAAACTGGATTTGGGCTGCAGGGGAGTGGCAGTTAGTTGACCCCCATACTAATCTATAAAAAAGGTACAATGATAGCTGCAATATGTACCTCACAGATTGCTATTAGGGTCAAATGAGATAATGAGGGAGGCAGCCTGATGCAATGAAGAAAAAATACTGTATTTGGAATTTGAAGACTTGAGTTCACCTTATAGTAATACCTGTGTGATTTAGCCTGGGCTAAGTCATCTGGTTTCTCTTGGCTTCAGGTTCCTGGTAATAACAGCTAACATTTACATAGCACTTGTAGATTTATGAAACACTACTTGCCCAGGGTCACACACTTAGAAAGTGTCTAAGGTAGGATTTGAATCCACGTTTTCCTGGCTCCAAGTCAGTGCAGCACCTAAGTGAGATGACTGGACTCAATGAAAGGTAAGATCTTTTTCAATTTTAAAATCTGAATCTTATATATGGAAAGGACCTTTACAAAGTGTCAGTTATCATCATCCACAACTTCATCATAAATTGCATCTTTGGTGAGTACTTGGGCTCAAATCTTGTTTCTGCTGTATATTATCTGCATGACAAGTCAATCCTCTTCTGTAAAATGTGTGTGAGTAAACAGGGTTGTAAAAAAGACATAGCATAATTATTGTGACTAGGATGATAAGGTCCTTTAAATTTTATTTGTTCCATTCTCAACTGGGAAATCAATGCTGCACCCCAATCTTTTTTTTTACATTTTATTCACTAAATCTATTCCAAGCTCCACAAACTCTATTCCAAAACTTCTCTTCTCGATCCACTTATAATCTTTCTCCCCATAAACTTCTATTGAAGACCTTGACTGAAAAAAAGCAGTCACATAAGGCAAGCTCCCTGTCCTCCATTAAGTCCACACTTAAAATCAAGTTGGCATCTACCTACCTCACTGTCTGTTTCCCTGCCTCTGTCTGTCTGTCTGTCTGTCTGTCTCCCTCTCTCTCTTTCTCAGTGTGTGTATATCTCTCTCTGCCTCTGTCTCTCTATGTGTGCCTGTGTCTGTCTCTCTGTCTGTGTCTCTCTCCTCATCAATCCCCATAGATTCAAACCGTATCTCTATAATGTTGACTCCTAAATCTATCTATTCAACTCTAATGTCTCTCCTGAGCTAAAGTCCTACCTCTCCACCTGAATATTAGACATTTCTAATTGAATGTCCCATAGGCATCACAAACTTAACATGTCCAAAACAGAATTCTTTCTTCCCCCAAATCCTACCACCTCTTACAATCCCTCTTTTGATTTAGGATGTTACTACTATTCTAGATATTCAGGTTCTCAGCCTAATCCTTGATTCTTCACTCTCTCTCAATTCCTATATCTAAATAATTGCCAAGTTTTATTTATTCCATCTTTTCAATCTCTCTTGTGGCTTTCTGTCCTCTTCCCCATACTTAGACCACAATCATCCTTTTCTAAGCCCTCATTGCTTCCCCCCAAGATTTACATAGTAGGTGCTTAGTAAATATTTATTTGTTTGTTTCCTCCCTCCCTCCCTCCCTCTCTCTCTCCCTCCTTCCTTCCTTCCTTTGTAATTAGGATCCTTATATCTAGTATCTATCCTCTCAGATCCATTCCTAGAGCTACCAAATTGTCATTCCTAAATTTCAAGTCTGACCACACCACTTCTCTTAGCAAGAAGCTTTAGTGGGAACACTAGAGACATCTAGTTATTCACAGAAACGTGTACTACTTGTACCACAAATCATAGCAGAGGCATCTGGTGGCACAGTGGATAGAGCACCGGACCTAGAGTCAGGAAAACCTGAGTTCCAATCAAGGCTCAGACATTTATTAGCTCTGTGACCCTGGGCAAGTCACGGGATCTCTTTTTCACTTGGCTGTAAAATAGGGATAATAATAGCACCTATTTCTTAGGATTGTTGTGAGGATCAAATAAGACGATATTTGTAAAACACTTTCTGACACATAGTAGGTGCTATATAAGTGCTAATTCTCTCTCCTTTCCCACTATTGATTCCATGATGGGAT
>NW_020954591.1:31819226-31823999 GCF_900497805.2 Vombatus ursinus | reverse complement strand
CCAACTCAGGTGCTACTTCCTGCTCCTATCCCTCCTTGCCCTCACTATTACTTTTCTTCCAAAAAGACTTTCCCAGAATGGATTTTTTGCTAGACTACCAAGCCATATATATTTTTTAAGATGAGCCAGTTAGCACCAGAGAACTCAGCTGTCAGCCTCATCTCCTTCCCCAAACAGAAGTGATGTTCTCTTTTCTATTCCTGAGCAAAGTTGTATGGAGGTAATCCAAGTAACTCCGGGGGTGTGGTTATAATGAGACAGCTGTTTCCCTGGGTTTTGGGATGTGTTTGGCGAAGACATTTTCCCATCTTCCCAACAATTTCACATCTTACATCTTGGTAGCCAAGTTATCTTTGCTCAGCCCATCCTGTCCTGGCAGCCTTATTATTTTACTCATTTATGTGAAATAGCAACAATGACAAAAAAAAAAAAAAATCCTGCAGAAATGCAAGCTAATTGTGTCATATTTTGTGAATGCAAATATTTCAGACACTTTAATCCTAGTCTTTATTTGACATATTAGATCAGATGCTGTTGTCCTCAGTTCTGTCCCTGAGGTATATAATATACTGATCAGAAAACTTAGTGAGGAGCTGGTAGCCAACAGAAGACCAAATTCAATTAACTCAATTCTTTGCAGTTCTATGGGCTGAATGAAGACAGACAAACCTCATGGGGGCTTCTCTGGGAAGCAGGAAGTATTGTATAATGTTGAAAAAATCTAGGTCTTTGAAGGCCATTCAAAGACTTATTTCTGACTTGATGTAAATAGCTTTAGGGTAAGTAAAACACCAAAGGGCACCCAACTGATCAATATAAATCATCTTAAAACCCCACTCTGACATGTACCCCCCCATTCTTGAAACTGATCTTAATATATAAGGAGCACAGAAAAACCTAAGTATTGTCATTATTGACAATATTCAAGGTCTATTAAAGCCCGTTTTCCATCCATCAATTATCCAGACAACATACATTTATTAAGTGCTTAATGTAGTGGCAAGCACTGTGCTAATCCCCAGGGACACAAATAAAAGTTAAAAAAAAAGTCCCTGCCCTCAAGCAGTTCACAGTCTAATGAGAGACAACTATGTATATACATGACATATACAGTATAAATGAAGGTAATCTTTTTATAAAATATATTGGTATTAATACCTTTCTCATCACCTAAATTTCCCCATTTATCCCTACTAATTTCCTCTTCCAGAGTGCCAACAAAGAATTTTAAAGGAAAAAAAGAGAAATAAGAAGAGAAAAACATCAGCAAAACTTATCAATCCATTAAAAAAAATCTGAAAATAAATTATTCAGTGTTCTACATCTGTTGACTTCCTATCTCTGCAAAGAGTTTGGGAAAGTGGTCTTCTTATATCTCTTCTTTGGGGCTATATTTGGTCTTTATAATTTTGAACCATTCATTTTTTTTTATTATTTTGTAGTTCTTTCCACTTACATTGTTGCGGTGATTACATAACTTATTTTATTGGTTCTGCTTATATCACTTTGAATTAGTTAACATATTTTTATGTTTCTCAATATTTATCATATTTGTAATTTCTTACTACACAATTATATTCAACTACATTCATGTACCACACTTTTTTTAGTCATTCCTCAATTGATGAACATCTACTTTATTTCTAGTTCTTTTCTATTACTAAAAAAAAATGGTGCTATACATATTTCTGGGAAGCTAGGTGGCACAGTGAATAGAGTGTCACAGTGCTGGGCCTGGAGTCAGGCAGATTTATCTTCCTGTGTTCAAATCTGGCCTCAGACACTTACTAGCTGCGTGACCCTGGACAAGTCACTTAACCCTTTGGCCTCAGTTTACTCATCTATAAATGAGATGGAGAAGTAAGTGGCAAACCACTCTAGCATCTTTGCCAAGACATTCCCAAATTGGATCACAAAGAGTTGGATATGACTGAAACAACTGGATAACAACTTAGGTATTTGAGTGTATACAGGGACTTGATTAATATCAATGACCCCCCTGGGGTATATGCCTCCTAATGAAATCTTGCAACAAAAGAGTATGAGAATTTTAGCTACCTTATTACATAATTCTGAATTGCTTTAATGGAAGCTAATCTTATAAAGAAGAGGTGCTAGGTCAGGGAGGGGGTGGGGAACTGGGAAAGCAATCCTATAGGTAAAATTTCAGTCTTCAAGGAGGTCCGTTAAGTTAGGGGGTTGAGGTGAGAAGGAAAAGCATTCCAGGTAGGGGGATAGGCAGTGAAAATTCGCAAAGTCAGCAGATAGACTGTCCTATACAAGAAACTGTTAAGTAGACCTCTTCAGATGAATCATAGAGTATGTGGAAGGAATTAAAATTTAAGAAAAATGGAAAGGTAAGGAAGGGTCACATTATAAAGAATTTTAAATATCAAATAGCACATTTTAAATATTTGATCCTAGAAGGAATAGGAAACCATTGGAGTTTATTGAGTAGGGGACTGACATGGTCAAATTTTGCCTTAGAAGAATCACTTTGGTAGTTAAATGGAGAATAGTTGGAGTTGGAGTGAGGATTGAATTGAGGCAGAGAAACCAAACAGAAGGCTGTTGTAATAATTCATCAATGAGGCAATTAAGGATCTAACCAGAATGGTGGCTGGGCCAGGGAAAAGGAGATCTGTATAAGAAATACTGTGATGGTAGAAACAACAAAATTTGACAACAGATTGTGTATGTGCCATAAGGATTCAAGGATTACACAAAGGTCACATACCTGGCTGACTGGAAAGATAATGCTGACCTCAATAGGAAACAGGGAAGTTGGAAAGGCGAGGGTTGGAGAAAAGGATAATGAATTCTCCTCTGGACAGGTGAAATGATTGGCAAATCTTAGAGTGCTGTATAAATGCTAGCTATTATGATGATGATGATTATGGTAGGTTGAGCTTGAAATATCTTTGAGACATCCAATTTGAGATGTCCAATAAGCAATTGGTGATATGAGACTAGAGATCAGGAGTGAGGTTAAAGCTGAATAAATAGCCCTGAGAATCATTTGCATAGAGATGGTTATTGAACACATAGGACCTAACGATATTACTTGGTGAGATAGTATATAGGGACAAAAGTACCCAGGAGAAATCATTGAGGGACTCTCCTGGTGAGTATGTGTGACCTGGATTCATCAAAGACCACTGAGAAACAGTTGTCAGGGGGCAGAGCCAAGATGGCAGAGTGAAAGCAGTGAATTGTTTGAGCTCTCCCCCAAAGCCCTCCAAATACCTGTAAAAAATGGCTCTAAACAAATCCTAGAGCAGCAGAACTCACAAAAAGATAGAGTGAAACAAATTTCCAGCCCAAGACAACCTGGACGGCTGATGGGAAAGGTCTGTTGCACCAGACTGGGGGAGGAGTGCAGTTTAGCATGGGCTGCCCAGGCAAAGACTGGGCCTCAGTGAACCTGGAGCAGGCCTCAGTGGACTGAATCAAAGGGAGCTGTGGTGGTTTCTAGACTTCTCAACGCATAAACGTCAAAGACAACTTAGAAGGTCAGTAGGAAAGGTCTGTCAGATCTCTGTGAAAGGGTGAGAGAGGAGCTCGGTTCAGCCCTAGTCCTGGTACAGCCCCAGGGCAGCAGTTATTTCTGGACCTCTCAGCCTACAGACCATGGCGGGGATCAAGTGACTGATCAGAGGGGGATTGCAGGGATCTCTTTGCTGGTGCTGAGGCAGAATTCGCTTGCTTTGCCCATGCTTGGATCTGAGTGGTGGTCCTGGAGTGAGGAGGAATGCTGGTGTGGCAGAGCTTGTGGCAGTGGTGGAGAGAGAATCCTCCTCACAGTTCCCAGGCAGAAAAGAGTGCTTGGGGTCACTCATAGATCAGAGCACAGGCCAGGAAAGGAGAAAACACCTCACCCTTGATCATACCACCTTGGAAGAACTGAAAATTTACAGGTCCCTAGAAGTACCTCTGAAAACAGCTGCACAAAAACATCCTCCACACTGGAAGCAGAACCCTATCTTAATAAAGAGAAAGAATTGTCAGAGGCAGCTGGGGAACACATTGGATAGAAAACTGGGTAGATCTAAGTTCAAATTTGACTTTAGACTCTTACTGTGTGATCCTGTGTAGATCACTTAACCTCTCTCTGCCTCCACTTCTTCAATTGTTTAATGAGGATAATAATAGCACCCACCTACCAAGGTTGTTGTGAGGATAAAAGGAATTAACATTTGTAAAGCGCTTAGAGTGCCTAGCATGTAGTAAATGTTTAATAAATGTTTATTTCCATCACACAGGTAGGAGGAAAACCAGGACAGAGCAATGCCACGAAAACCTGGAGAGAAACAAGTATCTAGAAGGTGACAGTGATTGAGAATGTCAGTGACTGTAGGGATGTCAAGAAGGCTAATGAAGGAGAAAAGGAAGATACTGGGGCAGCTAGGTGGCGCAATGGATAGAGCACCAGCCCTGGAGTCAGGAGGACCTGAGTTCAAATGCGGCCTCAGATGCATAACGCTTCCTAGCTGTGTGACCTTGGGCGAGTCACTTAACCCCATTGCCTAGCCAAAAAAAAAAAATGAGAACAGGAAATATTTGACAATTTTGAAATAATTAGGAACTTTGAAGAGAGAAATTTTCAGGTAAAATAGGAGGTTGAAATCCAGGCTACAGAGAGTTTAGAAGTAAATGAGAGAAGTGGAGGAACCTGGTATAGATTGCTTTCTCGAGGAGTTTTGCCAAGAAAAGGTGGAGAATTATAGGACCATAGTTCACAGAAATCATTAAATCAAGTGAAGATTTTTTTTT
>NW_020954591.1:31811756-31819126 GCF_900497805.2 Vombatus ursinus | reverse complement strand
AGAGAGAGAGAGAGAGAGAGAGAGAGAGAGAGAGAGAGAGAGAGAGAGAGAGAGAGAGAGAGGGTGAAAAAAGAAAGAGAAATGGAGAGACAGAGAGAGAGACAGAGAGAGGAAGAGAAAAAGAGAGAGAGACAGAGAGAGAGAGAGAGAGAGAGAGAGAGAGAGAGAGAGAAAGAAAGAGAGAGGGAGAGAGAGAGAGAGAGAGAGAGAGAGAGAGAGAGAGAGAGAGAAGGAGAGGGAGAGGGAGAGGGAGGGAGAGAGAGAGAGGGAGAGAGAGAGAGAGAGAGAGGGAGAGGGACAGGGAGAGATGGGATCAATCTACTAGAGAAAGCAGAAGGGGATGGAATCAAGGGTGCATGATATGAGATTTGATAAAGGTCACCTCTTCATATGAGGCAAGGATGAAGCAGATGGTGGAGGAAGATGTCAGAGTGATATGAGATAAGCTGAGATGGTAGGGGTTGAGGACTTTGAGGGGTTTGGGGAGGGGATAAAAGACTATGATAAAGGAATTTAGGAGTTCATGAACATAGATACGGAATACTTGAGAATTATGGCAAGAGTAAGCACATGCGCATGTGTGTAGCTGAGGTAGAGTGGAGAAATACATTATGACAACTGAGTAGACTGAGGAACTGGGAGGATCAAATATTTGAAGGAGCAGCAATAGACAGTGTGTCCCAAAAATCTTAGTGCACTTTTAAGCTTTGATAACTTCACAAGTATAAATTGTTATACATTTACAAAAACAACATGTGAAAGGCGAATTATATTCATTTAAAAAAATATTAGCTGTGTAATGTTGGGCTGAATTTAACCTTTCAGGGCCATGGGCAACTTTCCAAAAGCAGAGCAGGTGCTGATCTGCCTTGGTAGAAGAAGCTTTCTCACCTGGGAATTCTTTCTATACCAACGAAATCAGAAGTCTAGTTTCTATTCTTGTCTGGTAGCAATGTGTACGAGGCTACAAGCTTCCATTTTGTCCCAAGAATCAGTTGGCAAAATATGACAAGAAACATTTCATCTCCTATAATCTCAGTTCAGAGTCCTTTACATACACTCCATTTGAGAGTTCATATGCAGAATCATAGAGTATTAGAGTTGGCAGACACATTACATATTACCTGTGCCAAACCCTTTGTTAGAATAATGCAGAAACATGTTTCTGAGAAGGCAAGCACACAGTGAAGTATTTATTTGATCTTGGATTGCAAACCAAAAGACCACTTAGTGATGGACTCTGTGTGTGTGTGTGTGTGTGTGTGCGCGCGTGTGTGGTTTTGTAATTTGTGTGCTAGATGTAAAGAAGAATCCCTTTTCTCCTACCACTAACTTTCCTACTATATTTTCACTGTTCATTCTAAACACTACCCTTCTGAGGGCTTCCCTGAATGAAGAGGTAGGCAAGTCACTACAAAGGCTACAGAAGCAGCCCTTCCCACCCCTCCAAGGAGAAAAAAGAGGGCCTCGAATTTGTAGAGTTGAACACACATCAGGTAATCCTAGGAAAGGAGATAAAAAAAATAAATTACTCAACAGACAGCATACAGTCCTAGAGTCAGGAAGATTTAAATTCAAATCTAGCCTCAGACACCTACTACCTCTAGGACACTTGGATAAGTCACTTAATGACTATCTCAGTTTCCTCATCTGTATAATAATAGCACCTACTTCCCAGGGTTGTTGTGAGATCTAATGAAATAATATTTGCAAAGTGCTTTGCCAGTCTCAAAGTGCTATATAAATATGAGCTATCATTAATGTGCTAGAGGGAAATAGGTGGTACAGTGGTAAAGTTCTGAGTCTAGAGTCAGGAATATTTGAATTCAAATTCAGTCTCAGGCATTTTTAGCTGTGTGAATCTGGGAATTCACTTAACCTTTACCTGCCTCAATTTCCTCAATTGTAAAATAGGAATAGTAATAGTACCTACCCCCCCACCTCCCCAGGGTTGTTGTGAGGATCAAATGAGATAATGTTTGAAAAGCATTTACGACAGTCCTGGCACATAGTAGGTGCTTAATAAATGCTTGTTTCCTGGAAAGATTTGTATGGACTGATGCTGAATGAAGTGAACAGAACCAGGAGAATGTTGCACATAGTAACAGCCACATTATGTGATGACTAACTTTGATAGACTCGTGTTTTCTTAGGAATGCAAGGATCTAAGACATCTCCAAAAGTCTCATGATGGAAAATGCTATCCACCACTAGAGAAAGAACTATGGAGTTGGAATGCAGATTGAAGCATACTATTTACCCTTTTTTTCCTTCTGTTTTCTTTTTTTTTTTTTTTATTTCTTGTGGTCCCTCCTATTGGTTCTAATTTTTCTTTGCAACATGACTAATGTGAAAATATGTTTAATATGAATGTGTAAGTATAGCCTATATCAAATTGCATGCCATCTTGGGGAGGGTGGTGGAGAAGGAAGAGGGAGGGGGAGAAAATTTAAAACTCAAAAGCTTATGGAAGTGAATGTTGAGAACTAAAAATAAATTAATTAAAAAGATGGAAAAAATAGATGCTTATTTTCTTCCTTCCAGCTATTCTTGTTGTTATAAGATAAATATGACTCAGCCTCTTATCTTTAAGCAGGACTTCCACTAAACCATTCCAGAAACATGATATTAATAGATTGATTTGTGAGTAGCAGAAGCTGACTCCCCAAAATTAAAAAAAGAAATAACAATAAAAGTTTCATTTGACTCTCAATGTTCCTGACTCATTCTTAAGACTCTTCATTCCTTTGCTTTTCATGAAGAAGCTTGCAAGTGTTCTGCTCATGCTCTCTCTACCCTCACCAGCCTTAGTGTTTAACATGAAAGAGTTGGGGAGGCCTCAGGGGCTGTGCTGGTAGTATTAGGACTTCCCTTTAGAGTTTCAACTATCCAGTATGGATCCACATTATGCAGATACATTAGGGTAATTTCATTCCATAAACAAGTCAGCACTTTTTAAAAAAAAGTTAAAAAACAAAACAAAACAAAAACATAAACATAAAGGCAGATAATAAAGTGCATCCAAACCTGAAGTTCTTCCCAGAGGGACCAAGTAAATTCAGAACTGTCAGTAAAATGAAGAGAGAGCACATTTTAATGAGAGAAAATTTCACTGCACCATCTTTAAAGCCATAAAATCTCATGTTATTACCCTGTAGGGCTGTATAGAGCACACACACCTGACACTGTCTAACCCTGTGGTCTTGATCTGGGACTTCAAAGCCTTGATGATTCCCATGGCTTTGTCAGTGACACCATGACAACTCAGCCCACCCAGATGTGTGAAGCCTCCAGACAGGGCCTTGGTGGGAGACCTTGCATGAGACTGGCATAGCCAAGGGAAGCAGAGAAGTGTCTGCTAGGTTCTTTAGTGCTGTCAGAAATGAGCTTCTCCTCCTTCTGAGACTGGCATGGCTGAGTTTACATTACCCCTGCCCATCTGTTGCAAGGTGCCCATGTTTTCAACATTGATGGAGACAAGCTCTTATGACCCACAATGCAGATGCCTATGAGTCTGTCTCTTACCTATTCTTTTCCTGTATGGCCCCTTGCGGAGGATCAAATAACATGGGTTACATCTCAAGGTTTCTTGCTGGTGATCTGATCTTGGGGTCTGCAAGTTATATTTTATTATGCAACCCCTAAATCCTGACAGATTCAATCTTCTATGGTCATAGTAATTTTCAGGTGATCTTTCCCAATGAGAACAGGAAGCCATTCAAAACTAGTGTTGTGACCAGATACAATGGCAGACACACTAGATTGTCAGCAAATAGATTTTCATGCAGATCTGGAAACAGTGAAGATTGTAAATGAGAGATCACATAATCCACCAGATATACAAGGCTGGCTATGCAGTCTTCCATTTCCAGGAGCCTACAATCTAATAGGGTATAACACACATATACATTAGTACACACACACACACACACACACACACACACACACACACAATCTGTAATGTAAGAATGAATACTCTTGGAAAGATACTTTCTCAAAGCTAGTCTGTTTCTTTTTCTTTTTTTCTTTCTGAAAGCTCGTCTTTTTCTGACCTTCAGCCTCTTAATTAATGGTGGTCATTTAGCTCAGATGATTTGTGTGTGATGCTAATGAAGGCAACATCTCAGGTGCAATACCACTTAGATGTGCTTTACTGTATGGCCACTGACTATAAGACATTCAGCTGGGGTTTAGGGTGCAATGAGGGTTACACAGCACAGTGTCTGAATGAGCACAACCATCACCCCACTGGAAAGACAAAGACCAGGTTTAGAGTGAGTTCATGGCATCATCTTTGTATGTGAAGCTCTTGATAGATTATTCACTTAACCATATTCAGTTTCTGGTGGGAAAGGGCTTTGCCATTATTTCCTGAATCTTTTAGCTCCTGAACAAAATGACTACAACAACTCTTTGTGTAACTCTGTGCTATGGGTGGTATATGGTCAGCCTTACCCTAAGTAGGCTCTGACATCTCAGGACAGGATTGTGTGCAGTCTAAGGCATTTGGTGATGTTTCTCTATTATCAGAGAGTAGGCCCAGACCTAGGGAAGCTAGGGGTACAGTGGGTAGAGCGCTTGGCTTGAAGTCAGAAAGACTCATCTTCCTGACCTCAGACATTTACTAGCTATGTAACCCTGGGCAAGTCATTTAACCCTGTTGGCCTCAGTTTCTTCATCCATAAAATGAGCTAAAGAAAGAAATGGCAATCCACTCTACTATCTTTGTCAAGAAAACCCCAAACAGGGTCACAAAAGTCAGACATGACAACAACAACAACAACAGAAGGGCCAGACCATCCTATTGGACACTAGAGAACAGATAGCACCTTATTCATCCTTCCTAACTCTCTCTAGACTAGGTGGGAAGCAAGAATGGTGATGTTTGGACTCAACAATGTTAAGATCTCTTCCAACTGTAAATCCTGGAATCCTGTAATCCGTCGTGCAGGTCAAGGTTCGCTATTGGCCCTGAGTGAACAGACACAACCAGCTCTTCTACTAGTAGTTGATTATGTAACCCAAAGGGATGATGGCAACTGACAAAGAAGTCGAGGATAAAATGTGAAATACTATCTTGAATTACTCCTTGTATCTATGTGATCTACTGCAAATTGAGAGACAGTATGGTGCAATGAAAAGAGAAGAGGAGTTTGAGTTAGAGAATCTGAGTTCAAATCCTGATTATCCTATATTCTACATATATCTCTATCCATACAACTCATTAGTCAAATTCATAGATTGGATCAGACGATTTCTTGGAGACCATTCCAGTTCACAATGCTGGGATCTTATGAAATATTTGGGAATGGAGAGTCTTTGGTAGAAGATCTGGTGCCTGGAAACATCCCTACTACCATAGTGGATCCATGCCTGAACTATACTTGCAGATCTGTGGTTGGGCCAAGGAAAGAGTGTGCTGCAGTGGAAAAGGCGCTTGCTGTATTTTGTGAAGATGGGGTTTGAATCTTGGTCATGCTACTTACTACCTGTGTGACCTTGGAAAAGTCATGCAATCTCTCCAGGCCTCAATTTACTAATCTATAAAATGAAGTTGGAGTAGTTCACCTCTGAGATTCCTTCCATTCCAAGTCTATGGTTCTGTGACTTATATCTGCATAAGGTGAAAGTCAGAGAAGGTAAGTGATAGAGAATTGGACTAGATGATCTCCAAAGGGTATGTCTAGCTCTAAGATTATACTTCTGTGTGATCAAAAGGAAATCATTGGGGAATCAGAGAGTAACCCAGCAGCTGGGACTCCCAATCTTCTGTTCTGTCTCCAACCATCCTCTCTGCCATGCATCACTTTATCTGTTTACTTTCCCAAACCCAAAGTGCAAATCAGCCATGTTGCTGTTTCAGAAGCCTTTGCTCTTCAGAGCAATTGGGAGGAAATTCATCATCGTCTCTTACAAAGTATGGTTAATGATGTAGTCAGTCCAGCCGAGTGGAAGTTCATTAGCATGGACATTTATGTTTCCCTTTCTCTACTGCAGACAAAATTATTTTTCTAAAAAACTCAGGTTAATATAAATCAGATGCTACTCCTGAGTACAACTGCCACCACCAACAAAAGGAGAAAACCAAACAATTAAATTTGTGTCCAGACTAAAAAATATTCTTGAAGCATTTCATTTGATTTCTTGAAAAAGGTGGTTACACTTGGAGGATTTAGTGCTGGAAGAAACCTTATGAGATCATTGAGTCTAATCTTATAATGTCACAGAAAAGGAAACTGAGGCTCACAGTAGTTTACTAATTTGCTCAAAGCTATACAAGGAACAAGCAGCTAATGTAAACCTGGAAGCCAAGTTTACTCCCTCGGTGCCTCATCTGATTGGCCTGAATGAAGATGGAAGATGCATTCTGATTCTGTATTCACTTCATATTAATGCTCATAAACTATTCAACTTAAAATCAGTACTCATCAATCTTCTTATCTATAAAATGGGAAGAGTAGAATTTCAATGATCATGAGGCTTGAAAGGTGAAAATCAGTGCCAAAGATATTTAGCCAAAATAATATACCATGAAAACAGTTCGCTTTCATGCCCAAAAATCACTATAGTAGTTATTATAGAGACTGCCAACAATCATAGCATAATAAACTTAGAAGTAGAACTGTGTCTAGAGGTCATCTAGTACAAAGGAATCAAACATGCAGCTGCATGCAGCCCACAACACTCCTGAGTGTGGTCTGAATCAGATTAAAATATAATTGGGAAATATTTAATAAAATAATAAAAATTCAATAAAACATATGTAATATTTATATGTGCATTTTAAAGTCACGTACCCTTGAAGATCTGTATGTATTGTTTGGTGGCCCCCATTTCTATTTGAGTTTGATTCCACTTGCCTAGTACGATACTCTCATTTTACAGATGAGGAAACTGAGGGCAAAGGGATTAGTAGAGTTGCGCAATGTCAGACAGGTAGTAAGTAACAGAAGTGAGATTTGAACATTTTTACTCCAAATTCACTTTTCTTCCCACTTTACTCCATTGCTGGCAAGAGGCAGGAAATGAGATGTCTATATCTCTTCCTTCCTTCCTCCCTCCCTTCCTTCCTTTTTTCCTTCCCTCTCCCCTTCCTTCTTTCTTTTCTTCTTCCCTTTTCCCTCTCTCCCTCCTTCTTTTCTTTCCTTCTTTCATTCCTTCCTTCCTACTTTCCTGCCTTCTTCCTTCATTCTTTCCTTCTTTCCTTCCTTCCCTCTCTCTCTTTTTTATTCTTCCCTCCTCTCTTCCTTACTCCTTCCCTCCGTTCCTCTCTCTCTCTCTTTCTTTTTCTCTTCCTTCCTTCCTTCCTTCCTTCCTTCCTTCCTTTCTTTCTTTCTTTCTTTCTTTCTTTCTTTCTTTCTTTCTTTCTT